>NC_060088.1:18425215-18772715 GCF_922984935.1 Meles meles
GGATTCCCAATTATGGAACACTGTTGGTACGGACTTCTTCAGGCCTCATTGCTTCATCCCAGGAGAACAGAAAATCCTGCAGGGGACAAGAAGAATGCCCTGCCCACATCCTCTCACCTAGCCACAGAATTCAGCAGGCCTTACATTTTTTGGAGTGGGTTGAAAGTCGTGTTTCCAGGCATACCAGATCCACGAAGCTTAACCTCACCATAGTTGGCACAGACACCACTCACAGTTAATGGAAGGCAAGGAGAGCGTCTGCAGAGGACAAGCCCATAGGAGAGTGGACAGCCACAACACAACACCAGAGGGCATGTCACACACACCTGAGACTCTCTCAAGTGCCAGAACTTTCGCACTCTATGATATCTTCCTCCTAAAGAAATTAGCTTCAGTGTAGATAAGAGAATGAGCATTTCAAATACAGAGAAGATAGAGACTTTTGTAGATTCACGTTGTATTCCTGAGACTGGCCCAAAAGCGTTTTCTGATGACTTCCCATGGGGATTGGTTCTCTTCCATCATGCTACGTGCTTGCTCCTGTGAGCTCCAAACAGATGAGTCCGTCCTGGGCCTAAGCTTCTAGGTTGTAGGGTCTGCCTTTAATATTTGGTCAGGTGGGAAATTTGGGAGACATTTATGGCACGATTTCTGGAGATGCAAGAAGAACTCGTGTCCTCACCGTTGAAGACTCCAGAAATGTCTTTGGTAGGGTTGGGGGTGTTAACTCTGAGCTTCCCTCTTAGGGTTGGGGGTGCTTTTCCTGGACAGAAGCATCCTGATAAGATGTGAGGACCATGAACATGTGTATGGCGTGGAGTTCTCCGTGTGAGGCTGCTTGTACTCCTGACTCTATCTTGACATTACGTCGGTAGGATGGAATTGTGCATTCTTGCCCTTCTCAGGATTCCAGAGGGGTGGTGGTGACAGTCATGGACAAAGACTACAAATTTGGCCATGGAGAAGGTGACCCCAAATCGGTTCACAAACTGTCTTGGGGACATTCCCAGGCGGATCCAGCATTTTGGAGTGATTTTGATACACCTGGCTGATGCAGAACTACTCTTATTTATTTAATAAATAAATTTTAAAAAGTTAAAAAAAAAGAAAAGAAATAATAATCTTACCACGGTGTCCACAGGTATTGTCTCTGATCATGGTTTCCAGGCTCTCTGCACCTGGTTGTTTGCTGGTGTCCTCTCCGGGACATATGCAGTGGTGTCTGGAGTCTATGCCTGCAAACATACTGATCTGGAATCCCTGTGCCACAAGACCCTTTGGTTGCAAGAACTCATGTCATTCAGACACTCTCCTTTTCTCTGCCAACATCTATGGGTCAACGTTCAAATTGTGGTTTCTAAGTGTGCTCCTCTCCCCTGAGCCTTTGCCTTTAGCCAAGGCTCCGTGCCCACTGAAGCACCAACCATCCAATTCTCCCATAAGCCCTGTCTATGCCCTTCTCAGATGGTTTCTGTGACTTCTTCTCTCTTTCACTCTGGAGTGTGATTTCTAGGCTTCAGGTCCATTTATGCCATGTTTACATTGATGTGGTCATCTTCTGGTTGTGCTGATGGCTGAAGACAATGCTGGAGCTCCCAGACACTTCTCCCTTCTCCCTTTTCTCAACATGCACTGTGGACTCCTATGGAGCCATAAGCAAGAAGGCAATCTAGCTCCTTGTGACATGTGGCAGAAAGGGAGAGAGCATTGCGCTGTGTCATATCTGTCAGTCACAGAAAGGCAACTATGATATGATTTCACATTCATGGACGTAAAGACCGGTGAAAAAGCAAGAAAAATGGACAGGCAATTAGACTCTAACCAGGCACACAAAATTTGGTGTTTGTGCCAGGCAGGCTAGTCAGAATCTGCATTTCTAAAGTGGATAATATGAGACATTCAATGCAGGAAATGGGGCCAAACGGGATGTAACGTGAGTTTCCACTGTGTTTGTAGGTGAATTGTGATCTGGAATAGAGCAGCTTCATATCTCTTAAAATATAATTTTTAGCATTTTGTGAAACAAACACACACACACACACCCTTAAAAGAGTACCACAGAAGTAAGGGAGCAAGTGAAGATTATCAATCATGGAAGCAAAATTCAGAAAAATACCATAAAAAACAAAAGCTAAGAGAATCAAGGTAACAAACTGTCCAAACTGGATAAGTTAACTCCTTAGCTATCAAGAATTAATTAATTAATTAATTAATTAAACAACCATACCTAAAAGACTCCTCTACACAAGTTTGCCATCAAATCCAATACCCGAGTGTAAAGGATAAATTCCAAGACACATACACTCTACCATGACAAGATCATGAGTCATACATATCTGAACGTCTCAGATAATGATGAAAGCTTTTGAAGAAGTCCCCATATATCTCCCAACACACAGAAAGGAAGGATCAAATCAATTCCCTGGTACACAATTCGATACATTTAAAGGTAATGTCGGCATTTCTCATCTATTCCCAAAATGCAGAAAGAGGGAAAACTAATTAACAATGTCCAAAGACCCAATTCAGATAAGGACCTTGAAGGAAACAAATTGCATATAATTTTAATCTGAATTTCCATTCAGAGTGTGTGGTGTCTGTGCCAAATATGGTGAGGTTAATCTTTCTGGGACTGGTGTGCCTGGAAACGTGACTTTCAACCCACTCCAAAAAATTTAAGGCCTGCTGAATTCTGTGGCTAGGTGAGAGGATGTGGGCAGGGCATTCTTCTTGTCCCCTGCAGGATTTTCTGTTCTCCTGGGACGAAGCAACGTGGCCTGAAGAAGGCCATCCCAACAGTGTTCCAGGTTTGGGAATCCGTGATTGCTGTTTGGGCAGCCAATGTCCTCACATTCCTGCCTATGGCCACTTCGCAGTCTTGATGCTGGTGGTCGTAGAACCCAAGTTACTTTGGCTCCCATCGGGGCATCTCCACCAACACTGCCCATCAGGAATGCACAGAAAGAAATAAGAATAGTACCACGGTGTCAACAGGTATTGTCTCTGATCATGGTTTCCAGGCTCTCTGCACAAGGTTGCTTGCTAGTGTCCTCTCCAGGAGATACACAGTGTTCTGCAGTTCTGGAGTGTATGTCTGCAAAGCATGCTGAACAGGAATCCCCTGACCTCAAGACCCTTGTGTTGCAAGAACTCGGGTCATTCAGACAGTCTCCCTTTCTCCGCCGACAACTATGGGTCAAGAAACAAATTGTGGGTTCTAATTGGGCTCCTCTCCCCTGGGCCTTTGTCTCTGGCCATGGATCCCTGCCTCCTGAACACCAACCCACCCATTCTCCCATAAGCCCTCTCTATACCCTTCACTCTTGTTCTCTGTGACTTCTCTCTTTCGCTGTGGAGTGTGATTTATAGGCTTCAGGCCCATTTATGCCATGTTTCCATTGATGTAGTCATCTTCTGGTGGTGCTGATGGCTGAAGACAAGCCTAGAGCTCCCAGACATTTCTAGTCTCCCTGTCCTCCAGATGCTCTGCGGACTCTTATGGAACCATAAGCAAGAAGGTATTCTTGCTCCTTGTGACATGTGGAAGAAAGTGAGAGAGGATTGGGCTGTGTCATATCAGTCAGTCAGGGAAAGACAACTACCATACGATTTTACTCACACATTGGAGTAAAAAACATGTGAAAAAGCAAGAAAAAGGGACAGGCAATGAAACTCCAACAAGGCACACAAAATTTGGTATTTGTGCCAGACAGGCTAGTCAGAATCTGCATTTCTAAAGTGGATAATATGAGACATTCAATGCAGGAAATGTGGCTGAACGGGATGTAACGTGAGTTTCCACTGTGTTTGTAGGTGAATTGTGATCTGGAATAGAGCAGCGTCACATCTCTTAAAATATCATTTTTAGCGTTTGGTACAGCACACACACGTACACACACACTCAAACACACACACACACACACACACACACACACACACACACACACACACACACACACTCTCTCTTAAAGGGTTCCAAAGAATTTAGGGAGCTTGTGAGGAATAGCACTCATGGAAGCAAAATTCAGAGAAAATACAATAAGAAAACAATAGCTTAGAGAATCAAAGTAACAAACCGTCCAAACTTGATAAGTTAACTCCTTACCTACCAAGAATTAATTAATTAATAAACAACCTTACTTAAAAGACCTTACACAAAAGTCTGACAGCAAATCCAATACCGGAGAGAAAAGGATGAATTCCAAGACACATACGCACTACTATGACAAGATCATGAGTCATACATCTCTGACGTCTCATGTAAAGACTTTTGACGCAGCTTTGGAGGCTTTTGAAGCAGTCCTCCAACATCTCCCAACACACAGAAAGCCAGGTTCAAATCAATTCCCTGGTCAACAATTCGAGACATTTAATGGTAATGCCAGCTTTTCTCATCTATTCCCAAAATGTAGGAAGAGGGAAGACTAATTTACAATGCCCAAAGACCCAATTCATATAAGGACCTTACAGGAAACCAATTGCATACAATTTCAATCAGTAAGATAATAAAACTAGAATTCATTTCTCTTCTCTTTCTTTCTTGATCTCCACGTGTAACGACCTGTTTTGCTTTCTATTTACTATATTTGCTTAGATTCGGCAAGCAAGCCTTTTATCCATCCTACCGTTTTTGACATAGTGTTCCCCGATGCTTTAATTGCATATACCACCAAGTGCTCATCCTCATATAATGCCACACTACCTCCAAACCCATTATCCACTTCCCTCTTTATGGCTTGACTTATCCTCCTGTAACCCTCAGCTTGGTCCCCAAAGTCCTGAGTGTCTCCTGGTGCATCTCCCTGTCTGACTACTTCTCCTTCCGTTTTCCCTTACTACGACTCATGTCCGTGGTATTCCTCATGGGCCACTTATGAGTGAAGCCATAGGATATTTCCCTTGGTCAGCTTGCATTTTCATTTGGAAATCATCTTCTTTATTATCATCTTCATAATCATCTTACTCCACTAGCCATTAAAAAAGAATCTAGGCTCCTTCCACAGTGATACTAGAGTGGGCATGGCAGGCCATCGATGTTGGTCGTTCCTTTTCATCTGAATAAAGAGCGTTGCTCAACATGGCTCTACCCATGACTATGGCATGTAGTATTAACTAATGACGACAAGTACTGCTGCCCAGGGCTCTTTCTTTAGGGGTAGAGATCATGCAGAGTTTTACTCTCCATGAAGAGTTTGCAACAGTGTTTAAGGTAATGTCAGGTAGACAGAGCCTTCATTCCTTAGGACTGGTGTTTCAGGACACTAGTAGATAAGGACATGGACAGCACAACGCTTCCCTGCCCTTGCAATTTTCCTGGAATTGTGACTTTCCTTCCCTTCTTCCATCCCTACACTTCCAACCTAACCAAGCACCAACGGCAGATCTTTCACCTGAGAAACCATAGGGAAGAGAAGCTAAGAATGGACCCTTCACTCAAGGATATCGAAGCTCCCAGAGACATAATTCTACCCAAGAGGCGGCGCTGTTGATTGAGATCTCTAGAAATTGCAGTGGAAATAGGAACACCTTGCTCTCTCCGGAGAAATGTTCGTCTAAAGAATGGTATACAGAACATCATTTTCTTTTCTCTTTGTACAGAAAGGGGAAGTGGGAAAGAAACAGAAAAGACCACCTGAGCTCATGATGAGGCTAAGAATGCTCTTTCATGTTTCTTCCCAAGTCATTCTACATAAAGCCATAGGACTCATTTGTCATGAGAATGGGATTGCTGCTTCAGTGAAGTCAGCTTCTGTGACGTCACAAATCTCTGTGGACATAGAAACCACTCCTGACCAAACCGCGCCTCATCACTTCACCTGGCTGGAGTAGTTCTGGGTCAGCCAGCAGTATCAAAATCACTCCAAACCGCTGGAGCTGCCGGGGGATTTCCCCAAGACAGTTTGTGAAGCGATTTGGGGTCACCTTCTCCATGGCCGAATTGGTAGTCTTTGACTGTGACTGTCACCACCATCCCTCTGGACTCCTGAGAAGGGCAAGAATCCACAATTCCATCTTACACACGTAAGGTCAAAAAGTGTCAGGAGTACAAGCAGCCTCACATGGGGAACTCCACGCCAAAAACATGTCCATACTCCTCATACCTGATTAGGATGCTTCTGACAGGAAAAGTGCCCCCCGCCCTCCGAGGAAATCTAAGAAGTAACACCCACAACCAAACCAAATACATATCTCGAGTCTTCAAGAATGAGGACACGAGTTCTTCTTGCATCTCCAGAAATCATGCCATAAATGCCTTCCAATATTACCAGCTGACCAAACATGAATGGCTGTCCCTAAATCCTGGAAGCTTAGGCCCAGGATGCACTGATCTGTTTGGAGCTCACAGGAGCAAGCACGGAGCATGATGGAAGAGAACCAATCCCCATGGGAAGCCATGGGAAAAGGCTTTTGGGCCAGTCTCAGGAATACAACGTGAATCTACCAAGGTCTCTATCTTCTCTGTATTTGAAATGCGCATTCTCTTATCTACCCTGAAGCTAATTTCTTTAGGAGGAAGAGATCATGGAGTGTGCAAGTTCTGGCACTTGAGAGAGTCTCAGGTGTGTGAGACATGCCCTCTGGTGTTGTGTTGTGGCTGTCCACTCTCCTGTGGGCTCGTCCTCTGCAGAGGCTCTCTTTGCCTTCCATTCACTGTGAGTGGTGTCTGTGCCAACTATGGTGAGGTTAAGCTTCGTGGATCTGGTATGCCCGGAAACATGACTTTCAACCCACTCCAAAAAATGGAGGGCCTGCTGAATTCTGTGGCTAGGTGAGAGGATGTAATCAGGGCATTCTTCTTGTCCCCTGCAGGATTTTCTGTTCTCCTGGGATGAGCAACGTGGCCTTAAGAAGGCCGTCACAACAGTGTTCCATGTTTGGGAATCCGTGATGGCTGGTTGGGCAGCCAATGTCCTCACCTTCCTGCCTGTGGCCACTTCTCAGTCTTGATGCTGGCGTTCGTAGAACCCAAGTTACTTTGGCATCCATCAAGGCATCTCCACCAACACTGCCCATCAGGAATGCACAGAAAGAAATAAGAATTGTACCACGGTGTCAACAGGTATTGTCTCTGAGCATGGTTTCCAGGCTGTCTGCACCTGGTTGCTTGTTGGTGTCCTCTCCAGGAGATACAGAATGTTATCTGGAGACTATGTCGGCAAAGCATGCTGATCTGGAATCGCCATGGCTCAAGAACCTTGGGTTGCAAGAACTCGTGCCCTTCAGACACTCTCCGTTTCTCCGCCAACAGCTATGGGTCAGCATTCAAATGGTGGGTTCTAAGTGTTCTCCTCTCCAATGGGCCTTTGTCTTTGGCCAGGGCTCCCTACCCTCTAAAGCACCAACCGTCCAACTCTCCCATAAGCCCTGTCTACACCCTTCTCCCATGTTCTCTGTGACTTCTTCTCTCCTTCATGTTCTCTGTGACTTCTTCTCTTTTTCGCTCTGGAGTGTGATTTCTAGGCTTCAGGTCCATTTATGCCATGTTTGCATTGATGTGGTCATCTTCTAGTTGTGCTGTTGGCTGAAGACAAGCCTGGAGTTCCTAGACATTTCTACCATCTCCCTTTCCTCCAAAGGCACTGTGGATCCTTACGGAGCCATAAGCACGAAGGCATTCTTGCTCCTTGTGACAATGGCAGAAAGGAGAGAGCATTCGGCTGTGTCATATCTGTTAGTCATAGAAAGACAACTACCATACGATATCACTCACTCATGGAAGTAAAGAAACGTGGGAAAAAGCAAGAAAAAGGGACAGGCAATGAGACTCGAACCAGGCACACAAAATTTGGTGTTGGTTCCAGGCAGGCCAGTCAGAATCTGCCTTTCCAAAAGTGGATCAAATGGGACATTCAGTGCCGGAAATGTGGCTGAACGGGATGTAACGTGAGTTTCCACTTGTTTGTAGGTGAATTGTGATCTGGAATAGAGCAGATTAATATCTCTTAAAATATCATTTTACCATTTGGTACAAAACACACACACACACACACACACACACACACACACACACACACTTAGAAGGGTCCCAGAGATGTTAGGGATCTTGTGAGGAATAGCACTAATGGAAGCAAAATTCAGAGAAAATACCATAAAAAAACAAAAGCTTTGAGAATCAAAGTAACAAACCGTCCAAACTGGATAAGTTAACTCCTTACTTATCAAGAATTAATTAATTAATAAACAACCTTACTTAAAAGACCCCTACACAGAAGTCTGCCAGCAAATCCAATACCGGAGAGAAAAGGATAAATTCCAAGACACCTACGAACTACCATGACAAGATCATGAGTCATACATTCGGGCACTCATGTAAAGACTTTTGACTTTGCAGGCTTTTGAAGCAGTCCTCCAACATCTCCCAACACACAGAAAGCCAGGTTCAAATCAATTCCCTGGTCAACAATTCGAGACATTTAATGGTAATGTCAGCTTTTCTCATCTATTCCCAAAATATAGGAAGAGGGGAGACTAATTTACAATGCGCAAAGACCCAATTCATATGAGGACCTTATAGGAAACCAATTGCATACAATTCTAATCAGTAAGATAATAAAACTAGAATTCATTTCTCTTCTCTTTCTTTCTTGATCTCCACGTGTAACGACCTGTTTTGCTTTCTATTTACTATATTTTCTTATATTCGACAAGCCAACCTTTCATCCATCCAACGTTTTTTGACATAGTGTTCCCTGATTCTTTAATGGCGTATACCACCAAGTGCTCATCTTCATATAATGCCACACTACCTCCAAACCCATTATCCAGTTCCCTCTTTATGGCATGACTTATCCTCCTGTAACCCTCAGCTTGGTCCCCAAAGTCCGGAGTGTCTCCTGGTGCATCTCACTGTCTGACTCCTTCTCCTTCCGTTTTCCCTTACTACGACTCATGTCCATGGTATGCCTCATGGGCCACATAGGAGTGAAGCCATAGGATATTTCCCTTGGTCGGCTTGCATTTTCATTTGGAAATCATCTTCTTTATTATCATCTTCATAATCATCTTTATCCACCAGCCCTTAAAAGGGTATCTCGGCTCCTTCCACAGTGAAGCTAGAGTGGCCATGGCAGGCCATCGATGTTGGCCGTTCCATTTCATCTGAATAAAGAGCGTTGCTCAACATGGCTCTCCCCATGACTATCGCATGTTGCATTAACTAATGATGACAAGGAGTGCTGCCCAGGGCTCTTTCTTTAGGGGGAGCGATCATGCAGAGTTTCACTCTCCGTGAAGCCTTTGCAACGGTGATAAAGGTAATGTCAGGTAGACAGAGCCTTCATCCCTTAGGACTGGTGTTTCAGGACACTGGCAGATAAGGATATGGACAGCACAATGCTTCCCTGCCCTGGCAATTTTCCTGGAATTGTGACTTTCCTTCCCTTCTTCTTTCCCTCCACTTCCAAGCTAACCAAGCACCAAAGGTAGACCTTACACCTGAGACACCATAGGGAAGAGAAGCTAAGAATGGACCCTTCACCCAAGGATATCGAAGCTCCCAGAGTCATAATTGTACCCAAGAGGCCGCGCTGTTGATTGAGATCTCTAGAAATTGCAGTGGAAATAGGAACACCTTGCTCTCTCTGGAGAAATGTGAGTCTAAAGAATGGTATACAGATACAGAGCATCGTTTTCTTTTCTCTTTGTACAGAAAGCAGAAGTGGGAAAGAAACAGAAAAGACCACCTGGGTTCATGACCAGGCTAAGAGGGCTCTTTCTTGTTCCTTCCCAAGGCATTCTACTTAAAGCCAGAGGACTCATATGTCATGAGAATGGGATTGCTGCTTCAGTGAAGTCAGCTTCTGTGACGTCACAAATCTCTGAGGTCCTAGAAACCACTCCTCACCAAACCACGCCTCATCACTTCACCTGGCTGGAGTAGTTCTGGGTCAGCCAGGAGTATCAAAATCACTCCAAACCGCTGGAGCTGCCTGGGGATTTCCCCAAGACAGTTTGTGAAGCGATTTGGGGTCACCTTCTCCATGGCTGAATTGGTGGTAGTCTTTGACCGTCACTGTCACCACCACCCGTCTGGACTCCTGAGAAGGGCAAGAATCCACAATTGCATCTTACACACGTAAGGTCAAGAAATAGTCAGGAGTACAAGCAGCCTCACACGGGGAACTGCACGCCAAACACATGTTCATGGTCCTCATAGCCTATCAGGATGCTTCTGACCAGGAAAAGTGACCCCCGCCCTCTGAGGAAAACTAAGAGTTAACACCCACAACCATACCTAATACATATCTCGGGTCTTCAAGAATGAGGACACGAGTTCTTCTTGCATCTCCAGAAATCGTGCCATAAATGCCTCCCCATTTTCCCAGCTGACCAAACATTAAAGGCAGCCCCTACACCCTGGAAGCTTAGGCCCAGGATGGACTCATCTGTTTGGAGCTCACAGGAGCAAGCACGGAGCATGATGGAAGAGAACCGATCCCCATTGGAAGCCATCGGAAAAGGCTTTTGGACCAGTTTCAGGAACACAACGTGAATCTACAAAAGATCTCTATCTTCTCTGTATTCGAAACGTTCATTCTCTTATCTACCCTGAAGCTAGTTTCTTTAGGAAGAAGAGATCATGGAGTGCACAAGTTCCGGCACTTGAGAGAGTCTCAGGTGTGTGTGACATGCCCTCTGGGGTTGTGTTGTGGCTGTCCACTCTCCTGTGTGCTCGTCCTCTGCAGAGGCTCTCCTTGCCTTCCATTCAGAGTGTGTGGTGTCTGGCCTAAATATGGTGTGTCTGTGAAACATGACTTTCAACCCACTCCACAAAACTTAAGGTCTGCTGAATTCTGTGACCAAGTGAGAGGATGTGGGCAGGGCTTTCTTTTAATCCCCTGCACGATTTTCTGTTCTCCTGGGACTAAGGTACTTGGCCTGAAGAAGGTATTCCCAACAGTTACAGGTTTGGGAATCCGTGATTGCAAGTTGGGCAGCTAATGTCCTCACCGTCCTGCCTGTGGCCACTTCTCAGTATGAATGCCCTGGATCGTAGAGTACAAGTTTCTTTTGCGCTCATTGAGGCATATCCACCAACACTGCCCATCATGAATGCACTCAAAGAAATAATCTTACCACGGTGTCAACAGGTATTGTCTATGATCATGGTTTCTTGCATGTCTGCACCTGTTGCTTGCTGGTGTCCTCTCCAGGGGATACACAGTGTTCTGCAGTTCTGGAGTCTTTGTCTGCAAAGCATGCTGATCTGGAATCCCTGTGCCTCAAGACCCTTGGGTTGCAGGAACTAATGTCATTCAGACACTCTCCTTTTCTCCCGCAACAGCTATGGGTCAACATTCAAATTGTGGGTTCTAAATGTGCTCCTCTCCAATGGGCCTTTGTCTTTGGCCTGGCTTCCTGCCCTCTGACCCACCAACCGTCCAGTTCTCCCATAAGACCTGTCTACACAATTCTCCCATGGTCTCTGTGACTTCTTCTCTCTTTTGCTGTGGGTTATTATTTCTATGCTTCAGTCCATTTATGCCTTGTTTACATTGATGTGGTCATCTTCTGTTTGTGCTGATGGCTGAAGACATGCCTGAGCTCGCAGACACTTCTACTGTCTCACTCTCTTCCAGATGCACTGCGGTCTCTTATGGAGCCATAATTAAGAAGGCATTCTTGAGGAGTCAAGGTGGCGGGAAAATAGGAGGAGGCACCATTTCAACCTGTACCCTAAAGTGAACTGATTACCTACCAAAGAACTCCAACCACCCATGAAATCAGCCTGTGATCAGTATTATACACATCTGGATCTCGACAGGAGCAGAAGACATCAGTCTCAGGTAAAGCAGACTGGGAGCTTCGGACTGATATCGGAAGATAAACACAAGGGGTGGGAGCCACTAGAGGTGACTGATTGGAAAGTAATATCACAACACGAGAGTCTTCTGCATCTGGGGACCAGCATTAACTTGGAGTCTGGTTGAAAGCACTCAAATAACAAAGAGCAAAATATTGCGGGTGGTAATAGTGGTAACCTGGGTGGTTAGGGTCAGGGACCTAAGTCCCCGGACCCAGGATGGCCTCCCCTGGCACTGAGCCAGAGAGAGTGTGGCGCAGAAATCAGGTCTCTGTCCTTGAGCCACCAGTGCGCCTGAACGCCAGCACGCCCGAGAAGGAGTGGGGTCTGGCTCCCATGAAGGGCTGGGAGCCTGGCCAGTGGCAATCCTGAAACGCGAGTGTCCCACACACTCCCTTGTGATAGGTGCTCATAGGCGCTAGCCTGGAGCTCTGGCATCCGGAAAAACCAGACATTCCCAGCCCGGGACAGTGGGAAAATCTCAGTGTGCGATCTCTGTTCGGAACCTCTTGGCGGTCTGGAGCTGCTCAGACAGCCATCGCTGCCCTGGTTTTGGGTACAACGAGGAGCTCCTGCATCCCCAGGGACAGTGACTCAGAACCGACTCTCCCAGCAGCCTTTGCAAAACATTCTGATGCTCCTCTCTGAGATGGGGTCAGGGAGCAGTTTACTCTCCTCTAAACCTCCAAAAACCATCAAAAGCTGTCAAGGCAAGAGAAAGCAGATGCAAGAACATAAAAACCCCCAGAGGACAAAAGGCTGAAAAAAACAGTTTCCTCAGAGCTCACCCCCTTGAGGGGAGTGGGAGGACCTAACTCAGGGAACATCATTGTCTGAAAACTCACGTGGCAGGCCCCTCCCCCAGAAAACCAACCAGGAAGGAAGAAAAAAAAAAGACTACAAGAGAACAACCACCACTACTTCATAAATACTACTTTTATTTTTAACTCTTTACCAATATTCCGGTTCTTTTTTTTATACATACATATAATTTTTTAACCTATTTAACACCACACTGAGATGTCCGGTACATCAAATTCTTTAATAACCTTCTAACCTGAACTTTTTGATACATACACCCGTGTTTTTCTTTTGCTTTTCTATTTTTTTTAATTCTTTTTTAATTTTAACTTAGTTTAGTCTAGTTTATTCTTTTTTAATTTTTATTTTCTACTATACATATAGAGTTAAACTTCGAGGTAATCCAATTTCCCCAATCAATGCTACCCCTATAGGCAAAACAGTTTCTATTCCCCCTGTAACTTAGGAAGGTTGAGTCCCTTAACAAAAACATCAAGATACCTTCAGGAAAAATCAAAATAAACTTCCTCACCCACACTGAGAATTTATAACCACCCTCCCAATTTTTCCTTCTCTCAGTGTTTCTGTGAATTTGTGTTTGTCCTGATAATATATAAATCTTATACTTGGGGTTCTTTCTGATGAGGTTCTTCCCTTTTTTTCTTGTTATATATATATATATATATATATATATATATATATATATATAATCTCCTGTCATATACTTTTATCAGTCTTTTTGTTTGTCTGTTTTTGTTTGTATACTTCATAAATCTTACCTTGTGGCCCATTTGGGCTGAGCCTTCTTTTTTATCTTCCCTTTTTTTCCTATCTCTCTCTCTCTCTTTTTTTTTTCCTTTTTTCTTTCCCCTTTTTTTCTGTCTTCTTATCTATTTCTTTTTCTTTTCTTTTTTCTCTCATTTGGTTGGGGAATCGTGATTGCACAGAAGTATTCCAGGGTACACATTGACTGCACCACAATCGATAAGTCAAGCTGCATCTGTTCGGTCATCTCTTGCCAAAATGACGAGGAGGAGGAATACCCAACAGAAGAAAAATACAGAGGATGGGCCTTCTGCCACAGAGTTAATGGCTATCGACATAGACAATATGTCACAAAAGGAACTCAGACTAACAATTATCAAGGCAATAGCTAGGTTGGAGAAAGCCATGGATGACCAAATGGAATTTATTAGGGCAGAACTGAAAGCCACCAGGGATGATGTTCAAAATGCTCTCAATGAGTTCCAATCTAATCTAAATTCTCTAAAACCTAGGGTAACTGAGACAGAAGATAGAATTAGTGATCTGGAGGACAAAAGATAGAGAGAAAGGATCAGGAGGAAGCCTGGAACAAACAGCTCAGAAGCCACGAAAACAGAATCAGGGAAATAAACGATACCATGAAACGTTCCAACGTCAGAATTATTGGAATCCCTGAAGGGGAGGAAAAGGAAAGAAGTCTAGAAAATATAGTGGAACAAGATGTCTATGAAAATTTTCCCAATCTCGCGAATGGAAACAACATTCATGTGCTAGAGGCAAAGAGATTTCCTCCCACGATTTTAGATTCTCGAAAATCCTCATGACACCTTATAGTTAGAATGAGGAATTATGGTTCAAGAGAGACCCTCTTAAAAGCAGCTAGGACAAAGAAGCTCCTTACATACAGAGGAAAGCCCATTAGAATAACGTCAGAACTTTCCACAGAGACCTGGCAAGCCAGGAAGGGCTGGCAAAATATATTCAGAGTACTAAATGACAAGAACATGGAACTAAGAATACTCTATCCAGCAAGACTTACATTTAAAATGGATGGAGAGATAAAAAGTTTCCAAGACCAGCAAGGCTTAAAAGACTATGCAACCACCAAGCCGACACTGCAGGAAATATTAAGGGGCGGTCCTATAAAAGAGAAAAAATCCTAAGAATATCATTGAACAGAAAAATAGAAACAATCTAGAGACAGAAAGACTTCAAAGGCAACACGATGTCAATAAAAACCTATCCCTCAATAATCACTCTCAAGGTGAATGGCCTAAATGCCCCCATAAAACAACACAGGGTTGCAGATTGGATAAAACGACAGGACCCATCCATATGTTGTCTACAAGAAACCCATTTTGAACCTAAGGATACACACAGACTGAAAGTTAAGGGATGGAGAAGCATCTTTCATGCCAATGGGCCTCAAAAGAAGGCCGGGGTAACGATTATCATATCAGATAAATTAGATTTTAAACTAAAGACTGTAGTCAGAGATACAGAAGGACACTACATAATTCTTAAAGGAACTATCTGCCAAGATGATCTAACAATTGTGATATCTATGTCCCCCGTATGGGAGCACCAAATTACATAAGAAAACTATTCATCAACATAAAGAGTCATTTTGATATGAACACAATAATAGTAGGAGATCTTAATACGCCTCTCTCAGAAATAGACAGATCATCGAAGCAGAAAATTAATAAAGAAATAAGAGCATTGAATGAAACATTGGACCAGATGGACCTCATAGACATTCCACCCTAAAACATTCATATATACAGAACATTCCACCCTAAAACAACAGAATACTCATTCTTCTCAAGTGCTCATGGAACCTTCTCCAGAATAGACCACATACTGGGTCACAAAGCAGGACTCAACCGAAACCAAAAGACTGACATTAATCCCTGCATATTCTCAGATCACAATGCTTTGAAACTGGAAATCAATCAAAATTAAAAGTTCAGAAAGAACTCAAACACCTGGAAGCTAATGACCACCTTGCTTAAGAATGCTTGGATCAACCAGGAGATCAAAGATGAACCTAAGCAATTCATGGAAACCAATGAGAATGAAGACACTTCAGTCCAAAACCTATGGGATAGAGCAAAGATGGTTCTAAGGGGGAAATACATAGCCATCCAAGCCTCCCTCAAAAAAAATGAAAAATCCAGAATACACCAGCTGTCTCTACACCTTAATGACTGGAGAATCAAAAACATGTCAAACCAACTCCACACGCAAGAAGGGAAATAATCAAGATTAGAGCAGAGATCAATGAGGTAGAAACGAGAGATACAGTAGAACGTATCAATGAAACTAGAAGCTGGTTTTTTGAAAGAATCAATAAGATCAATAAACCATTGGCCACACTAATCCAAAAGAAAAGAGAGAAAGCCGAAATTAATAAAATTATGAATGAAAAGGAGCAATCACAACTAACACCAAGGAAATAGAAACAATCATCAGAAATTATTACCAACAGTTATATGCCAATAAGCTAAGCAAATTAGAGGAAATGGATGCATTCCTGAAAAACTACAAACTCCCAAAATTGAACCAGGAAGAAATTGACAACCTGAATAGACCGATATCTAGAAAAGAGACTGAAGCAGTGATCAAAAACCTCCCAAAAAACAAGAGCCCAGGACCTGACGGATTCCCTGGGGAATTCTACCAAACTTTCAAAGAAGAAATAACACTAATTCTCCTGAAGCTGTTCCAAAAAATTGAAGCAGAAGGAAAACTTCCAGACTCTTTTTATTGAGCCAGCATTACCCTGATCCCCAAACCAGGCAAAGACCCTACCAAAAAGGAGAATTTCAGACCAATATCACTGATGAATATGGATGCTAAGATTCTCAACAAGATCCTAGCAAACAAAATCTAAAAGTACATTAAATAAATTATCCACCATAAGCAGGTGGGATTCATCCCTGTGTTGCAAGGTTGGTTCAACATTCGCAAGTCAATAAATGTGATAGAACAAATCAATAAGAGAAGAGAGAAGAACCACATGGTCCTCTCAATTGATGCAGAAATAGCATTTGACAAAATCCAGCATCCACTCCTGATGAAAACGCTTCAAAGTATAGGGATAGAGGGAACATTCCTGAACTTCATAAAATCTATCTATGAAAGACAAACAGCAAATATCATCCTCAATGGGAAAAAGCTTGCAGCCTTCCCGTTGAGATCAGGAACAAGACAAGGATGCCCACACTCACCACTCTTGTTCAACATAGTATTAGAAGATCTAGCAATGGCAATCAGACAACAAAGAGAAATAAAAGGTATCCAAATTGGTAAGGAAGAAGTCAAACTCTCTCCCTTCACAGATGACATGATTCTTTCTATGGAAAACCCCAAAAACTCCACCCCCAAACTACTAGAACTCATACAGCAATTCAGGAACGTGGCAGGATACAAAGTCAATGTACAGATATTAGTGGCTTTCTTATACACTAACAATGAAAATACAGAAAGGGAAATTAGAGAATCGATTCCATTTACTAGAGCACCAAGAACCATAAGAGACCTGGGAATAAAGCTAACCAAAGAGGTAAAGAACCTGTACTCGAGGAACTACAGAACACTCATGAAAGAAATTGAAGAAGACAGAAAAAGATGGAAGACTGTTCCATGCTCTTGGATTGGAAGAATAAACATTGTTAAAATGTCTATACTGCCTAGAGCAATCTATACTTTTAATGCCATTCCGATCAAAATTCCACCAGTGTTTTGCAAAGAGCTGGAGTAAATAATCCTAAAATTTGTATGGAATCAGAAGAGACCCCAAATTGCTAAGGAAATGTTGAAAAACAAAAACAAAACTGGCGGCATCACGTTACCCGATTTCAAGCTTTACAACAAAGCTGTGATCACCAAGACAGCATGGTACTGGCATAAAAACAGACACATAGACCAGTGGAACAGAGTGGAGAGCCCAGATATGGACCCTCAACTCTATGGTGAAATAATCTTCGACAAAACAGGAAAAAATATACAATGGAAAAAAGACAGTCTCTTCAATAAATGGTGCTGGGAAACTGGACAGCGATATGTAGAAGAATGAAACTCGACCATTCTCTTACACCGTACACAAAGATAAACTTGAAATGGATAAAAGACCTCAACGTGAGACAGGAATCCATCAGAATCCTAGAGGAGAACATAGGCAGTAACCTCTTCGATATCAGTCACAGCAACTTCTTTCACGATATGTCTCCAAAGTCCAAGGAAACAAAAGCGAAAATGAACATTTGGGATTTCATCAAGATCAAAACTTCTGCACAGGAAAGGAAACAGTCAACAAAACAAAAAGGCAACCCACGGAATGGGAGAAGATATTTGCAAATGACAGTACAGACAAAAGGTTGATATCCAGGATCTATAAAGAACTTCTCAAACTCAACACACACAAAACAGATAATCATATCAAAAAATGGGCAGAGTATATGAACAGACACTTCAACAAAGACATACAAATGGCTATCAGACACATGAAAAATGTTCATCATCACTATCCATCAGGAAGATTCAAATTAAAACCACATTGAGATATTACCTGACACCAGTTAGAATGGCCAAAATTAGCCTGACAGGAAACAACGTGTGTTGGAGAGGATGTGGAGAAAGGGGAACCCTCTTCCACTGTTGGTGGGAATGCAAGTTAGTGCAGCCACTTTGGAGAACAGTGTGGAGACTCCTGAAGAAATTAAGAATAGAGCTTCCCTATGACCCTGCAATTGCACTGCTGGGTATTTACCGTAAAGATACAGATGTAATTAAAAGAAGGGTCATCTGTACCACAATATTTATTGCAGCAATGGCTATGTTCACCAAACTGTGGAAAGAACCAAGTAGCCCTTCAAGGGATGAATAGATAAGGAAGATGTGGTACATATACACAATGGAGTATTATGCCTCCATCAGAAAGGATGAATACCCAACTTTTGTAGCAACATGGAAGGGACTGGAAGAAATTATGCTGAGCGAAATAAGTCAAGCAGAGAGTCAAGTATCATATGGTCTTACTTAATTGTGGAGCATAACAAATAACATGGAGAACATGGGGAGATGGAGCGGAGAGGGAATTGAGGGAAACTGGAAGGGGAGTTGAACCATGAGAGACTATGGACTCTGAAAAACAACGAGAGGGTTTTGAAGGGGCGGGGGGGTCTGGGAGGTTGAGGAACCAGGTGGTGGGTAATAGGGAGGGCACCTACTGCATGGAGCACTGGGTGTGATGCGAAAACAATGAACAATGTTATGCTGTAAGTAAACAAATAAATAAACAAATAAAAAAAGAAGGCATTCTTGTTCCATGTGACATGAGACAGAAGGGGAGAGAGCATTGGGCTGTGTCATATCTGTCAGTTACAGAAAGACAACTACAATACGATTTCACTCCCTCATGGAAGTAAAGAAACATGTGAAAAAGCAAGAAAAAGGGACAGGCAATGAGACACTAAGCAGACACTCAAAATTTGGTGTTTGTCCCAGGCAGGCTAGTCAGAAACTGCCTTTCTAAAAGTGGATCAAATGGGACATTCAATGCAGGAAGTATAGCCGAATGGGGTGTAACGTGAGTTTCCACTGTGTTTGAAGGTGAATTGTGATCTGGAATAGAGCAGCTTAATATCTCTTAAAATATCATTTTCAGCATTTTGTGAAAAACACACACACACCCACACACACACACACACACGCACCCCACACACTTAAAAGGTTTCCAAGAAGTTAGGGAGCAAGTGAGGTATAGCACTCATGGAAGCAAAATTCAGAGAAAATACCATAAAATACAAAAGCTTCAAGAATCAAAGTAACAAACCATCAAAACTGAATATGTTAAGTCCTTACCTATCAAGAATTAATTAATTAAATATTAAACAACCTTACCTAAAAGACCTCTCCACAGAAGTATGCCAGCAAATACAATACCGGAGAGAAAGTATAAATTCCAAAACACATATGCACTACCATGAGAAGATCATGAGTCGTACATATCTGACGTCTCAGGTAATGACTTTTGAAGCAGATTTTGAGGCTTTAGAAGCAGTCCTTAAAGATCTCCCAACACAGAGAAAGCCATCTTCAAATCAATCCCCTGGTCCACAATTCGAGACATGTAATGTCAGCTTTTCTCATCTATTCCCAAAATGTAGGAAGAGGGAAGACTCTAAATTACAATGTCCAAAGACCCAATTCACATAAGGACCTTATAGGAAACCAATTGCATTCCATTTTAATCAGTAGTATAATAAAACTAGAATTCATTTCTCTTCTATTTCTTTCTTCACCTACATGTGAAACGGAGTGTCTTGCTTTCTCTTCACTATTTTTTCTTATATTCGGAAAGCCAGTCTTTCATTCATCTAATGTATTTTGACATAGTGTTCCCTGATTCTTTAATTGCATATACCACCAAGGGCTCATCCTCATATAATGCCACACCACCTCCAAACCCATTATCCAGTTCCCTCTTTATGGCATGCCCTATCCTCCTATAACGCTCAGATTGTCCCCAGAGCCTGAGTCTCTCCTGGTGCGTCTCCCTGTCTGAATTCTTGTACTTTCATTTTCACTTCCATCTACTCATGACCATGCTATACCTCATGGGACACATATCAGTGAAGCCATAGGATATTTCCTTTGGTCTGCTTGCATTTTCATTTGGATATCCTCTTCTTTATCATCCTATTCATAATCATCTTTATCCACTAGCCCTTAAAAGGGTATCTCGGCTCCTTCCACAGTGACGCTAGAGTGGGCATGGCAGGATATCGATGTTGGCCGTCCATTTTCATCTGAATAATGAGCGTTGCTCAACATGGCTCTCCCCATGAGTATGGCATGTAGCATTAACTAATGATGACAAGGAGTGCTGACCAGGGCTCTTTCTTGAGGGGTAGCGACCATGCAGAGTTTCACTCTCCATGAAGCCTTTGCAACGGTGTTTAAGGTAATGTCAGGTAGACAGATCCTTCATACCTAGGACTGGTGTTTCAGGACACTAACAGATAAGGACACGGACAGCACAACGCATCCTTGTCCTGGCAATTTTCCTGGAATTGTGACTTTCCTTCCCTTCTTCCTTCCCTCAACTTTAAAGCTGACCAAGCACCAAAGGAAAACATTACACCCAGAAACCATAGGGAACAGAAGCTAAGAATGCACCATCTCACCCAAGGACATAAAACCCCCGAGAGACCTAATGGTAGGAAGAGGCCTCGCGGTTCATTGAGATCTCTAGAAATTGCAGTGGAAATAGGAACACCTTGCTCTCCCTGGAGAAATATTGGTCTAAAAAATGGTATACAGAACATCATTTTCTTTTCTCTTTTTATAGTATGTGGAAGTGGGAAAGAAACAGAAAAGACCACCTGAGTTCATGATCAGGCTAACAGGGCTCTTTCTTGTTCCTTCCCAGGTCTTTCTACTTAAAGCCATAGGACTCATATGTCATGAGAATGGAATTGCTGCTTCAGTGCAGTCAGCTTCTGTGACGTCACAAAGCTCTGAGGTCCTAGCAACCACTCCTCACCAAACCACGCCTCATCACTTCACCTGGATGGAGTAGTTCTGGGTCAGCCAGGAGTATAAAAATCACTCCACCACTGGAGTCGCCTGGTTATTTCCCCAAGACAGTTTGTGAAGCGATTTTGGGTCATCTTCTCCATGTCTGAATTTGTAGTCTTTGGCCGGGACTGTCACCACCACACCTCTGGACTCCTGAGAGGGGCAAGAATCCACAATTCCATCTTACCCATGGAAGGTCAAGAAAGAGGAGTACAATCAGCCTCACATGGGGAACTCAACGTCAAACACATGTTCATGGGCCTCACACCCTCTCAGGATGCTTCTGACCAGGACAAGCGCCCCCCCGCCCTCCAAAGAAAGTTCAAAGTTAACACCCGCAACCTTACCAAAACCTTGCTGGCGTCGTCAACTGTGAGGACACGAGTTCTTCTTGCATCTCCAGAATTCGTGACAAAAATGCCTCCCTATTTTCCCAGGTGACCAACCATTAAAGGCAGACCCTACACCCAGAAGCTTAGGCCCAGGATGGACTCATCTGTTTGGAGCTCACAGGAGCAAGCAAGGAGCATGTTGGAAGACAACCAGTACCCATGGGAAGCCATCTGAAAAGGCTTTCAGGCAAGTTTCAGGAATACAACATAAATCTTCAAAAGGTCTCTGTCTTCTCTGTATTCGAAATGCGCCTTCTGTTATCTACCCTGCAGTTAATTTCTTTAGGAAGAATAGCTCATGGAGTGCACAAATGCTCTCACTTGAGAGAGTCTCAGGTGTGTGTGATATGCCTTCTGACATTGTGTTGTGGCTGTCCAATCTGCTGTGGGCTCATCGTTTGCAGAGCCTCTCCTTGCCTCCCATTCAGAGTGTGTGGTGTCTGGGCCAAGTATGGTACTGTTAAGCTTCGTGAGTCTGTTGTGACTACCACTCGCATGGCACCACTGCCGCTGCTGTTCTGGTGCAGGGGGTGGTGCCGCTCGTGGTGGCGCCGCTGCCCCTGCTGCTCAGGGTGGTGCCCGGGGCGATGCTGCTTGAGAATCAAACCGACCGTTCGGGGCCATCTCTTATGCAGAGGCGACAATGACAAGGATGCCACTCCCGATGACAAAGAGGCGAGGATGAGGAGGATGATGAGGATGACAACCCTGATGACACAGACTCGGCTCCCCATGATGCCACTCCAGCAAGGCCACTCCCTGGACGAGGCCACACACTGGACGAGGCCGCTTCCGACGATGAAGAGGCCGCTCTAGACAAGACCGATCAAGGATGGGGCCACATGCCAACGGGGCCACTCCCCGGAATGACGCCGTTCTGGCGAGGCCGCTCTGGACCAGGCCACTTCAGCAAGGTCACGGCTCGGAGCGGTGAGGCCGTTGGCAGTGGGGCTGCAGCTGGGGGCAGCGAGGCTGCTGGAGGTGGCGAAGCTGGTCGCAGTGGGGCTTCGGCTCAGGGCAGTGAGGCCCCTGGCGGCGGGGCTGTGGCTTGGGGCAGCGAGGCTGCTGGAGGCGGCAAGGCTGGTAGCGGTGGGGCTGCGGCTCATGGCGAGGCCCCTGGCGGTGGGGCTGTGGCTTGGGGCAGCAAGGCCCCTGGCAGCGGGGCTGAAGCTGGGGGCGGCGAGGCCGCCGGCCGCGGGGCTGCGGCTCGGGACGGCGCTGCTCCCGATGACCCTGACGCTATCACTCCTATGACTACCCTAATGGCTCCCAAAGGCTACCCTAACGGCTACTCTAACTGCTATTCTAACTGCCATTCTAACTCCTCCCACTTCTCCAACGGCTATTCTAACACCTCCTACTTCCTCCCCCCCCCACCCAGCCTCACAGACTGACCTTTATAGAGGTGGTTGAGCCCGGCCCAAGACAGGTGGCCAATGAGATTTCAACTCACCACAGTTAATATATGCTTACCCCACTGATTGGATATGGCTATCTGTCCTGGCCTGCCCCTATATCCAGGGTTTACAGTTCCTCTGACAAATCAGGTCCCTACATTCCCCCCTTTTCTTTGGAACTCAGTCAAATCCTTGACTTTTCAGCCAGTTCTATGTTCTGTTGTAAGGGGGTTATATTGAGCATGTAAGACTAACATTTTTATCGCTCCAATTTTCTTTGGTACAAATGACATTAGGGTGTTTATAATCCAGGGGCCAAAAAGTAACAGTAGTGCACAGTTGGCTGATGAGTTAGCCATTCAACGCTTTGTATAACCTTTTCCATTGACCATGTAGCTACTCCCATCTGTGAACAGAGTCATCTCTGCATCCGGCAGGGGAATGTCTCTGAGATCCGGCCTTATACCTGAAACTTGGGTTAGGACCTCCCCACAGACATGTGGATGGTCAGCCAGCTCCTCTGGCAGCAGCGTGGTTGGATTTAGCACTGCCAGGGGCCAGATCGTCACTCTTGGTTTGTTGAAGAGGAGGGCCTGATACCCCATAACTCATGTGTTTGTCATCCATCGGTCTGGTGGAGTCCGAAGAAGGCCCTTGATGGCGTGTGTGGTGGTCAAAATGAGATTTTGACCCAAAGTCAATTTACTTGCATCCTTGACCAGGAGGGCCATGGTGGCAATTATGCAGAGGCAAGAGGGGAACCCAGCCGCTACTGGATCTAGTTTCTTGCTAAGATAGGCTACTGGCCTTTGCCAAGGCCCCAGAGTCTGAGTCAAAACTCCTTTGGCCACCCCTGCTTTTCATCCACATACAAATGGAAGGGCTTTGGTAACATCCGGGATGGCCAGTGCTGGAGCACTCAGTACAACTGTTTGCAATTCCCAAAATGCTCCTTCTGCCTCAGCTGTCTACTCTATCATAGTGAGCCCCCCCCCTTTTACCAGTTCATACAGAGGTTGGGCAATCTCCACAACCTGCAGAATCCACAGCCTACAGTAGCCCACCATCCAAGAAACTTCCTCAGCTGTCGGGACGTGATGGGGCGGGGGTATCCGGTGATCACCTGTTTCCTGGACTCAGACAGTGAATGCACTCCCTCATGAAGATCAGAACCTAGATAAGTGGCATGGCTCTGACAGAGCTATGCTTTCGTTGCTGACACCCAATACCCTTTTCCCTGCAGAGTCTGTAAAAGAGCTCTTGGCCCCCACAAACATGACTCATAGTTCTCAGCGGCTACTAGCAAGTCATCAACGTACTGTAGCAGAGTGACTCCTGGGTTGGAGGTTGTGTACTCACGCAAATCCTCACGTAGGGCCTCGTCAAAACAAAAAATTGTGGGTGAATTATTGAATCCTTGAGGAAGTCTTGTCCAGGTGAGCTGGCCGTGGAATCCTTCCTGTGGGTTGGACCACTCAAAAGCAAAAAGGGGTTGAGATTCCCTTGCTAAAGATATGCAGAAAAATGCATCCTTGAGATCTAAGACAGTATACACAGTTCTTTGGGGGCCCAGGAGGGAGAGTAGGGTATAGGGGTTAGGCACCATCGGGTAGATTTCTTCAACCTGTTTATTAACTTCTCACAAGTCCTGAACGGGTCTGTACTCCCCAGTCTTGGCCTTTTTGACGGGCAGCAAAGGTGTGTTCCATGGAGATTTGCAAGGAACTAGGATCCCTTCTCCTCGGAGGTGGTTAATGTGTTTTCTGATCCCTTCCTTTGCTTTCCAGGGAAGGGGGTGCTGCCGATTGTGAACAGCCATAGCCATCGCCTTTAATTTTACCACCACTGGAGGTTGTCCCGTGACCAGGCCAGGGGTCTTCCCTTCTGCCCAGACCTCGGGAAACTTGACGTGTAAGATTTGGAGAAGGCTCCGCACCTTTGTCTCCTCTGGTTTTGAGACTGGCTTGTAAAGGAGGTATTCATCTACTGCTTCCATAAGCACCTGTACAGTGGGTTGTCTCAAGGTTACAGTCATGTCTCCTTCCAAGAACTGAATGCCAGCTCATAACTTGTGGAGGAGATCTCTTCCCATCAAGTTATATGGGGCATTAGGGAGGACCAAAAATCGATGTTTAACTACTCCTGAGGCCAAATTTAAAGTCCTTTCTGTTGTCCATTTATGTCTCTCTGTGCTATTTGCTCCTTGTACCCCAACTTCCTCTCCAGATAGTTTTCCCATAGGTTCAAGTAATGATGAAAACCGGGCTCCCGTGTCCTCCAAAAAAATCAATTGATTTCCCCTCCACTTCAATTTTTACTCTGGGGGCCAGCATTGCCGTCTTCCTTTTGGGGCACTCCCTGGCCCAGTGTCCTTTTTCCTTACAGTAAGCACACTGATCTGAACCTAAGTCTTCCCACCTGCCTTTTCTGTGCTTAGGCTTTTCCTTCCATTTAGTACCCCTACCTATCACATGTAATGCCAAAACCTTAACCAGCTTTTTGTCTGTGTTTCATCTTCCTGTGCATCCCTGTTGTTAAACATCCTTTCTCCTATTCCCAATAAATCAATCAGATTCTTCCCTTCAAATCCTTCAATTTCCTGAAGTTTCCTCCTTGTATCCGGGACTGACTGACTGGCAAAATCAAGATTCACTGCCCCCTGATTTTCGGGTTCCTCAGGGTCGATCAGGCTATACATTTTATAGGCTTTAATAAGCCTTTCTAGGAAAGCTCGTGGAGATTCATTCTTACCTTAAGTCACTGTACTAAGTCTGGTTTAGTCTGATGGTTTAGTCTGAGCGCAACTTTTACTTCTGGAAATTCAGTTCCAGGATTTCAACATATCAAAGACCTGTATTTGTTCTGAAAGTCTCCCATATGTATTTCCTTTAAGGCAGAATTCATCTTACAAGAGAATTAAAACAATTACAAATGACAAAAAAACCTCAGAATAGTTATGGTTAAATATCAAATGATGACCCTTATCAAAACATTAAAGCTTTAGGAAATGTATAGAAACTCTGGAGTTGTTACAGCATTTACCCAAATGTAACCCAAGGTTTATCATTGATTTAGCAGTACTTCCTGAGTAACTTAGCACATCAGGGAAAAGCCTTATGAGTCAAAGAGATCTCATTTACAATTCTAGGTAGGCAAAGAGAAAACCATTCACATTTTAGCCACTTGTGAAGTGTTATGACAGCCGTTAAGCACAAAACTTGTTTACTAACAGATTTCAAAAGCACAAACCCAATTCCAGAAACCAGCACCCTAGCATTTCATCCCATTTGTCATCCAAGCTAAACTTCAAAGCTTCAGGTTGCCAAAGACTCTGAAAGCTACTTTAACAATTACCCATTAAAACCCTGAGACAGACAATTAACCATCAGTTCAGTCATCACTTTGCTAACAGATTTCATGTTCCATCTGGGCCCATTCCACTTCAGACGCCATGTTTGCCGCCAGCAAGGGGGAGTGCCTAGGCAGTCCACGTCGGGCGAGAGAAGGCAAGGAATTCCCTGAAACAAAGGGAGTTTGGCAGCTGCTTGGGAATATTCCTTAAAGTCTCTGTCCTGAGTTAGACTAACCCCAGTTGGCTCTAGTGATGCCCCTTAACAGACAAAATGAGTGAGGGAGAACCCCACATCTATTATGAGGAACAGAGGGATGAACGTCAGAGTCTCCTTACTCTTTGCTTGCCCCATGCCTTCAAACAAAACAACACAGCAGACAACAAAAAGAGAAGACAAAGACAACCACAGGCCCAGCGGTCCTGCCACCAGTGGGGATTTCCTAGGGGGACTCAAACCCCCGATGACCACCTCAGGCAACTCGAACCCCCGATGACCGCCTAGGGGGACTTGAACCCCCTGACCATCCAGGGAGACTCAAACCCCCTGGTGACCGTCCAGGGGGACTCAAACCCCCAATGACCACCTCGGGGGACTCGAACCTCCGAAGACCATCTTGGGGGATCGAACCTCCGATGACCGCCTAGGGGGACTCGAACCCCCTCACCATCCAGGGATACTCGAACCTCTTAGTGACTGTCCAGGGAGACTCAAATCCCCAATGACCACCTCAGGGGACTCGAACCCACGATGACCATCTTGGGGGACTCGAACGCCCGATGACCACCTAGGGGGACTCGAACCCCCTGACCATCCAGGGAGACTCGAACCCCCTGGTGACCGTCCAGGGGGAGTCAAACCCCAATGACCACCTCGGGGGACTCGAACCCCCGATGACCATCTTGGGGGACTCGAACCCCCGATGACCGCCTAGGGGGACTCGAACCCCCTGACCTGACCATCTTGGGGGACTCGAACCCCCGATGAGCGCCTAGGGGGACTCGAACCCCCTGACCATCCAGGGAGACTCGAACGCCCTGACCATCTTGGGGGACTTGAACCCCCAATGACTGCCTACGGGGACTCGAACCCCCTGACCATCAAGGGGGACTCGAACCCCCTGGTGACCATCCAGGGGGACTCAAACCCCCTGTCGATCTACCAGCAGAGGGATGGGGCATCCCCGCATCCACTCCAGCCCTGGGGAGCATGGCTGCGTCCAGCTTCTTCCCGGTGGGCCATACCCTGGAGCTCCAACCAGAAAGACAGATAAAATCCTAACACCTCCGGAGGCTTTTCTCATAAGTTCCGATGTTGGCTCAGTTCTTGTTGTTTGATCCCGGACGAGCCCCCAATGTTAGGGTCCGTGATCAAAGGAATGAGACTGACACAAAGCCAAAATCAAGCAAAGTTTTATTTCGCGCCATGCATCAGAAACCAAACTGCATTAGAAACCAAACTGCATCAGAAACCAAACTGCATTAGAAACCAAACTGCTTCAGAAACCAAACTGCATTAGAAACCAAACTGACCAGTAGGTGCCTGAGTCTTGCTGGGGACCACCGTCTCCCAGTCACTCCCAGTTCCTGGAGGCTCCCTGCCTCACCCTCACAGTACCACAGACCCACTCCAGGTGTGGCTGCACTGTTGGCTCCTGAGAGTCTGCTCCTGATGGTGGCACTGCCCGAGGCGGTGTGGCTGCTTGTGGCGGCGCTGCTGCTGATACTCTGGCTCAGGGTGGCATCACTCGCGGCAGCACCGCTGCCGCTGCTGCTCTGGGCGGTGATGCTTGCGGTGGTGCTGCTGCCTGCTGCTGCTCTGGACGGTGCCACTCGCATGGCACCGCTGCTGCTGCTGCTCTGGTGCACGGGGTGGTGGCGCTCGTGGTGGCGCCACTGCCCCTGCTGCTCTGGGCGGTGCACGGGCGATGCCACTCGAGGTGGCACCGCTGCCGTTGCTGCTCTGGGCAGTGCCTGGGGCGATGCTGCTCGAGAATCAAACCGACTGGACAAGGCAATCTCTTACGCAGAGGCGACAACGACAAGGAGGCCACTCCCAATGACAAAGAGGCGAGGATGAGGAGGATGATGAGGATGACAACCCTGATGACACAGACTCTGCTCCCCATGATGCCAGTCCAGCAAGGCCACTCCCCGGACGAGGCCACACACTGGACGAGGCCGCTTCCAATGATGAAGAGGCCGCTCTAGACGAGGCCGCATGTCAACGAGGCCACTCTTCGGAATGACGCTGTTCTGGCGAGGCCGCTCTGGACCAGGCCACTCCAGCAAGGTCACAGCTCGGAGCAGTGAGGCTGCCGGCAGCGGGGCCGCAGCTGGGGGCAGCGAGGCTGCTGGAGGTGGCGAGGCTGGTCGTGGTGGGGCTGTGGCTCAGGGCAGGGAGGCCCCTGGCAGTGGGGCTGTGGCTTGGAGCAGTGAGGCCCCTGGCCGCGGGGCTGCAGCTGGGGACAGCGAGGCCGCAGGCCACGGGGCTGTGGCTTGGGGCAGCGCTGCTCCCGATGACCCCGACGCTATCACTCCTATGACTACCCTAATGGCTCCCAAAGGCTACCCTAACGGCTACTCTAACTGCTATTCTAACTGCTATTCAAACTGCCATTCTAACTGCCATTCTAACTCCTCTCAGTTCTCCAACGGCTATTCTAACAACTCCTATTCCCACCCCCACCCAGCCTCACAGACTGACCTTTATAGAGGTGGTTGAGCCCGGCCCAAGACAGGTGGCCAATGAGATTTCAACTCACCACAGTTAATATATGCGTACCCCACTGATTGGATATGGCTATCTGGCCTGGCCCGCCCCTATATCCAGGGTTTACAGTTCCTCTGCCTAATCAGGCCCCTACATTCCTCAGACCTTTTCAGGATGCTTCTGACCAGTAAAAGCGCCCCCCGCCCACCGAGGTAAGCTCAGAGTAAACACCCGCAACCATAGCAAAGACTTGTCTGGAGTCCTCAACAGTGAGGACACGAGTTCTTCTTGCATCTCCAGAAATCGGGCCATAAATGCCTCCCAATATTCCCAGCTCACCAAACATTAAAGGCAGACCCTACACCCTAGAAGCTTAGGCCCAGGATGGACTCATCTGATTGGAGCTCTCAGGAGCAAGCACGGAGCCTGTTGGAAGAGAACCAATTAACATGGGAAGCCTTCAGAAAAGGCTTTCGGTCAAGTTTCAGGAATACAACATGAATCTACAAAAGGTCTCCGTCTATTCTGTATTCGAAACCTGCCTTCTGTTATCTACCCTGAAGATAATTTCCTTAGGAAGTATAGCTCATGGAGTGCCCAAAGGCTGGCACTTGAGAGTCTCAGGTGTTTGTGACATGCCCTCTGGGTTTGTGTTGTGGCTGTCCACTCTATTGTGGGCTCGGCCACTGCAGAGGCTCTCCTTGCCTTCCATTCAGAGTGTGTGGTGTCTGGGCCAAACATGGTGATGTTAAGCTTTGTATGTCTGGTGTGCCTAGGAACGTGACTTTCAACCCACTCCACAAAACTTAAGGCCTGCTGAACTCTGTGGCCAGGTGAGAGGATGTTGGTATGGCTTTCTTCTAGTCCACTGCAGGATTTTCTGTTTTCCTGGGACTAAGCAACGTGGCCTGAAAAGGCAGTCCCAACAGTTTTCTAGGTATTGGAATCCGTGATTGCAGGTTGGGCAGCTAATGTCCTCACTGTCTGGCCTCTGGCCACTTCACAGTCTTGATGTTGGCAGTCATAGATCCCAAGTTCTTTGGCGCCCATTGAGGCACCTCCACCAAAACTGCCCATCACCAATGCACACAAAGAAATAATAATCTTACCACGGTGTCAACAGTTATTGTCTCTGATCATGGTTTCCAGGCTGTCTGCACCTGGTTAATGGCTGGTGACCTATCCACGAGATACAGAGTGTTCTGAAGTTCTGGAGTCTATGTCTGCAGATCATGCTGATGTGGAATCCCTGGGCCTCAACCCTTAGGTTGCAAGTACTCATGTCATTAAGACACTCTCCATTTCTCCGCCAACAGCTCTGGCTCAACATTCAAATTGTGGGTTCTAAGTGTGCTCCTCTCCCCTGGGCCTTTGTATTTGGCCATGGATCCCTGCCCTCTGAAGCACCAACCATCCAATTCTCCCATAATCCCTGTCTACATTCTCCCATGGTCTCGTGACTTCTCTCTTTCGCTGTGGAGTATGAGTTCTAGGCTTCAGGTCCATTTATGCCATGTTTACATTGATTTGGTCATCTTCCACTTGTGCTGATGGCTGAAGACAAGCCTGGAGCTCCCAGGAATTCTAAGATCTCCCTGTGCTCCAAATGCACTGCGGAGTATTATGAAGCCATAAACAAGCAGGCATTCTTGCTCCTTGTGACATGTGGCAGAAAGGTAGAGAGAACTGGGCTGTATTGTATCTGTCAGTCACAGAAAGACAACTACCATATGATTACACTCACTCATAGGATTTTAGAAACATGTGAAAAAGCAAGTAAAAGGGACAGGCAATTAGACTCCCACCAGGGACCCAAAGTTTGGTGTTTGTTCCAGGCAGACTAGTCAGAATCTGAATTTCTATAAGGGGATCAAATGTACATTCAATGCAGGAATTGTGGCCGAATGGGGTGTAACGTGAGTATCCACTGTGTTTGAGGTGAATTGTGATCTGGAATAGAGCAGCTTCATATCTCTTAAAATATCATTTTCAGCGTTTTGTGAAACACACACACACACACACACACACACACACATAATACAAGCACACATTTAAAAGAGTCCCAGAGAAGATAGGGAGGAAGTGAGGAATAGCACTCATGGAAGCAAAATTCAGAGAAAATACCATAAAAAAACAAAAGCTTAGAGAATCAAAGAAACAAACAGTCCAAACTGGATAAGTTAACTCCTTACCTATCAAGAATTAATTAATGAATTAAACAACCTTACCTAAAAGACCCCTCCACATAAGTATACCAGCATATCCAATACCGGAGAGAGAAGGATAAAATCCAAAACACATACGTACTACCATGACAAGATCATGAGTCATACATATCTGACGTCTCAGGTAATAACTTTTGAAGCAGATTTGGAGGCTTTTGAAGCAGTCCTCAAACATCTCCCAACACACAGAATGCCAGGTTCAAATCAATTCATTGGTCCACAATTCGAGACATTTAATGGTAATGTCGGCTTCTCTCATCTATTCCCAAAATGTAGGAAGAGGGAAGACTTTAATTGACAATGTCCAAAGATCCAATTCACATAAGGACCTTTTAGGAAACCAATTGCATATCATTTTAATAAGTAAGATAATAAAACTAGAATTCATTTCTCTTCTCTTTCTTTCTTCACCTACATGTGAAACGGCCTGTTTTGCTTTCCCTTGATTTTTTTTTTCTTATATTCGGCAAGGCAATCTTTCATCCATCTAACGTTTTTTGGCAGAGTATTCCCTGATTCTTTAATTGAATATACCACCACGGGCTCATATAATGCCACACCACCTCACTACCCATTAAACAGTTACCTCTTTACGTCATGTCCTATCTTCCTCTAACCCTCAGCTTTGTCCCCAGATCCTGAGTCTCCTATGGTGCGCCTCACTGTCGGAATTCTGTTCCTTTCATTTTCCATTACTAATACTCATGTCCATGGTATTCCGCATGGGCCACATAGGAGTGAAGCCATAGGATATATCCTTTGGTCTGCTTGCATTTTCATTTGGAAATAATCTTCTTTATCATCATCTTCATAATCATTTTATCGACTAGCCCTTAAAATGGAATCTTGAATCCTTCCACAGTGATGCTCGAGTGAGTTGGCAGGCCATCGATGTTGACCGTACATTTTCATCTGAATAAAGAGCGTTCCTCTACATGGCTCTCCCCATGTCTACGGCATGTAGCATTAACTAATGATGACAAGGAGTGCTGCCCAGGGCTCGCTCTTTAGGGATAGCAATCATGCAGAATTTCACTCTCCATGAAGCACTTGCAAGTGTGTTTATGGTAATGTCAGATAGAGAGAGCCCTCATCCCTTGGGACTGGTGTTTCAGGACACTAGCAGATAAGGAAACGGACAGCACAAACCATCCCTTCAATGGCAATTTTCCTGGAATTGTGAATTTCCTTACCTTTTTCCTTCCCTCAACTTAAAAGCTGACCAAGCACCAATGGCAGACCTAACACCCGAGAAACCATAGGGACCAGAAGCTAAGAATGGACACTCTCACCCAAGGAAATCAAACCTCCGAGAGACCTAATCGTAGCTAAGAGGCCTCTCGGTTGATTGAGATCTCTAGAAATTGCTGTGGAAATAGGAATACCTTGCTCTCCCTGGAGAAATATTGGCCTAAGAATGGTTTACAGAACATCGTTTTCTTTTCTCTTTGTATAGAATGTGGAAGTAGGAAAGAAACAGAAAAGTCCACATGAGTTCATGATCAGGCTAAAAGGGCTCGTTCTTGCTCCTTCCCAGGTCTTTCTATTTAAAGCCATAGGACTCATATGTCATGAGAATGGGATTGCTGCTTCAGTGAAGTCAGCTTCTGTGACGTCACAAAATTCTGAGGTCCTAGAAACCACTCCTCACCAAACCACACCTCATCACTTCACCTGGCTGGAGTAGTTCTGGGTCAGCCAGGAGTATCAAAATCATGCCAATCTGCTGGAGCCGCTTGGGTATTTCCCCAAGACAGTGTGTGAAGCGATTCGGGGTCACCTTCTCCATGGTCGAATTTGTAGTCTTTGGCCGGGACTGTCACCACCACCCCTCTGGACTCCTGAGAGGGGCAAGAACCTACAATTCCATCTTACCCACGTAATGTCAAGAAACAGTCAGGAGTACAATCAGCCTCACACGGGGACACCACGCCATACACATGTTCATGGTCCTCACACCCTATCAAGATGCTTCTGACCAGGAAAAGCGCCCTAAGCCCTCCGAGGAAAGCTCCGAGTTAACACCGGCAACCATACCAAACACATGTCTGGGTCTTCAACAGTAAGGACACGAGTTCTTCTTGCATCTCCAGAAATCGTGCCATAAATATCTCCCAATATTCCCAGCTCACCAAACATTAAAGGCAGAACCTACACCCTAGAAGATTAAGCCCAGGACGGACTCATCGGTTTGGAGCTCACAGGAGCAGCACGGAGCATCTTGGAACAGAACGAATCCCCATATGAAGCCATCTGAAAAGGATTTTGGGCCAGTTTCAGGAATAAAACGTGAATCTACAAAAGGTCTCTGTCTTCTCGGTATTTGAAATGCGCCTTCTGTTATATACCCTGAAAATAATTTCTTAGGAAGAAGAGCTCATGTGGTGCCCAGGGCTGGCACTTGAGAGAGGCTCTGGTGCCTGTGACATGCGCTCTGGGGTTGTTTTCTGGCTGTCCACTCTCCTGTGGGCTCGTCCTCTGTGGAGGCTCTCCTTGCCTTCCATTCAGAGTGTGTTGTGTCTGGGACAAAAATGTTGAGGTTAAGCTTTGTGGGTCTTCTGTGCCTGTGAAACGTGATTTTCAACCCACTCCACAAAACTTAAGGCCTGCTGAGTTCTGTGGCCAAGATGAGAAGATGTGGCAGGGCTTTCTACTAGCCCCATGCAGGAATTTCTGTTCTCCTGGGACGAAGCAACATGGCCTGAAGAAGGCAGTCCCAACAGTGTTCCAAGTTTGGGAATCCGTGATTGCAGGTTGGGCAGCTAATGTCCTCACCGTCCTGCCTGTCGCCACTTCTCAGTCTTGATGCTGGCGGTGGTAGTGCCCAAGTATCTTTGGCGCCCATTGAGGCACCTCCACCAAAACTGCCCTTCAACAATGCACCCAAAGAAATAATAATCTTACCACGGTGTCAAAAGGTATTGTCTCTGATCATGGTTACAGGCTGTCTGCCCCTGGTTGCTTGCTGGTGTCCTCTTCAGGAGATACACAGTGTTCTTTGGAGGCTATGTCCGCAAATCATTCTTATCTGGAATCCGCCAGCCCCAAGTCACTTGGATTGCAAGAAATCATGTCCTTCAGAGACTCGACTTTTCTCCGCCAACAGCTATGGGTCAACATTCAAACTGTGGGGTCTAAGTGTGCTCCACTCCCCTGGGCCTTTGTCTTTGGCCATGGCTCTCTGCCCTCTGAAGCACCAAACGTCCAATTCTCCCATAAGCACTGTATACACCCATCTCCCATGTTCTCTGTGACTTCTTCTCTCTTTCGCTGTGGAGTGTGATTTCTAGGGTCAGGTCCATTTATGTCATGTTTGCATTGATGTGGTCATCTTCTGGTTGTGCTGATGGCTGAAGTCAAGCCTGGAGTTCCTAGACACTTCTACCATCTCCCTTTCCTCCAAATGCACAGCGGACCCTTATGGAGCCATAAGCACGAAGGCCTTCTTGCTTCTTGTGACAATCGCAGAAAGGAGAGAGCATTGGGCTGTGTCATATCTGTTAGTTATAGAAAGACAACTAGCATACGATTTCACTCACTCATGGAAGTAAAGAAACATGGGAAAAAGCAAGAAAAAGGGACAGGCAATTCTACTCTAACCAGGCACACAAAAATTGGTGTTTGTTCCAGGCAGGGTAGTCAGGATCTGCCTTTCTAAAAGTGGATCTAATGGGACATTCAAAGCAGGAAATTTGGCCGATCAGTATGTAACGTGAGTTTCCACTGTTTTAGTAGGTGAAATGTGATCTGGAATAGTGCAGCTTCATATCTCTTAAAATATCATTGTTAGCATTTTCTGAAACAGGCACACACACACACACACACACACACACACACACACAAACACACACACTCTCTCTCTGTTAAAGGAATCCCACAGAAATTAGGGTGCAAGTGAGGAATAGCACTCATAGAATCAAAATTAAAAGAAAATACCATGAAAAACAAAAGCTTACAGAAGCAATGTAACAAATCATCTAAATTGGATAAGTTAACTCCTTACCTATCACGAATTAGTTAAATATTTAACTAATTATTTAAACAACTTTACCTAAAAGACCCCTACAGAGAAGTCTGCCAGCAAATACAATAGCGGAGAGAAAAGGACAAATTCCAAGACACATACGCACTACCATGACAAGATCAATGGTCTGACGTCTCAGGCAATGGCTTTTGAATCAGTTTTTGAGGCTTTTGAAGTAGTCCTAAAACATCTCCCAACACACAGAAAGCCAGGTTCCCTGGTCCACAATGTGAGACATTTAATGGTAATGTCGGCTTTTCTCATCTATTCCCAAAATGTAGGAAGAGGGAACACTCTAATTTACAATGTCCAGAGACCCAATTCACATAAGGACCTTATAGGAAACAAATTGCATACCATTTTAATCAGTAAGATAATAAAACTAGAATTCATTTCTCTTCTCTTTCTTTCTTCATCTCCACGTGAAACGACCTGTTTGCTTACTATTCAATATATTTTCTTATATTCGGCAAGTGAGCCTTTCATGCATCCTACGTTTTTCGACATAGTATTCCTTGATTCTTTAATTGCGTATATCAACAAGTGCTCATCCTCATATAATGCCACACCACATCCATACCCATTATCCAGTTCCCTCTTTATGGCATGACTTATCCTCCTGTAACCCTCAGCTTGGTCCCCAAAGTCCTGAGTCTGTCCTGGTGCATCTCCCTGTCTGACTTTCTCTCCTTCTGTTTTCCCTTACTACTACTCATGTCCATGGTATTCCTCATGGGCCACATAGGAGTGAAGCCATAGGATATTTCCCTTGTTCTGCTTGAATTTTCATTTGGAAATCATCTTCTTTATCATCATCTCCATAATCATCTTTAACCACTAGGCCTTAAAAAGGTATCTCGGCTCCTTCCACAGTGATGCTAGAGTGGGTATAGCAGGCCATCGATGTTCGCCATTCGTTACATCTGAATAAAGAGAGTTGCTCAACATGGCTCTCCCCATGACTATGGCATGTAGCATTAACTAATAATGACAACTAGTGCTGACCAGAGCTCTTTAGGTGTAGCGATCATGCAGAATTTTATTCTCCATTAAACATTTGCAATGGTGTTTAATGTAATGTGAGGTAGAGAGAGCCTTCATCCCTTGGGACTGGTGATTCAGGACACTAGCAGATAAGGACACGGACAGCACAATGCATCCCTGCCCTGGAAATTTTCCTGGAATTGCGACTTTCCTTCCCTTCTTCATTCCCTCCCCTTCCAAGCTGACCAAGCACCAAAGTCAGACCATACACCCGAGAAAACATAGGGAACAGAAACTAAGAATGGACCCTCTCACCCAAGGATATCCAACCTACCCGAGTCCTAATGGTAGCCAAGAGGCCTCGCTGTTGATTGAGATCTCTAGAAATTGCAGTGAAAATAGAAACACCTTGGTCTCTCTGGAGAAATGTTTGTCTAAAGAATGATATACAGAACATCGTTTTCTTTTCTCTTTGTACAGAAAGTGGAAGTGGGAAAGAAATAGAGAAGACCACCTGAGTTCATGATCAGGCTAACAGGGCTCTTTCTTGTTCCTTCCCAAGTCTTTCTATTTAAACCCATAGCAATCATATGTCAATAGAATGGGATTGCTGCTTCAGTGAAGTCAGCTTCTGTGCTGTCACAGAGCTCTGATGTCCTAGCAACCACTCCTCACCAAACCACTCCTCATCACTTCACCTGGCTGGAGTAGTTCTGGGTCAGCCAGGAGTATCAAAATCTGTCCAAACCGCTTGAGCCGCCTGGGTACTTCCCCAAGACAGTTTGTGAAGAGATTTGCGGTAACATTTTCTATGACCGAATTTGTAGTCTTTGGCCGTGATTGTCACCACCACCCCTCTGGACTCCTGAGAATTGCAAGAATCCACAATTCCGTCTTACTGACGTAACCTCAGAAAGGGTCAGGGTACAAGCAGCCTCACACTGGGAACTCCACGCCATACACATGTTCATGGTCCTCACACACCATCAGGATGCTTCTGACCAGGAAGCGACCCTCGCCCTCCGAGGGAAGCTCCGAATTAACACCCGAAACCATACAAAAGACATATATGGAGTCTTCAACAGTGAGGACACGAGTTCTTCTTCCATATCCAGAAATCGTGCCATAAATGCGTCCAATTTTCCTAGCTGTAGAAACATTAATTGCAGACCCTATAACCTAGAAGCTGAGGCCCAAGACGGACTCATCTGTTTGGATCTCACAGGAGTAAGCACGGAGAATTGTGGTTTCTTGCCCTTCTCAGGAGTCCAGAGGGTTGGTGGTGACAGTCATGGCCAATGACTACAAATTCGGTCATGGAGAAAGTGACCTCAAATCGCTCCACAAAATGTCTTGGGGAAATACCCAGGCGGCTCCAGTGGTGTGGAGTGATTTTAATACTCCTGGCTGACCCAGAACTAATCCAGCCAGGTGAAGTGATGAGTCGTACTTTGGTGAGGAGTGGTTGCTAAGAATTCAGAGCTTTGTGACATAACAGAAGCTGACTTCACTGAAGCAGCAATCCCATTCTCATGACATATGAGTCCTATGGCTTTAAATAGAAAGACCTGGGAAGGAGCAAGAAAGACCCCTGTTAGCCTGATCATGAACTCAGGGGGTCTTTTCAGTTCCTTTCCCACTTCCATTTTCTATACGAAGAGAAAAGAAAACGATGTTCTGCATTCCATTCTTTAGACCAACATTTCTCCAGAGAGAGCAAGGTGTTCCTATTTCCACTGCAATTTTTAGAAATCTCAATCAACGGCGAGGCCTCTTGGCTACAATTAGGTCTCGGGGATGTTTGATATCCTTGGCTGAGATGGTCCATTTTTATTATCTCTTCTCCATGGTTTCTTGGCTGTAAGGTCTGTCTTTGGTGCTTGGTCAGCTTGGAAGGTGAGTGAAGGAAGAAGGGAAGGAAAGTCACCATTCCAGGAAAATTCACAGGGCAGAAATGCATTGTGCTGTCCTTGTCTTAATCTGCTAATGTCCTGCAACACAAGTCCTAAGGGATGAAGGCTCTGTCTACCTGATATAACCTTAAACACCGTTGCAAAGGCTTCATGGACAGTGAATCTCTGCATGATCGCTACCCCGAAAGAAAGAGCAATGTCAGCACTCCTTGTCCTCATTAGTTAATGCTACCTGCCATAGTCATGGGGAGATCCATGTTGAGCAACTCTCTTTATTCAGATGAAAATGAAGGTCCAACATCAATGGCTTGCCATGCCACACTAACATCACAGTGGAAGGAGGTGAGGTACAATTTTAAGGCCTAGTGGATAAAGATGAATATGAAGATGATGATAAAGAAGATGATTTCCAAATGTAAATGCAAGCAGACCATGGGAAATATCCTATGACGTCACTCATATGTGGTCCATGAAGAATAACATGGACATGAGCAGCAGAAATGGAAAACGGAAGTAGAAAAAATCAGACAGAGAGACTCAACAGGAGAGACTCAGGCTCTTGGGACCAAGCTGAGTGTTACAGGAGAATAATACCTGCCATAAAGTGTGAACTGGTTAATGGGTATGGAGCTGGTGTGGCATTATATGAGGATGCGCTCTTGGTGGTATATGCAATTAAAGAATTAGGGAACACTATGTCAAAAAACATATGATGGATGAAAGGCTGGCTTGCCGAATATAAGAAAAAATATTGAATAGAAAGAAAACAGGCCATTTCCCATTGAGATGAAGAAAGAAAGAGAAGAGAAATGAATTCTCGTTTTATTATCTTACTGATTAAATGGAATACAATTGGTTTCCTATAAGGTCCTTATCTGAATTGGGTCTTTGGACATTGTACCTTAGAGTCTTCCCTCTTCCTACATTGTGGGAGTAGATGAGAAAAGCCAACATTACCATTAAATGTCTCGAATCGTGGACCAGGGAATTGATTTGAACCTGCTTTTCTGTGTGATGAGAAATGTTTTAGGACTGCTTTAATATCCTCCAAAGTTGCTTCAAAAGTCAGGTATGTATGACTCATGATCCTGTCATGGTAGTGCGTATGTGTCTTGGAATTTTTCCTTTTCATTCCAGTGTTGGATTTGCTGGCAGACTTCTGTGTAGGGGTCTTTTAGTTATGGTTGTTTAATTACTAAGGATTTAACTTATGCAGTTTGGACGCTTTGTTACTTTGATTCTCTAAAATTTTTTATGGTATTTTCTCTGAATTTTGCTTCCATCAGTGCTATTCCTCACTTGCTCCCTACATTCTGTGGGACTCTTTTAAGTGTGTGTGTGTGTGTGTCTGTGTGTGTTTGTGTGTGTGTGTTTCAGAAAATGCTAAAAATGTTATTTTAAGAGATATGAAGCTGCTCTGCTGCTCTTTCCACATCACAATTCACATTCAAACACAGTGGAATCTTACGTTACATTCCGTTCAGCCACATTTCCTGAATTGAATGTCCCATTTGATCCACTTTGAGAAACGCAGATTCTGACTAGCCTTCCTGGAACAAACACCAAATGTTGTGTGCCTGGTTAGAGTCTAATGACCAGTCCTTTTTTCTTGCTTTTTCACATGTTTCTTTACTTCCATGAGTGAGTGAAATCGTATGGTAGTTGTCTTTCTTTGATTGATAGATACGATACATCCCAATGCTCTCTCCCATTCTGCCACATGTCATAAGGAGGAAGAATGGCTTCTTGCTGATGGCTCCATAAGAGTCTGCAGTGCAATTGCAGGACAGGGAGATGGTAGAAGTGTCTGGGAGCTCTAGGCTTGTTTTCACCCATCAGCACAACCAGAAGATGACCATGTCAATGTAAACATGGCATAAAAGGACCTGAAGCCTAGAAATCCCAGTCCACAGCGAAAGAGAGAAGAAGTCACAGAGACCATGGGAGAAGGGTGTAGAGGGGCCTTATGGGAGAATTGGATGGTTGGTGCTTCAGAGGGCAGGGAGCCATGGCCAAAGACAAAGGCCCAGGGGAGCGGAGCACACTTAGAACCCACAATTTGAATGTTGACCAAAGCTGTTGCCGTAGAAAAGAAGAGTGTCTGAATGACACGAGTTCTTGCAATCCAATGATCTTGAGGCCCAGGGATTCTAGATCAGCATGCTTTGCAGACAAACATTAAAGAACTCAGAACACTGTGTATCTCCTGGAGAGGACACCAGCAAGCAACCAGGTGCAGACAGCCTGGAAACCATGATCAGAGACAATACCTGGTGATACCGTGGTAAGATTATTATTTTGTTGTGTGCATTTTTGATGGACAGTGTTGGGGGAGATGATCGATGGCTGTCAAAGACACTTGAGTTATACTACCGCCAGTATCAAGACTGAGAAGTGGCCACAGTAGGATGTGAGGACATTAGCTTCCCAAACTGCAATCACGGAATCTTAAACCTGGAACACTGTTGGGTTGCCTTCTTCTGGCCACGTTGCTTAGCCCCTGGAGAACAGAAAATCCTGCAGGGGACTAGAAAAAAGCCCTGCACACATCCTCTCACCTAGCCACAGAATTGTTCAGGCCTTAAGTCTTCTGGAGGGGCTTGAAAATCACGTTTCACAGGCACACCAGACCCACGAAGCTTAACCTCAGCATATTTGGCCCACACACCAAACACTCTGAATGGAAGCTAAGGAGAGCCTCTGCAGAGGATGAGCCCACAGGAGAGTGGACAGCCACAACACAACCCCAGAGGGCATGTCACACACATCTGAGACTCTCTCAAGTGCCAGCCTTTGGGCACTCCATGAGCTCTTCTTCCTAAAGAAATTATCTTCAGGGTAGATAACAGAATGCGCATTTCGAATCCAGAGAAGACAGAGACCTTTTTTAGATTCACATTGTATTCCTGAAACTCACCCGAAATCCTTTTCAGATTGCTTCACATGGGTATTATTTCTCTTCCAAAATCCTCCGTGCTTGCTCCTGTGAGCTCCAAACAAATGAGTCTGTCCTGGGCCTAAGCTTCTAGGGTGTAGGGTCTGCCTTTAATCTTTGGTCAGCTGGGAAAATTGGGAGGCATTTATGGCACGATTTCTAAGATGCAAGAACTCTTGTCCTCACTGTTGAAGTCTCCAGACATGTCTATTGTATGGTTGCGGGTGTTAATTCTTAGCTTTCCTCGGAAGGCGGGGGGCACTTTTCCTGGTCACAAGCCTCCTGTTAGGGTGTGAGGACCATGAACATGTGTATGGCTTCAATCCCCGTCTGAGGCTGCTTGTACTCCTTGTAGGGGCCTGATTAGCCAGAGGAAATGTAAACCCCGGATATAGGGGAGGGCCAGGCCAGATAGCCGTTTCCAATTAGTGGGGGCACATATATTAACCTTGGTGAGTTGTAATCTCATTGGCCACCTGTGTGTTGACCGTTCTCAACCACCTCTATAAAGGTTAGTCTGTGAGGCTGTGTGGGGGGAGAAGTATGAGTAGTTAGAATAACCATTGGAAAAGTCGGTGATGTTAGAATAGCCATTGGAGGAGTAAGAGAACTTAGAATAGCGGTTGGGGAATAGGAGGAGTTAGAATATCCATTGGAGAAGTAGGAGGAGTTAGAATGGCAGTTAGAATAGCAGTTAGAATAGTCATTAGGATAGCCTTTGGGAGACATTAGGGTAGTCATAGGAATGATAGCGTCGGGGTCATCGGGAGCAGAGCCACCCCAAGCCAAGGGCTGGAGTGGCCTGTTCTAGAGTGGCCATGCCAGAGCGGCGTCATTCCAGGGTGCGGCCTCCTTGGCTTGCAGCCCTGTCCTTGAGCGTCCTTATCCAGAGCAGCCTCTTCATCGAGGAAGCGGCCTTGTCCGGTGTGTGGCCTCGTCCGGGGAGTGGCCATGTTGCAGTGGCATCATGGGGAGCAGAGTCTGTGTCATCGGGGTTGTCGTCCCTTTCTTCCTCGCCCAGAGCAGCAGTGGAAGTGGTGCCGCCTGGAGCTGTAACACGAGTGGCATCGCCCCGTGCACTGCCCAGGGCAGCAGGGGCAGCAGCGCCACCGCAAGCAGCACTGCCCAGAGCAGCAGCAGTAGCAGAGCTGCTGCGAGCGACGCCACCCTGAGCCAGAGTATCAGCAGCAGCGCCGCCGCAAGCATCCACGCTGCCTCAGGCAGTGCCGCCATCAGGAGCAGCCTCTCAGGAGCCAACGATGCAGCCACGCTGGGAGTGGGTCTGTGGTATGGTGAGGGTGAGTCAGGGAGCCTCCAGGAGGGACCCCAGCGACTGGGAGGTGGTGGTCCCCAGCAAGACTCGGGCACCTAACGGTCAGTTTGGTTTCTAATGCAGTTTGGTTTCTAATGCAGTTTAGTTCTGATGCAGGTTGGTTTCTGATGCAATTTGGTTTCTGATGCATGGCGCGAAATAAAACTTTGCTTGATTTTTGTTTTGTGTCAGTCTCGTTCCTTTGATCATGGATACTAACATTGGTGGTTCGTCCGGGATCAAACAACGAGAACTGAGCCAGCATCTGAACTTATGGGAAAAGCCCCCAGAAGTGTTATGATTTTATCTCTCTGTCTGGTTGGAGCTCCAGGGTAAGGCCCACCAGGAGAAGCTGGATGCAGCCATGCTCCCCAGGGCTGGAGTGGATGCGGGGATACCCCATCCCTCTGATGGTAGATCCACAGGGGGTTTGAGTCCCCCTGGGTGGTCGGGGGGTTCGATCCCCTAGATGGTCAGGGAGTTCGAGTCCCCCTAGGCGGTCATTGGGAGTTCGGGTCCCCCTGGGTGGTCATCGGGGGTTCGAGTCCCCCTTTCCGGTCATGGGGTTTGAGTCCCCCTAGGAAATCCCCACTGGTGGCAGGACCGCTGGGCCTGTGGTTGTCTTTGTCTTGTCTTTTTGTTGTCTGCTGTGTTGTTTGTTATGTTTGAAGGAATGGGGCAAGCAAAGAGTAAGGGGACTCTGACTTTCATCCCTCTGTACCTCATAATATATGTGGGGCTTCTCCCTCACTCATTTCGTGTGTTAAGGGCTATCACTAGAGCCAACTAGGGTTAGTCTAACTCAGGACAGAGACTTTAAGGGATATTCCCAAGCAGCTGCCGAAACTCCCTTTGTTTCGGGGAATTCCTTGCCTTCTCTGGCCCAATGTGGACTGCCTAGCCCCTCCCCCTTGCTGGCGGAAACATGGCATCTGAAGTGGAATGGGCCCAGATGGAACATGAAATCTGTTAGCAAAGAGGTGACCGAACTGATGGTTAATTGTCTGACTAAGGGTTTTTATGGGTAATTGTTAAAGTAGCTTTCAGAGTCTTTGGCATCCTGAAGCTTTGAAGTTTAGCTTGGATGACAAATGGGATGAAGTGCTAGGGTGCTGGTTGCTGGAACTGGGTTTGTGCTTTTGAAAGCTTTTAGTAAACAAGTTTTGTGCTTAACGGCTGTCATAACACTTCACAAGTGGCTAAAATGTGAATGGTTTTCTCTTTGCCCACCGAGAATTGTAAATGAGACATCTTTGACTCATAAGGCTTTTCCCTGATGTGCTAAGTTACTCAGGAAGTACTGCTAAATCAATGATAAACCTTGGGTTACATTTGGGTAAATGCTGTAACAACTCCAGAGTTTCTATACATTTCCTAAAGCTTTAATGTTTTGATAAGGGTCATCATTTGATATTTAACCATAACTATTCTGAGGTTTTTTTGTCATTTGTAATTGTTTTAATTCTCTTGTAAGATGAATTCCGCCTTAAATGAAATTCATATGGGAGTCTTTCAGAACAAATACAGGTCTTTGATATGTTGAAATCCTGGAACTGAATTTCCAGAAGTAAAAGTTGCACTCAGACTAAACCATCAGACTAAACCAGAATTAGTATAGTGACTTAAAGTGAGAATGAGTCTCCAGGAGCATTACTAGAAAGGCTTATTAAAGCCTATAAAATGTATAGCCTGATCGTTCCTGAGGAACCAGAAAATCAGGGGGCAGTGAATCTTGCTTTTGCCAGTCAGTCAGTCCTGGATACAAGGAGGAAACTTTAGGAAATTGAAGGATTTGAAGGGAAGAATCTGAGCTATTGGGAATAGGAGAAAGTATGTTTAACAACAGGGATGCATAGGAGGATGAAAAACAGACAAAAAGCTGGTTAAGGTTCTGGCATTACATGAGATAGGTATGGGATAGTAAGTGGAAGGAAAAGCCTAAGCACAGAGAAGGCAGGTGGAAAGACTTAGGTTCAGATCAGTGCGCTTACTGTAAGGAAAAAGGAGACTGGGCCACGGAATGCCCCAAAAGGAAGACAACAGTGCTGGCCCCAGAGTAAAAATTGAAGTGGAGGGGAAATCAATTGATTTTTTTGGTGGACACGTGGGCCCAGTTTTCATCATTACTTGAACCTATGGGAAAACTATCTGGAGAGGAAGTTTGGGTACAAGGAGCAAATAGCACAGAGAGACATAAATGGACAACAGAAAGGACTTTAAATTTGGCCTCAGGAGTAGTTAAACATCGATTTTTGGTCCTCCCTAATGCCCCATATAACTTGATGGGAAGAGATCTCCTCCACAAGTTATGAGCTGGCATTCAGTTCTCGGAAGGAGACATGACTGTAACCTTGAGACAACCCACTGTACAGGTGCTTATGGAAGCAGTAGATGAATACCTCCTTTACAAGCCAGTCTCAAAACCAGAGGAGACAAAGGCGGGGAGCCTTCTCCAAATCCTACACGTCAAGTTTCCCGAGGTCTTGACAGAAGGGAAGACCCCTGGCCTGGTCAGGGGACAACCTCCAGTGGTGGTAAAATTAAAGGCGATGGCTATGGCTGTTCACAATCGGCAGCACCCCCTTCCCCGGGAAGCAAAGGAAGGGATCAGAAAACACATTAACCACCTCCGAGGAGAAGGGATACTAGTTCCTTGAAAATCTCCATGGAACACACCTTTGCTGCCCGTCAAAAAGGCCTAGACTGGGGAGTACAGACCCGTTCAGGACTTGTGGGAAGTTAATAAACAGTTTGAAGATATCTACCCAATGGTGCCTAACCCCTATACCCTACTCTTCCTCCTGGGCCCCCAAAGAACTGTGTATACTGTCTTAGATCTCAAGGATGCATCTTTATGCATATCTTTAGCAAGGAAATCTCAACCCTTTTTGCTTTTGAGTGGTCTGACCCACAGGAAGGATTCCAAGGCCAGCTCACCTGGACAAGACTTCCTCAAGGATTCAATAATTCACCCACCATTTTTTTTTTTTTTGACGAGGCCCTATGTGAGGATTTGCGTGAGTACAGAACCTCTAACCCAGGAGTCACTCTGCTACAGTACGTTGATGACTTGCTAGTAGCCACTGAGGACTATGAGTCATGTTTGTGGGGGCCAAGAGCTCTTTTATAGACTCTGCAGGAAAAAGAGTATTGGGTGTCAGCAAAGAAAGCACAGCTCTGTCAGAGCCATGCCACTTATCTAGGTTCTGATCTGCATGAGGGAGTGCATTCACTGTCTGAGTCCAGGAAACAGGTGATCACTGGATACCCCTGCCCCATCATGTCCCGACATCTGAGAAAGTTTCTTGGACGGTGGGCTACTGTAGGCTATGCACACTGCAGTTTGCGGAGATTGCCCAACCTCCATACGAACTGGAAAAAGGGGGGGTTCAGTATGATAGAGTAGACAGCTGAGGCAGAAGGAGCATTTTGGGAATTACAAACAGTTGTACTGAGTGCCAAAGCATTGGCCATCCCAGATATTACCAAGCCCTTCCACTTGTATGTGGATGAAAAAGCAGGGGTGGCCAAAGGAGTTTTCAGACTCTGGGGCCTTGGTAAAGGCCAGTAGCCTATCTTAGCAAGAAACTAGATCCAGTAGCAGCTGGGTTCCCCTCTTGCCTATGCATAATTGCTGCCATGGCCCTCCTGGTAAAGGATGCAAGTAAATTGACTCTGGGTCAAAATCTCATTTTGACCACCACACGCCATCGAGGGCCTTCTCCGGACTCCACCAGACCGATGGATGACAAACGCCTGAGTGATGGGGTATCAGGCCCTCCTCTTCAACAAACCAAGAGTGACCATCCAGCCCTGGCAGTGCTAAATGCAGCCACACTGCTGCCAGAGGAGCTGGCTGATCATTCACATGATTGTGGAGAAGTCCTAACCCAAGTTGCAGGAATAAAGCTGGATCTCAGATACATTGCCCTCCCAGATGCTGAGATGACTCTGTGCACAGATGTGAGTAGCTACATGGTCAATGGAAAGAGGTATGTGGGGGCTGTGGTAGTTTCTCCCGGGCAGAGACTCTGGACAGCTGCCCTGCCACATGGAACTATGGCACAAAAAGAGGAGCTGATTGCTCTCACTAAGGCACTGCAGATGGCCAAAGGTAAAACCGCCAACATCTATACAGACAGCAAGTACGCCTTTGCTACTCTTCATATACATGGGGCTATTTATTAAGAAAGGGGCCTATTAACAGCAGAAGGAAAAGGAATTAAAAACAGAGGAGAAATATTGGCTCTCCTCCAGGCTATTTGGGACCCCAAAAGAGGTGGCCATTATGCATTGCCCCGGACACCAAAAGGGGACTGATCTGATGTCAAAAGGAAACGAATTAGCAGATCAAGCCACAAAACAAGCAGCCTGAGAAACAGAGCAAGAACTTGTTACACTCCCAGCACCAGCCCTACCAGAAAAACCGAACTCTTCAGAAGAAGCTTTAAAGTATTTACAGAAATGGGTTAAATTGAACTATGAAGGGAACTGGGCTAAGACTGAAGCAGGGAAAATAATTCTTCCTTGAAGACTAGATAAGAAGTTAGTACACCAAATACATCAGGGTACTCATTTGGGGATACGCAAACTCATGGAACTTATAGGCAAGCAGTTCCAGGTTTCTAAATTAGGGCATATGGTACAGGATGTAGTTGATAGATGTGCTCAATGCCAGGCAGTTAATGTGGGAAGAACGAAAATGGGAAGAGGGAAAAGAGAAAGAGGTAAGGAGCCAGGAATTTATTGGGAAATAAATTTTACAGAAATGAAACCTGGAAAATATGGGCACAAATACATGCTAGTTTTTGTAGATACATTTCCATGTTAGTTTTTGTAGATACATTTTCAGGCTGGATAGAGGCTTTTCCTGCCAAACATGAGATGGCAGGAGTGGTAGCCAAAAAAGCTACTAGAAGAAATAATTCCTAGGTTTGGGCTGCCTCTTGCAATTGGATCAGACAATGACCCTGCATTTGTGAGTTCAGTCTCACAGGCATTGGCCAAGGCCGTGGGCACTAATTGGAAACTACATTGTGCCTACCGGCCTCAGAGTTCTGGGAAAGTAGAGAGAATGAATCTGACTCTTATAGGGATCTTGACAAATCTAATTCTGGTGACTAGCTGTGGATGGGTGGATCTCCTTCCTTTTGCCCTCCTCAGGGCACAATGTACACCCTATTTAAGCAAGGTGACCCCATTTGAAATAATGTTTGGGAGATCCCCCCTCTCTGTCCTTGACTACTAGAGGTTGAGCTAGAAGAAATGACTGATCAGTCTGTACTCGAGTCACTGAAGGTATTAGTCTGTCTTTAAAAAAAACCCACTCAGGGATCCTGACTGCCCACACTGGGATAGAGATGGAGGTGGAACCACATCCTTAGCAACTTGGGGGCTAGGTATGGATAAGTTGCTATCAAGGGGGAAACTTGGAGCCTCGCTGGAAGGGACCATTTACTGTTATCCTGACCACCCCCATGTAAGTAAAAGTAGAAGGAATCAGGGACTGGATTCACGTGGGTCACGTCAAACGAGCCGAGGACAAGGATGCCCCCAGATATGGAAGCTGCAGTGGACAGACCCCGCTGACCATGGACTAAAGCTAAGACTTAAAAAACTGTGAGTTTATTGTTGCTCCTATTTTACCTGTTTATGTAAAGTATATGTGGGAAATTAGATGAATGGAATTAGAAAAAAAATGGAAAAGGTTGTACAAAGCGTGGAATTGCTAACTCATCATCCGACTGTGCACTACTGTTCCTTTTTGGCCCCTGGATTATAAACACCCTAATGTCATTTGTACCGAAGAAAATTGGAGCTATAAAAATATTAGTCTTACATGCTCAATATAACCCCCTTACAACAGGAGAACATAGAACTGGCTGAAAAGTCAAGGATTTGACTGATTTCCAAAGATAAAGGAGGAATGTAAGGGCCTGATTAGACAGAGCAACAGCGGCAGCAGCGCCGCCTCAAGCTGTAACACAAGCTGCACCACCCTGTGCACCGACCAGAGCAGCAGCGGAAGCGGCGCCACCTCAATCGGCATCACCCCGTGCACCACCAAGAGCAGCAGCGTCGGCGGCGCCACCGCCAGCAGCACCACCCTGTGCACCAGAGCAGCAGCAGAAGCAGCGGCTGCGCTGCCTTGGGCTGTAACACGAGAGGCACCGCCCCGTGCACCGCCCAGAGCAACAGGGGCAAGGGCTCCACCGCGAGCAGCACCACCCAGAACAGCAGCGGCAGCGGTGCCTCCACGAGCAGCGCCGCCCCGGGCACCGCCCAGAGCAACAGAGGCAGCGGCGCCACCTCAAGGGGCATTTCCCTGTGCACCGCCCAGAACAGCAGTGGCAGCGGCGCCACCTCGAGCTGTAACACGTGCAGCACCACCCCGTGAACCGCCTAGAGCAGCAGCAGCAGTGGCTCCACCGTGAGCAGCAACACCCAGAGCAGCAGCAGGCAGCAGCGCCACCTCAAGCAGCACCACCCAGAGCAGCAGCGGCGGCGGCTCTGCCTCGAGCTGTAACACATACAGTACCATCCCGTGCACCACACAGAGCAGCAGCAGCAGTGGCTACACTGAGAGCAGCACAACCCAGACCAGCAGCAGGCAGCAGTGCACCCCAAGCAGCATCGCCCAGAGCAGCAGCGGCAGTGGCACTGCCAAGAGCAACACCACCCTGAGCCAGAGTATCAGCAGCAGCGCCCCCGCAAGCAGCCAGGCCACCTCGGGCAGTGCCGCCATCAGGAGCACCCTCTCAGGAGCCAAGGTGCAGCCACGCTGGGAGTGGGTCTGTGGTACAGTGAGGGTGAGGCAGGGAGCCTCCAGGAGGGACACCAGCGACTGGACGGCGGTGATGCCCAGCAAGACTCGGGCACCTAATGGTCAGTTTGGTTTCTAATGCAGTTTGGTTTCTAATGCAGTTTGGTTACTGATGCAGTTTGGCTTCTGATTGAGTTTGGATTCTGATGAATAGCGTGAAATAAAATGTTGCTTGATTTTGCTTTGTGTCAGTCTCGTTCCTTAGATCACGGACCCTAACACTACATATTCTTTCATGACCTTACGTGGCTAAGATGGAATTGTGGATTCTTGCCCTTCCCCTGAGTCCAGAGGGGTGGTGGTGACAGTCATGGCCAAAGACTACAAATTCGGACATGGAGAAGGTGACCCCAAATCACTTCACAAAGTCTCTTGGTGAAATACCCAGGCAGCTCCAGCTGTTTGGAGTGTTTTTGATACTCCTGGCTGACCCAGAACTACTCCAGCCAGGTGAAGTGATGAGGCATGCTTTGGTGAGGTTGCTAGGATCTCAGAGCTTTGTGACGTCCAGAAGCTGACTTCAGTGAAGCAGCTATCCCACTCTCATGACATATGAGTCCAATGGCTTTAAGTAGAAAGACCTGGAAAGGAACAAGAAAGAGTCATGTTAGCCTGATCATGAACTCAGTTGGTCTTTTCTGTATCTTTCCCAGTTCCATTATCTACACAAAGAGAATAGAAAACGATGTTTTGTATACCATTCTTTGGGCCAACATTTCTCCAGAGAGAGCAAGTTGTTCCTATTTCCACTGAAATTTCTAGAGATCTCAATCAACAGTGCGGCCTCTTGGGTACAAATATGTCTCTGGGAGCTTCGATATCCTTGGATGAAGGGTCCATTCTTAGCTTCTGGTCCCCATGGTGTCTCGGGTGTAAGTCTGCCTTTGGTGTTTGGTCAGCTTGGAAGGTGAGGGAAGGAAGAAGGGAAGGAAAGTCACAATGCCAGGAAAATTGCCAGGGCAGGGATGCGTTGTGCTGTCCTTGATATTATCTGCTAGTGTCCTGAAACACCAGTCCTAAGGGATGAAGGCTCTGTCTAGCTGACACTACCTTAAATACCGTTGCAGAGGCTTCATGGAGAGTGAAATGCTGCATGATCGCTACCCCTAAAGAAAGAGACCTGGTCAGCACCCCTTGTCATCATTAGTTAATGCTACATGCCATAGTTATGCGGAGAGCCATGTGGAGCAACGCTCTTTATTCAGATAAAAATGAATGGCCACCATGGATGGCCTGCCATGCCGACTCTAGCATCACTGTGGAAGGAGACAAGATAACCTTTCACGGGCTAGTGGATAAAGATGATTATGAAGTTGATGATAAAGAAGATGATTTCCAAATGAAAATGCAAGCAGAACAAGGGAAATATCCTATAGCTTCACTGATATGTGGTCCATGAGGAATACCATGGACATGAGTAGTAGTAAGGAAAAACGGAAGGAGAAGAAGTCAGACAGGGAGCCACACCAGGAGAGACTCAGGACTTTGGGGACCAATCTGAAGGTTACAGGAGGATAAGACTTGCCTTAAAGAGGGAACAAGTTAATGGGTATGGAGTTGATGTGGCATTATATGAGGATGAGCACTTGATGGTATATGCAATTAAAGCATCAGGGAACACTATGTCAAAAAACGTAGGATGGATGAAAGGCTGCCTTGCCGAATATAAGAAAAAATAGTGAATAAAAGGAAAACCGGCCGTTTCACATGGAGAAAAAGAAAGAAAGACAAGAGAAATGAATTCTAGTTTTATTATCTTACTGATTATAATTGTATACAATTGATTTACTATAAGGTCCTTATGTGAATTGGGTCTTTGGACATTGTAAATTAGAGTCTTCCCTCTTACTACATTTTGGGAATAGATGAGAAAAGCCAACATTACCATTAAAGGTCTCGAATTGTGGATCACGGAATTGATTTGAACCTGGCTTTCTATGTGTTGGTAGATGTTTGAGGACTGCTTCAATAGCTTTCGTCATTACCTGAGACATCAGATATGTATGACTCATGATCTTTTCATGGTAGTGCGTATGTGTCTTGGAATCCATTCTTTTCTCCCCAGTATTGGGTATGATGGCATACTTATGTGGACGTGTTTTTTAGGTAACGTTGTTGAATTAACTAACTAACTAATTAATTAATTAATTCTTGATAGGTAAAGAGTTATCTTATCCAGTTTGGACGGTTTGTTACTTAGATTCTCTAAACTTTTGTTTTTTATGGTATTTTCTCTGAATTTTGTTTCAGTGAGTGCTATTCCTCACTTTCTCCCTAAATTCTCTGGGACGCTTTTAATTGTGTGTGTGTGTGTGTGTGTGTGTGTGTGTGTGTGTGTGTGTGTGTGTTTCAAAACACTAAAAATGATATTTTAAGAGATATGAAGCTGCTCTATTCCAGATCACAATTCACCTTTAAACACAGAGGAAACTCAAGTTACATCCCGTTCGGCCACATTTCCTGCATTGACTGTCCCATTTGATCCACTTTGAGAAACGCAGATTCTGACTAGCCTGCCTGGAACCAACACCAAATTTTGTGTGCCCAGAGAGTCTAATTGCCTGTCCCATTTTCTTGTTTATTCACATGTTTCTTTACTCCCATGAGTGAGTGAAATCATATGGTAGATATCTTTCTGTGACTGACAGATACGACACAGAGCAATGCGATCTCCCTTTCTGCCACATGTCACAAGGAGCAATAATGCCTTCTTGCTTATGGCTCCATAAGAATCCACAATGCATTTGGAGGACAGGGAGATGGTAGAAGTGGCCGCGAGCTCCAGGCTTGTCTTCAGACATCAGCACAACCATTGATGACCACATCATTGTATACATGGCATAAATGGACTTAAAGCCTAGAAATCACACTCCACAGCGAAAGAGAGAAGAAGTCACAGAGGCCATGGGAGAAGGGTGTAGACAGGGCTTATGGGAGAATTGGATGGTTGGTGTGTCAGAGGTCAGGGAGTCATGGAGAAAGACAAAGGGCCAGGGAGAGGAGCACACTTAGAACCCACAATATGAATGTTTGACACATAGCTTTTGGCAGAGAAAAGGAGAGTGTCTGAACGACACGAGTTCTTCCAACCCAAGGGTCTCGAGGCCCGGGGATTCCAGATCAGCATGCTTTGCAGACATAGACTCCAGAGAACACTGCATATCTCCTGGAGAGGACAACATCAAGCAACCAAGGGCAGACAGCCTGGAAACCATGATCAGAGACAATACCTGTTGACACCGTATTAAGATTAGTATTTCTATGTGTGCATTCGTGATGGGCAGTGTTGGTGGAGATGCCTTGATGGGCGCCAAAGATACTTGGGTTCTACGACCGCCAGCATAAAGACTGAGAAGTGGCCACAGGCAGGACGGTTAGGATATTGCTGCCAAAACTGCAATCATGGATTCCCAAACCTGGAACACTGTTGGGACTGCCTTCTTCAGGCCATATTTTTCTTAGGTCCACAGGAACAGAAAATCATGCAGGGGACTAGAAGAAAGCCCTGCCCACATCCTCTCACCTGGTCACAAAATACACCAGGCCTTAAGTTTTGTGGAGTGTGTTGAAAGTCACGTTTCACAGGCACACCAGACGCATGAAGCTTAACCTCACAATATTTGGCCCAGTCACCAAACATTCTGAATGGAAGGCAAGGAGAACCGCCACAGAGGACGAGTCCCAAGGAGAGTGGACAGCCACAACACAACCCCAGAGGGCATGTCACACACACCTGAGACTCTCTCAAGTGCCAGCCCTTTGGCACTTCCATGAGCTCTTCTTCCTAAAGAAATTATCTTCAGTGTAGATAACAGAATGCTGATTTTGAATACCGAGAAGACCGAGACCTTTTGTAGATTCAAGTTGTATTCCTGAATCTTTCCTGAAAACCTTTTCGGATGAAATCACATGGAGACTGCTTCTCTTCCATCATGCTCTGTGCTTGCTCCTGTGAACACCAAACAGATGAGTCCACCCTGGGCCTAAGTTTCTAGGCTGTAGTGTCTGACTTTAATGCTTGGTCAGCTGGGAAAATTGGTGGCATTTATGGCATGAATCTGGAGTTGCAAGAAGAATTCATGTCCTCACAGCTGAAGTCTCCAGACATGTCTTTGGTTTGGTTGTGGGTGTTAACTCTGAACTTTCTTGGAGGGCGGGGGGCGCTTTTCCTGATCAGAAGCATCCTGATAGGGTGTGAGGTCCATGAACATGTGTACGGCGTGGAGTTTCCCATATGAGGCTGCTTGTACTCCTGACACTTTCTTGACCTTAAGTGGTTAAGCTGGAAATGTGGATTCTTGCCCTTCTCACCAGTCCAGTGGGGTGGTGGTGACAGTCACAGCCAGAGACTAGAAATTTGGGCATGGAGAAGGTGACCCCAAATCGCTTCACAAACACTCTTGGGGAAATACCCAGGCGGCTCCAGCGGTTTGGAGTGATTTTGATACTCCTGGCTGACCCAGAATTACTCCAGCCTGGTGAAGTGATGAGGCATGGTTTGGTGAGGAGTGGTTGCTAGGAAGTCAGAGCTCTGTGACGTCCAGAAGCTGTCTTCACTGAAGCAGCCATCCCATTCTCACGACAAATGAGTCCTATGGCTTTAAGTAGAAAGACCTGAGAAGGAACAAGAAAGAGCCCTGTTAGCCTGATCATGAACTCAGGTGCTTTTTTTCTGTTCCTTTCCCATTTCCAATTTGTACACAAAGAGAAAAGAAAACTATGTTTTGTATACCATTCTATAGACCAACATTTCTCCAGAGAGAGCAAGGGGTTCCTATTTCCACTGCAATTTCTAGAGATCTCAATCTACAGCGAGGCCTCTTGGCTACCATTAGGTCTCTGGGAGGTTGTATATCCTTGAGTGAGAGGATACATTCTTAGCATCTGTTCCCTATGGTTTCTCGGGTGTAAGGTCTGCCTTTAGTGCTTGGTCAGCTTAGAAGGTGAAGGAAGGAAGAAGGGAAGGAAAGTCACAATTCTAGGAAAATTGTCAGGGCAGGGATGCGTGGTGCTGTACGTGTTCTTATCTACTAGTGTCCTGGAACACCAGTCCTAAGGGAAGAAGGCTCTATCATCCTCACATTACCTTAAACAGCATGTCAAAGGCTTCATGGAGAATGAAACTCTGCATGATCGCTACCCCTAAAGAAAGTGCCCCAATCAGCACTCCTTGTCATCATTAGTTAATGCTACATGCCATAGTCATGGGGAGCGCCATGTTGAGCAACTGACTTTATTCAGATGATATTGAACGGCCAACATCGAAGGTCTGCATTGCCCACACAGGCATCAATGTGGAAGGAGCTGAGATACCCTTTTAAGGGCTAGAGGATAATATAATTATGAAGATTATTATTAGCTGCCCAACTTGCAATCACGGATTCCCAAACCTGTAACTGTTGGGAATACCTTCTTCAGACCAAGTACCTTAGTCCCAGGAGAACAGAAAATCGTGCAGGGGATTAGAAGAAAGCCCTGCCCACATCCTCTCACTTGGCCACAGAATTCAGCAGACCTTAAGTTTTGTGGAGTGGGTTGAAAGTCATGTTTCACAGAAACACCATATTTAAGCCAGACACCACACACTCTGAATGGAAGGCAAGGAGAGCCTCTGCAGAAGACGAGCACACAGGAGAGTGGACAGCCACAACACAACCCCAGAGGGCATGTCACACACACCTGAGACTCTCTCAAGTGCAGAACTTGCACACTCCATGATCTCTTCTTCCTAAAGAAACTAGCTTCAGGGTAGATAAGAGAATGCACGTTTCGAATACAGAGAAGATAGAGACCTTTTGTAGATTCACATTGTATTCCTGAAACTGGTCCAAAAGCCTTTTCCGATGGCTTCTAATGGGGATCGGTTCTCTTCCATCATGCTCCGTGCTTGCTCCTGTGAGCGCCAAACAGATGAATCCATCCTGGGCCTAAGCTTCCAGGGTGTAGGGGCTGCCTTTAATGTTTGGTCAGCTGGGAAAATGGGGAGGCATTTATGGCACGATTTCTGGAGATGCAAGAAGAACTCGTGTCCTCATCCTTGAAGACCCGAGATATGTATTAGGTATGGTTGTGGGTGTTACCTCTTAGCTTTCCTCGGAGGGCGGGGGTCACTTTTCCTGGTCAGAAGCATCCTGATAGGCTATGAGGACCATGACCATGTGTTTGGCGTGCAGTTCCCCGTGTGAGGCTGCTTGTACTCCTGACTATTTCTTGACCTTACGTGTGTAAGATGCAATTGTGGATTCTTGCCCTTCTCAGAAGTCCAGAGGGGTGGTGGTGACAGTCACGGTCAAAGACTACCACCAATTCGGCCATGGAGAAGGTGACCCCAAATCGCTACACAAACTGTCTTGGGGAAATCCCCAGGTGGCTCCATCGGTTTGGGGTGATTTTGATACTGCTGGCTGACACAGAACTACTCCAGCCAGATGAAGTGATGAGGCGTGGTTTGGTGAGGAGTGGTTTCTAGGACCTCAGAGATTTGTGACGTCACAGAAGCTGACTTCACTGAAGCAGCAATCCCATTCTCATGACATATGAGTCCTCTGGCTTTAAGTAGAATGCCTTGGGAAGGAACAAGAAAGAGCCCTCTTAGCCTGGTCATGAACCCAAGTGGTCATTTCTGTTTCTTTCCCACTTCCGCTTTCTGTACAAAGAGAAAAGAAAACGATGTTCTGTATACCATTCCTTAGACTCACATTTCTCCAGAGAGAGCAAGGTGTTTCTATTTCCACTGCAATTTCTAGCGATCTCAATCAACAGTGCGGCCTCTTGGGTACAATTATGACTCTGGGAGCTTCGATATCCTTGGGTGAAGGGTCCATTCTTAGCTTCTCTTCCCTATGGTGTCTCAGGTGTAAGGTCTGCCTTTGGTGCTTGGTTAGCTTGGAAGTGGAGGGAAAGAAGAAGGGAAGGAAAGTCACAATTCCAGGAAAATTGCCAGGGCAGGGAAGCATTGTGCTGTCCATATCCTTATCTGCCAGTGTCCTGAAACAGCAGTCCTAAGGGTTGAAGGCTCTGTCTACCTGACATTACCTTTAACACCGTTGCAAAGGCTTCACGGAGAGTGAAACTCTGCATGATCGCTCCCCCTAAAGAAAGAGCCCTGGGCAGCCCTCCTTGTCATCATTAGTTAATGCAACATGCGATAGTCATGGGGAGAGCCATGTTGAGCAACGCTCTTTATTCAGATGAAATGGAACGGCCAACATCGATGGCCTGCCATGGCCACTCTAGCTTCACTGTGGAAGGAGCCGAGATACCCTTTTAAGGGCTGGTGGATAAAGATGATTATGAAGATGATAATAAAGAAGATGATTTCCAAATGAAAATGCAAGCCGACCAAGGGAAATATCCTATGGCTTCACTCCTATGTGGCCCATGAGGCATACCATGGACATGAGTCGTAGTAAGGGAAAACGAAAGGAGAAGGAGTCAGACAGTGAGATGCACCAGGAGACACTCCGGACTTTGGGGACCAAGCTGAGGGTTAGAGGAGGTAAGTCATGCCATAAAGAGGGAACTGGATAATGGGTTTGGAGGTAGTGTGGCATTATATGAAGATGAGCACTTGGTGGTATACGCCATTAAAGAATCAGGGAACACTATGTCAAAAAACGTAGGATGGATGAAAGGCTGGCTTGTCGAATATAAGAAAATATAGTAAATAGAAAGCAAAACAGGTCGTTACACGTGGAGATCAAGAAAGAAAGAGAAGAGAAATGAATTTTAGTTTTATTATCTTACTGATTAGAATTGTATGCAATTGGTTTCCTATAAGGTCCTCATATGAATTGGGTCTTTGGGCATTGTAAATTAGTCTTCCCTCTTCCTATATTTTGGGAATAGATGAGAAAAGCTGACATTACCATTAAATGTCTCGAATTGTTGACAAGGGAATTGATTTGAACCTGGCTTTCTGTGTGTTGGGAGATGTTGGAGGACTGCTTCAAAAGCCTGCAAAGTCAAAAGTCTTTACATGAGTGTCCGAATGTATGACTCATGATCTTGTCATGGTAGTTCGTAGGTGTCTTGGAATTTATCCTTTTCTCTCCGGTATTGGATTTGCTGGCAGACTTCTGTGTAGGGGTCTTTTAAGTAAGGTTGTTTATTAATTAATTAATTCTTGATAAGTAAGGAGTTAACTTATCCAGTTTGGACGGTTTGTTACTTTGATTCTCAAAGCTTTTGTTTTTTTATGGTATTTTCTCTGAATTTTGCTTCCATTAGTGCTATTCCTCACAAGCTCCCTGACTTCTCTGGGACCCTTCTAAGTGTGTGTGTGTGTGTGTGTGTGTGTGTGTGTGTGTGTTTTGTACCAAATGGTAAAATGATATTTTAAGAGATATTAATCTGCTCTATTCCAGATCACAATTCACCTACAAACAAGTGGAAACTCACGTTACATCCCGTTCAGCCATATTTCCGGCATTGAATGTCCCATTTGATCCACGTTTGGAAAGGCAGATTCTGACTGGCCTGCCTGGAACCAACACCAAATTTTGTGTGCCTGGTTCGAGTCTCATTGCCTGTCCCTTTTTCTTGCTTTTTCCCACGTTTCTTTACTTCCATGAGTGAGTGATATCGTACGGTAGTTGTCTTTCTATGACTAACAGATATGACACAGCCGAATGCTCTCTCATTTCTGCAATTATCACAAGGAGCAAGAATGCCTTCGTGCTTATGGCTCCATAAGGGCCACAGTGCCTTTGGAGGAATGGGAGATGGTAGAAGTGTCTAGGAACTGCAGGCTTGTCTTCAGCCAACAGCACAACCAGACGATGACCACATCAATGCAAACATGGCATAAATGGACCTGAAGCCTAGAAATCACACTCCACAGCGAAATAGAGAAGAAGTCACAGAGACCATGGGAGAAGGGTGTAGACAGGGCTTATGGGAGAGTTGGACGGTTGGTGCTTTAGACGGTAGGGAGCCCTGGCCAAATACAAAGGCCAATTGGAGAGGAGCACACTTAGAACCCACCATTTGAATGCTGACCCATAGCTGTTGGCGGAGAAACGGAGAGTGTCTGAAGGACACGAGTTCTTGCAACCCAAGGTTCTTGAGGCCTGGCGATTCCAGATCAGCATGCTTTGCCGACATAGTCTCCAGATAACATTCTGTATCTCCTGGAGAGGACAGCAGCAAGCAACCAGGTGCAGACAGCCTGGAAACCATGCTCAGAGACAATACCTGTTGACACCTTGGTACGATTCTTATTTCTTTCTGTGCATTCCTGATGGGCAGTGTTGGTGGAGGTGCCTCGATGGCGCCACAGATAGTTGGGCTCTACGACCGCCAGCATCAAGACTGAGAAGTGGCCACAGGCAGGAAGGTGAGGACATTGGCTGACCAACCAGCCATCACAGATTCCCAAATATGGAACACTGTTGGGACGGCCTTCTTCATGCCACATTGCTTCATCCTAGGAGAACAGAAAATCCTGCAGGGGACAAGAAGAATGCCCTGTCCACATCCTCTCACCTAGCCACAGAATTCAGCAGGCCTTAAATTTTTTGGAGTGGGTTGAAAGTCACGTTTCCAGGCACACCAGACCCACGAAGCTTAACCTCACCATACTTGGCACAGACACCACACACTGTGAATGGAAGGCAAGGAGAGCCTCTGCAGAGGACGAGCACACAGGAGAGTGGACAGCCACAACACAACCCCAGAGGGCATGTCACACACACCTGAGACTCTCTCAAGTGTCAGAACTTGTGCACTCCATGATCTCTTCTTCCTAAAGAAACTAGCTTCAGGCTAGATAAGAGAATGCGTGTTTCGAATACAGAGAAGATAGAGACATTTTGTAGATTCACGTTGTATTCCTGAGAATGGCCCAAAAGCTTTTTCCGATGGCTTCCCATGGGGATTGGTTCTCTTCCATCATGCTCCGTGGTTGATCCTGTGAGCGCCAAACAGATGAGTCCATCCTGGGACTAAGCTTCCAGGGTGTAGGGGCTGCCTTTAATGTTTGGTCAGCTGGGAAAATGGGGAGGCATTTATGGCACGATTTCTGGAGATGCAAGAAGAACTCGTGTCCTCATTCTTGAAGACTCGAGATATGTATTTGGTATGGTTGTGGGTGTTACCTCTTAGCTTTCCTCGGAGGGCGGGGGTCACTTTTCCTGGTCAGAAGCATCCTGATAGGCTATGAGGACCATGAACATGTGTTTGGCGTGCAGTTCCCCGTGTGAGGCTGCTTGTACTCCTGACTCTTTCTTGACCTTACGTGTGTAAGATGCAATTGTGGATTCTTGCCCTTCTCAGGAGTCCAGAGGGGTGGTGGTGACAGTAACGGTCAAAGACTACCACCAATTCGGCCATGGAGAAGGTGACCCCAAATCGCTACACAAACTGTCTTGGGGAAATCCCCAGGTGGCTCCATCGGTTTGGAGTGATTTTGATACTCCTGGTTGACACAGAACTACTCCAGCCAGGTGAAGTGATGAGGTGTGGTTTGGTGAGGAGTGGTTTCTAGGACCTCAGAGGTTTGTGACGTCACAGAAGCTGACTTCACTGAAGCAACAATCCCATTCTCATGACATATGAGTCCTCTGGCTTTACGTAGAATGCCTTGGGAAGGATCAAGAAAGAGCCCTGTTAGCCTGGTCATGAACCCAAGTGGTCATTTCTGTTTCTTTTCCACTTCCGCTTTCTGTACAAAGAGAAAAGAAAACGATGTTTTGTATACCATTCTTTAGACTCACATTTCTCCAGAGAGAGCAAGGTGTTTCTATTTCCACTGCAATTTCTAGCGATCTCAATCAACAGCGCGGCCTCCTGGGTACAATTATGACTCTGGGAGCTTCGATATCCTTGGGTGAAGGGTCCATTCTTAGCTTCTCTTCCCTATGGTGTCTCAGGTGTAAGGTCTGCCTTTGGTGCTTGGTTAGCTTGGAAGTGGAGGGAAAGAAGAAGGGAAGGAAAGTCACAATTCCAGGAAAATTGCCAGGGCAGGGAAGCATTGTGCTGTCCATATCCTTATCTGCCAGTGTCCTGAAACACCAGTCCTAAGGGATGAAGGCTCTGTCTACCTGACATTACCTTTAACACCATTGCAAAGGCTTCACGGAGAGTGAAACTCTGCATGATCGCTCCCCCTAAAGAAAGAGCCCTGGGCAGCACTCCTTGTCATCATTAGTTAATGCAACATGCGATAGTCATGGGGAGAGCCATGTTGAGCAACGCTCTTTATTCAGATGAAATGGAACGGCCAACATCGATGGCCTGCCATGGCCACTCTAGCTTCACTGTGGAAGGAGCCGAGATACCCTTTTAAGGGCTGGTGGATAAAGATGATTATGAAGATGATAATAAAGAAGATGATTTCCAAATGAAAATGCAAGCCGACCAAGGGAAATATCCTATGGCTTCACTCCTATGTGGCCCATGAGGCATACCATGAACATGAGTAGTAGTAAAGGAAAATGGATGGAGAAGAAGTCAGACAGGGAGATGCACCAGGAGAGACTCAGTACTTTGGGGACCAAGCCTAGGGTTACAGGAGGATAAGACATGCCATAAAGAGGGAACTGGATAATGGGTTTGGAGGTAGTGTGGCATTATGTGAGGATGAGCACTTGGTGGTATACGCCATTCAAGAATCAGGGAACACTATGTCAAAAAACGTTGGATGGATGAAAGGTTGGCTTTTCGAATATAAGAAAATATAGTGAATAGAAGCATGAGAGGAAAGAAAGTGGATAGAAAGTAATTCTAGTTTTATTATCTTACTGACAAAAATTGTATTCAATTTTGTTTCCTATAAGGTCCTTATGTGAATTGGGTCTTTTGACATTGTAAATTAGAGTCTTCCCTCTTCCTACATATTCGGAATAGATGAGAAAAGCCGACATTACCATTAAATGCTTCAAAAGTATTACCTGAGATGTATATGTATGACTCATCATCTTGACATTGTAGTGTGTATGTGTCTTGGAATTTATCCTTTTCTCTCCAGTATTGGATTTGCTGGCCGACTTCTCTGTAGGGATCATTTAGGTAAGGTTGTTTCTTAATTAATTAATTAATTAATTCTTGATATGTAAGGAGTTACATTATTCAGTTTGGACAGTTTGTTACTTTGATTGTCTAAGCTTTTGTTTTTTTATGGTATTTTCTCTGAATTTTGCTTCCATGAGTGTCATTCCTCACTTTCTCCCTAACTTCTGTGGGACTATTTAAGTGTGTGTGTGTGTGTGTGTGTGTGTGTGTGTGTGTGTGTATGTGTGTGTTTCTCAAAACGCTAAAAATGATATTTTAAGTGATATTAATCTATTCTATTCCAGATCACAATTCATCTTCAAACACAGTGGAAACTCACGTTACACCCTATTTGGCAAAATTCCTTCATTGTATGTCCTATTTGATCCACTTTTAAAAACACAGATTCTGACTAGCCTGCCTGGAACAAACCCCAAATTTTGTGTGCGTTGTTAGAGTCTAATTTCCTGTCCCTTTTTCTTGCTTTTTCCCATGTTTCTTTACTCCACGAGTGAGTGAAATCGTATGGTAGTTGTCTTCCTGTGACTGACAGATATGACAGCCCAATGCTCTTTCCCTTTCTGCCACATGACAGAAGGAGCAAGAATGCCTTCTTGCTTATGGCTCCATAAGAGGCTGCAGAGCATTCGGAGGACAGGGAGATTGGAGAAGTGTCTAGGAACTCCAGGCTTGTCTTTAGCCATCAGCACCACCAGAAGATTACCACATCAATGCAAACATGGCATAAATGGATCTGAAGCCTAGATATCACACTCCACAGAGAAAGAGAGAAGAAGTCACAGAGACCAGGGGAGAAGGGTGTAGAAAGGGCTTATGGGAGAGTTGGATGGTTGGTGCTTTAGAGGGCATGGAGCGCTAGCCAAAGACAAAGGCCCATTGGAGAGGAGCACACTTAGAACCCACAATTTGAATGCTGACCTATAGCTGTTGGCGGAGAAACGGAGAGTGTCTGAAGGACACGAGTTCTTGCAAGCCAAGGTTCTTGAGGCCTGGTGATGCCAGATCAGCATGCTTTGCAGACATAGACGCCAGATAACATTCTGTATCTCCTGGAGAGGACACCAGCAAGCAACCAGGTGCAGACAGCCTGGAAACCATGATCAGAGTCAATACCTGTTGACACCGTGGTACGATTCTTATTTCTTTCATTGCATTCCTGATGGGCATTGTTGGTGGAGATACCTCGATGGGCGCCAAAGTAACTTGGGCTCTACGACCGCCAGCTTCAAGACTGAGAAGTGGCCACAGGCAGGAAGGTGAGGACATTGGCTGCCCAACCAGCAATCACGGGTTCCCATATCTGGAACACTGTTGGGACGGCCTTCTTCAGGCCACATTGCTTCATCCCGGGAGAACAGAAAATCCTGCAGGGGACAAGAAGAATGCCCTGCCCACATCCTCTCACCTAGCCACAGAATTCAGCAGGCCTTAAATTGTTGGAGTGGGTTGAAAGTCACGTTTCGAGACACACCAGACCCACGAAGCTTAACCTCACCATAGTTGGCACAGACACCACACACTGTGAATGGAAGGCAAGGAGAGCCTCTGCAGAGGACGAGCCCACAGGAGAGTGGACAGTCACAACACAACCCCAGAGGGCATGTCACACACACCCGAGACTCTCTCAAGTGTCAGAACTTGTGCACTCCATGATCTCTTCTTCCTAAAGAAATTAGCTTCAGGCTAGATAAGAAAATGCACGTTTTGAATACAGAGAAGATTCAGACATTTTGTAGATTCACGTTGTATTCCTGAGAATGGCCCCAAAGCCTTTTCCGATGGCTTCCCGTGGGGATTGGTTCTCTTCCATCATGCTCCGTGCTTGCTCCTGTGAGCTCCAAACAGATGATTCCATCCTGGGCCTAAGCTTCCAGGGTGTAGGGGCTGCCTTTAATGTTTGGTCAGCTGGAAAAATGGGGAGGCATTTATGGCACGATTTCTGGAGATTCAAGAAGAACTCGTGTCCTCATTCTTGAAGACTCGAGATATGTATTTGGTATGGATGTGGGTGTTACCTCTTAGCTTTCCTCAGAGGGCGGGGGGCCTTTTCCTTGTCAGAAGCATCCTGATAGTGTGTGAGGACCACGAATATGTGTATGGAGCGGAGTGCCCAGTGTGAGGCTGCTTCTACTCCTGACTCTTTCTTGGCCTTATGTTGGTAAGATGGAATTGTGAATTCTTGCCCTACTCAGGAGTCCATAGGGGTGGTGGTGGCAGTTAGGACAGAGACTACAAATTCGGCCATGGAGAAGGGGACCCCAAATAGCTTCACAAACTGTCTTGGGGAAATACCCAGTAGGCTCCACGGGATTGGAGTGATTTTGATACTCCTGGCTGACCTTGACGTACTCCAGCCAGGTGAAGTGATGAGGTGTGGTTTGGTGAGGAGTGGTTGCTTGGACCTCAGAGCTTTGTGACGTCACAGAAGCTGACTTCACTGAAGCAGCAATCCCATTCTCATGACATAGGAGTCCTATGGCTTTAAGTAGAAAGACCTGGGAAGGAACAAGAAAGAGCCCTGTTAACCTGAACATGAACTCAGGTGGTCATTTATGTTTCTTTCCCACTTACACTTTCTATACAAAGAGATAAGAAAACGATGTTATGCCTACCATTCTTTAGACCAACATTTCTCCAGAGAGAGCAAGGTGTTCCTATTTCCACTGCAATTTCTAGAGATCTCAATCAACAGCGAGGCCTCTTGGCTACCATTAGGTGTCTGGGAGGTTTGATATCCTTGCGTGAGAGGGTCCATTCGTCGCTTCTGTTCCCTGTGGTTTCTCAGGTGCAAGGTAGGCCTTTGGTGCTTGGTCAGCTTGGAAAGCGAGGGAAGGAAGAAGGGAAGGAAAGTCACAATTCCAGGAACATTGCCAGGGCAGGGAAGTGTTGTGCTGTCCGTGTCCTTATCTGCTAGTGTCCTGAAACACGAGTCCTAAGGGATGAAGGCTCTGTCTACCTGACATTACCTTAAACACCATTGCAAAGGCTTCATGGAGCATGAAATTCTGCATGATCTCTACCCCTTAAGAAAGAGCACCAGTCAGGACTCCTTGTCATCATTAGTTATTGCTACATGCCATAGTCATGGGGAGATCCATGTTGAATAATGCTCTTTATTCAGATGAAAATGAATGGCCAACATTGATGGCCTGCCATGCCCACATTAGCATCACTGTGGAAGGAGCTGAGATACCCTTTTATGGGTTAGTGGATAAAGATGATTATGAAGAAGATTATAAAGAAGAAGTTTTCCATTTGAAAATTCAAGCAGACCAATTGAAATATCCTATGCCTTCACTCATATGTGGCCCATGAGGCATACCATGGACATCAGTTGTAGTAAGGGGAAATGGAAGGAGAGTAGTCAGACAGCGAAATGCACCAGGAGAGACTCAGGATTTTTGGGACCAAGCTGAGGGTTACAGGAGGGGAAGACATGCCATAAAAAGGGAAACGGTTAATGGGTATGGATGTGGTGTGGCATTATATGAGGATGAGCACTTGGTGGTGTATGCAATTAAAGAATCAGGGAACACTATGTCAAAAAACGTATAATGTATGAAAGCCTGGCTTGCCGAATATAAGAAAAAATAGTGAATAGAAAGCAAAATAGGCCGTTTCACTTGGAGTTGAAGAAAGAAAGAGAAGAGTAATGAATTCTAGTTTTATTATCTTACTGATTAACATGGTATGCAATGGTTTCCTATAAGGTCCTTATCAGAATTGAGGCTTTGTAAATGGTACATTAGAGACTTTCCTCTTCATACCTTTTGGGAATAGATGAGAAAAGCCGACATTACCATTAAATGGCTCAAATTATGGAGCAGAGAATTGATTTGAACGTGGATTTCTGTGTGTTGGGAGATATTTGAGGACTGCTTCAAAAGCTTTCATCATTACCTGAGATGTCAGATATATATGACTCATGATCTTGTCATGGTAGTGTGTATGTGTCTAGGAATTTATCCTTTTCTCTCCGGTATTGGATTTGCTGGCAGACTTCTGTGTAGGGGTCTTTTAGGTAAGGTTGCTTAATTAATTAATTAATTAATTCTTGATAGGTAAGGAGATAACTTATCCAGTTTAGACGGTTTGTTTCTTTGATTCAATAAGCTTTTGTTTTTTATGCTGTTTTCTCTGAATTTTGCTTCCATGAATGCTATTCCTCACTTGCTCCCTAACTTCTGTGGGACTCATTTGACTGTGTGTGTGTGTGTGTGTGTGTGTGTGTGTGTGTGTCTGTGGTCACAAAATGTTAAAATGATATTTTAAGAGATATGAAGCTGCTCTATTCCAGATCACAATTCAACTTCAAACACAGTGGAAACTAACATTACATCCCGTTCGGCCACATTTCCTGCATTGAATGTCCCATTTGATCCACTGTTAGAAAGGAATATTCTGCCTAGCCTGCCTGGAGCTAACAACAAATTTTGTGTGCCTGATTAGAGTCTAATTGCCTGTCCAATTTTCTTGTTTTCTCACATGTGTCTTTTCTTCCATGAGTGAGTGAAATCGTATGGGAGTTGTCTTTCTGTGACTGACAGATATGACACAGCCCAATGCTCTCTCCCATTCTGCCACATGTCACAAGGAGCTAAATGCCTTCTTACCTACGGCTCCATAGGATTTCGCAGTGCATTTGGAGGACAGGGAGATGGGAGAAGTGTCTGGGAACTCCAGGCTTGTCTTCAGCCATCAGTACAACCAGAAGATGACCACATCAATGACAACATGGCATAAATGAACCTGAAGCCTAAAAAACACACTCCATAATGAAAGAAAGAAGAAGTCAAAGAGACCATGGGAGAAGGGTGTAGACAGGGCTTATGGGAGAATTGGACGGTTGGTGCTTCAGAGGGCAGGGAGCCTTGGCAAAGACAAAGGCCCATTGGAAAGGAGCAGAGTTAGAACCCACAATTTGAATGTTGACCCATAGAAGTTGGTGGAGTAGAGAGTGTGTGAAAGACACCAATTCTTGCAACATAAGTATCTTGAGGCCCAAGGACCCCAGATCAGCATGTTTTGCAGTCATAGAATCCAAAGAACACTGTGTATCTCCTGGAGATGACACCAGCAAGCAACCAGGTGCAGACAGCCTGGTAACCATGATCAGAGACAATACCTGTTGACACCGTGGTAAGATTATTATTTCTTTGTGTGCATTGCTGATGGTCAGTGTTGGTGGAGATGGCTCATTGGGCGCCTAAGGTACTTGGGCTCGATGACTGCCAGCATAAGACTGCAAAGTGGCCACAGGCAGGAAGGTGAGGATATTAGCTGCCCAACCTGCAATCACGGATTCCCAAAGCTGGAAACCGTGTTGGGACTGTCTTCTTCAGGCCACGTTGCTGAGTCATAGGAGAACAGAAAAACCTGCAGGGGACTATGAGAAAAACCTGCCCATATCCGCTCACCTGGCCATAGAATTCAGCAGGCCTTAAGTTTTGTGGAGTGGATTGAAAGTCACGTTTCACAGGCATACTCTATTTGGCCCAGACACAAAACAACTCTCTTTATTCAGATGAAAATGACCGGCCAAAATCGATGGTTTGCCATGCCCAATCTAGCATCACTGTGGAAGGACCGAGATAATCTTTTAAGGGCTACTGGCTAGTGTGAGGTGATACCTCATTGTGGTTTTGATTTGTATTTCCCTGATGCCGAGTGACGTGGAGCACTTTTTCATGCGTCTGTTGGCCATCTGGATGTCTTCTTTGCAGAAATGTCTGTTCATGTCCTCTGCCCATTTCTTGATTGGATGGTTTGTTCTTTGGGTGTTGAGTTTGCTAAGTTCCTTATAGATTTTGGATACTAGCCCTTTATCTGATATATCATTTGCAAATATCTTCTCCCATTCTGTCAGTTGTCTTTTGGTTTTGTTAACTGTTTCCTTTGCTGTGCAAAAGCTTTTGATCTTGATGAAATCCCAATAGTTCATTTTTGCCCTTGCTTCCCTTGCCTTTGCCATTGTTCCTAGGAAGATGTTGCTACGGCTGAGGTCGAAGAGGTTGCTGCCTGCATTCTCCTCAAGGATTTTGATGGATTCCTTTCTCACATTGAGGTCCTTCATCCATTTGGAGTCTATTTTCGTGTGTCGTGTAAGGAAGTGGTCCAATTTCATTTTTCTGCATGTGGCTGTCCAAGTTTCCCAGCACCATTTATTGAAGAGGCTGTCTTTTTCCATTGGACATTCTTTCCTGCTTTGTTGAAGATTAGTTGACCATAGAGTTCAGGGTCGATTTCTGGGCTCTCTATTCTGTTCCACTGATCTATGTGTCTGTTTTTGTGCCAGTACCATGCTGTCTTGATGATGACAGCTTTGTAATAGAGCTTGAAGTCCGGAATTGTGATGCCACCAACTTTGGCTTTCTTTTTCAATATTCCTTTGGCTATTCGAGGTCTAAAGATGATTATGAAGATGATGATAAGATGATTTTCAAATGAAAATGCAAGCCCTCCAAGGCAAATATCCTATGGCTTCACTCATATGTGGCCCATGAAGAATATCATGGACATGAGTAGTAGTAAGTGAAAACGGAAGGAGAAGAAGTCAGACAGGGAGACACACCAGGAGAGACTCAGGACTTTGGGGACCAAGCTGAGGGTTACAGGAGGATAGACATGCCATAAAGAGGGAACTGGGTATTGGGTAGGAGGTGATGTGACATTATATGAGGATGAGAACTAGGTGCTATATGCAATTAAGGAATCAGGGAACACTATGTCAAAAAATGTAGGATGAATGAAAGGCTGGTTTGCCGAATATAAGAAAAAATAGTGAGCAGAAAGCAAAACAGGCCCTTTCACATGGAGGTGAGGAAAGAAAGAGAAGAGAAATGATTTCTAGTTTTCTTATCTTACAGTTTAAAATGGTATGCAATTGGTTTCCTATAAGGTCCTTATGTGAATTGGGTCTTTGGACATTGTCAATTAGAGTCTTCCCTCTTCCTACATTTTGGGAATAGATGAGAAAAGCCGAGATTACCATTAAATGTCTCGAATTGTGGATCAGGGAATTGATTTGAACCTGGCTTTCTGTGTGTTGGGAGATGTTTGAGGACCGCTTCAAAAGCCTCAAAAGCTGCTTCAAATGTCATTACCTGATATGTCATATGTGTATGACTCATGGTCTTGTCATGGTAGTGCGTATGTGTCTTGGAATTTATCCTTTCCACTCCAGTATTGGATTTGCTGGCAGACTTGTGTGTAGGGATCTTTTAGGTAAGGTTGTTTAAATTAAACATTAAATTAAAAATAATTAAATAAATTAATTAAAATTAATTAATTCTTGGTAGGTAAGGGGTTAACCTATCCAGTTTGGATGGTTTGTTACTTTGGTTCTCTATGCTTTTGTTTTTTATGATATTTACTCTGAATTTTGCTTCCATGAGTGCTATTCCCCATTTTCTCCCTAACTTCTGTAGGACCCTTTTAAAGGTGTGTGTATGTAGTGTGTGTTAATGTGTGTGTGTGTTTTTGTCTGTGTTTCACAAAACGCTAAAAAGTATATTTTAAGATATCTGAAGCTGCTTGATTCCAGATCACAATTCACCTTCAAACACAGTGGAAACTCATGTTACATCCCGTTTGGCCACATTTCCTGCATTGAATGTCCCATTTGATCCACTTTTAGAAAGGCAGATTCTGACTAGCCTGTCTGGGAAAAATACCAAATTTTGTGTGCCGGTTAGATTCTCATTTCCTGTCCTTTTCTTGCTTTTTCACATGTTTCTTTAATTCCATGAGTGAGTGAAAACGTATGGTTTTTGTCTTTCTGTGACGGACAGATATGACAGAGCACAATGCTCTCTTCGGTTCTGTCACATGTCACAAGGAGCAAGAATGCCTTCTTACTTATGGCTCTATAAGAGTCCTCAGTGCATTTTGAGGACAGGGAGATGGTAGAAGTGTCTGGGAGGCTCAGGCTTCCTAGAAATCACACTCCACTGAGAAAGACAGAAGAAGTCACAGAGATAATGGGACAAGAGTGTAGACAGGGATCCTGGGAGATATGGCCGGTTGGTGATTCAGAGGACTGGCAGAAATGGCCAAAGACAAAGGCCCAGGGGAGAGGAGCACACTTAGAACCCACAATATGAATGTTGACCCTTAGGTGTTGGCGGAGAAAATGGAGTGTCTGAATGACATGAGTTCTTGCAACCCAAGGGTCTTGAGGCCCGGGGATTCCACATCAGCATGCTTTTAGACATAGACTCCAGAGAACACTTTGTATCTCTTGGAGAGGACACCAGCAAGCAACCAGTTGCAGACAGCCTGGAAACCATGATCAGAGAAAGTACCTATTGACACCGTCATAAGATTATTATTTCTTTGTGTTCATTCTTGATGGGCAGTGTTGGTGGAGATGCCTCGATGGGCGCCAAGGATACTTGGGCTCTGTGACCGCCTGTATCAAGACTGAGAAGTGGTCACAGGCAGGAAGGTGAGGACATTAACTTCCCAACCTGCAGTCACGGATTCTCAAACCAGGAACACTGTTGGGACTGCCTTTTTCTGGACACGATGCTTAGAATAATAGAAAATCCTGCAGGGGACTAGAAGAAAGCCCTACCCACATCCTCTCACCTGGCCAAAGTATTCAGCAGGCCTTAAATTTTGTGGAGTAGGTTGAAAGTCACGTTTCACAGGCACAACACACCCATGAAGCTTAAACTCATCATATTTGACCCCATACACTCTGAGTGGAAGGCAAGTAGAGCCTCTTCAGAGGACGAGCCCACAAGAGAGTGGACAGTCACAACACAACCCCAGAAGGCATGTCACACACACCTGAGACTCTCTCAAGTGCCAGCACTTGGGCACTCCATAAGTTCTTATTCCTAAAGAAATTATCTTCAGGGTAGATAACAGAATGCACGTTTTGAATACAGAGAAGAAAGAGATCTTTTGTAGATTCACGGTGTATTCCTGAAACTGGCCCAAATGCCTTTTCAGTTGGCTCCACATGGGGATTGTTTCTCTTCCAACATGCTCCGTGATTGCTCCTGGGAGCTCCAAGCAGATGAGTCCGTCCTGGGCCTAAGCTTCTAGGGTGTAGGGTCTACATTGAATGTATGGTCAGCTGAGAAAATTGGGAGGCATTTATGTCACGATTTCTGGAGATGCAAGAAGAATTCTTGTCCTCACTTTTGACGACTGAAGACATGTCTTTGGTAGGGTTGCGGGTTTAAACTCTGAGCATTACTCGGATGGTGGGGGGCGCTTTTCCTGGTCTGAAGCCTCCTAATAGGGTGTGAGGACCATGAACATGTGTATGGCATGGATTTCCATGTATGAGTCTGCTTGTACTCCTGACTCTTTCCTTACCTTAAGTGGGTAAGATGGAACTGCAGATTCTTGCCCTTCTCCGGAGTCCAGAGAGGTGGTGGGGACAGTCATGGACAAAGACGACAAATTCAGCCATGGAGAAGGGGACCCCAATTCGCTTTGCACTGTCTTGTTACAATGCCCAGGCGGCTAAAGCGGTTTTGAGTGATTTTGATACTCCTGGCTGACCCAGAACTACTCCAGCCATGTGAACTGATGAGGGGTATTTTGGTGAAGAGTTGTTGCTAGGACCTCAGAACATTGTGCCGTCACATAAGCTGACTTCACTGAAGCAGCAATACCATTCTCATGACATGAGTCCTATGGCATTAAGTAGAACGTCCTGGGAAGTAACAAGAAAGAGCCTTGTTACCCTGATTATTAACCCTGGTGGTCTTTTCTCTTCTTTCCCACTTCCACTTTCTATACAATGAGAAAAGAAAACGATGTTCTGTACACCAATCTTTAGACCAAGTATTCTCCAGAGAGACCAATGTGTTCCTATTTCCACTGCAATTTCTAGAGATCTCAATCAATAGCGATGCCTCTTGGCTACCTTTAGGTCTCTGGGAGGTTTGATATCCTTGCGTGAGAGGGTCCATTCATCGCTTCTGTTCCCTATGGTTTCTCGGGTGTAAGTACTGAATTTGGTAGTTGGTCAGCTTGGAAGGCGAGGGAAGGAAGAAGGGAAGGGAAGTCACAATTCCAGGAAAATTGCCAGGGCAGGGAAGCGTTATGCTGTCCGTGTCCTTATCTGCTAGTGTCCTGAAACACCAATCCCAAGGGATGAATGCTCTGTCTCACTGACATTACCATAAACACCATTGCAAAGGCCTCATGGAGAGTGAAATTCTGCATGATCACTACCCTTAAAGAAAGAGCCCTGGTCAGCACTCATGGTCAGCATTAGTTAATGCTACACCCCATATTCACGGGGAGAGCCATGTTGAGCAACTCTCTTTGTTAAATGAAAATAACGGCCAACATTGATGGCTTGCCATTCCCAATCTAACATCACTATAGAAGGAGCTGAGATACCCTTTAAGGGCTAGTGGATAAACGTGATTATGAAGATAATGATAAAAAAAGATGATTTCCAAATGAAAATGCAAGCAGACCAAGGGAAATATCCTATGGCTTCACTCTTAAGTGGCCCATGAGGACTACCATGGACATGAGTAGTAGTAAGGGAAAATGTAAGGAGAAGAAGTCAGACAGGGAGACACACGAGGAGAGACTCAGGACTTTGGGGACCAAGCTGAGGGTTTCAGGAGGATAAGTCCTTCTATAAAGTGGGAACTGGTTATTGGGTATGGAGGTGGTGTGGCATTACATGAGGATGAGCAATGGTGGTATATGCAATTAAAGGATCAGGGAACACTGTGTCAAAAACGTAGGATGGATGAGAATCTGGCTTGCCGAATATAAGTAAAAATAGTGAATAGAAAGCAAAACAGGCCGTATTACATAGAGATGAAGAAAGAAAAAGAAGAGAAACGAATTTTAGTTTTATTAACTTACTGATTAAAATTGTATGCCATTGGTTTCCTATAAATTCCTTATCTAAATTGGGTATTTGGACATTGTAAATTTCACAAAATGCTTAAACTGATATTTTAAGAGATATGAAGCTGTTCTCTTCCATATCATAATTCACCTTCAAACACAGTGGAAACTCACGTTCCAACCCATTCAGCCACAATTCCTGCATTGAATGTCCCATTGATCCACTTTTAGAAATGAAGTTTCTGACTAGCCTGACTGGAACCAACACCAAATTTTGTGTTCCTGGTTAGAGTCTAATTGCCTGTCCCTTTTTCTTGCTTTTTCCCATGTTTCTTTACTCCATGAGTGAGTGAAATCGTATGGTATTTGTCTTTCTGTGACTGACAGATATGACACAGCCCAATGCTCTCTCCCTTTCTGCCACATGTCACAAGGAGCAAGAATGCCTTCTTCCTTATGCCACCATAAGGGCCTGCAGTGCATTTGGAGGAGAGGGAGATGGTAGAAGTGTCTGGCAGCTGCAGGCTTGTCTTCAGCCAACAGCACAACCAGAAGATGACCACATCAATGGAACCATGGCATAAATGGAGCTGAAACCTAGAAATCACACTCCACAGCAAAAGAGAGAAGAAGTCACAGAGACAATGGGAGAAGTCTTTAGAGAGGCCTTATGGGAGAATTGGACGATTGGTGCTTCAGAGGGCAGCGGGCCATGGCCAAAGACAAAGGCCAAGGGGGAGAGGAGCACACTTAGAACCCACAACTTGAATGTTGACCAACAGCTGTTGGCGGAAAAAAGGAGAGTGTCTGATGGACACAAGTTCTCGCAAGCCTAGGGACTTGAGGCCTGGGGATTCCAGATCAGCATGGTTTGCAGACATAGACTCCAAAGAACACTGTGTATCTCCTGGAGAGGACACCAGCAAGCAACTAGGTGCAGACAGCCTGGAAACCATGATCAGAGACAATACCTGTTGACACCCTGGTAAAATTATTATTTCTTTGTGAGCATTCGTGATTGGCAGTATTGGTGGAGATGCCTCGAAGGGCACCAAAGATACTTGGGCTCTACGGCCGCCAGCACCAAGACTGAGAAGTGGCCACAGGCAGTATAGTGAGCACATTAGCTGCCCGACCTGCAATCACGGATTCCCAAACCTGGAACACTGTTGGGACTGCCTTCTTCAGACCACTTTGCTTAGTCCCAGGAGAACAGAAAATCTGGCAGGGGCCTAGAGGAAAGCCCTGCCCACATCCTCTCACCTGGCCAAAGAATTCAGCAGGCATTAAGTTTTGTGGAGTGGGTTGAAAGTCAAGTTTCACAGGCACAACAGACCTACTAAGCTTAAACTCAACATATTTGGCCCAGACACCACACACTCTGAATGGAAGGCAAGGAGAGCCTCTGCAGAGGACGAGCCCACAGGAGAGTAGACAGCCACAACACAACACCAGAGGGCATGGCACACACACCTGAGACTCTCTCAAGTGCCAGCCCTTGGGCTCTCCATGAGCTCTTATTCCTAAAGAAATTATCTTCATGGTAGATAACAGAATGCACGTTTCGAATACAGAGAAGACAGAGACCATTTGTAGATTCATATTATATTCCTGAAATTGGACCAAAAGCCTTTTCTGATGTCTTCCCATGGGGATTGGTTCTCTTCCAACATGCTCCGTGCTTGGTCCTGTGAGCTACAAACAGATGAGTCCGTCCTGGGCCTAAGCTTCTAGGGTGTAGGGTCAGCCTTTAATGTTTGGTCAGCTGGGAAATTTGGGAGGCATTTATTGCACGATTTCTGGAGATGCAAGAAGAACTCGTGTCCTCTCTGTTGAAGACTCCAGACATGTCTCTGTTATGGTTGCGGTTGTTAACTCTTAGCTTTCCTCGGAAGGCAGGGGGCCCATTTTCTGGTCAGAAGCATCCTGATAAGGTGTGAGGACAATGAACTTGTGTATAGCGTGGAGTTCCCCGTGTTAGGCTGCTTGTACTCCTGAATATTTCTTGGCCTTCTGTTGGTAAGATGGAATTCTGGATTCTTGCCCTTCTCAGGAGTCCAGAGGGGTGGTGGTGGCAGTCACGGCCAATGACTACAAAGTCGGCCATTGAGAAGATGACCCCAAATCGTTTCACAAACTGTCTTGGAGAAATACCATGGCTGCTGAAGAGCTTTGAAGTGATTTTGATAAACCTGCCTGACCCATAACTTCTCCAGCTAGGTGAAGTGATGAGGCGTGATTTGGTGAGGAGTGGTTGCTAGGACCTCAGAGCTTTGTGACATAACAGAAGCTGATTTCACTGAAGCAGCAATACCATTCTCATGACATAGGAGTCCTATGGCTTTAAGTAGAAAGACCTGGGAAGGAACAAGAAAGAGCCCTGTTAGCCTGAACATGAACTCAGGTGGTCATTTATGTTTCTTTCCCACTTACACTTTCTATACAAAGAGAAAATAAAACGATATTCTGTATACCCTTCTTTAGACCAACATTTGTCCAGAGAGAGCAAGGTGATCCTAATTCCACTGCAATTTCTAGAGATCTCTATCAACACCGAGGCCTCTTGGCTAACTATAGGTCTCTGGGAGGTTGGATATCTTTGGGTGAGAGGGTCCATTCTTAGCTTCTGTTCCCTATGGATTCTCGGGTGTAAGGACTTCCTTTGTTTCTTGGACAGCTTTGAAGGCGAGGGAAGCAAGAAGGGAAAGAAAGTCACAATTCCCGGAACATTGCCAGGGCAGGGATGCATTGTGCTGTCCGTGTCCTTATCTGCTAGTGTCCTGAAACACCAGTCCTAAGGGATGAAGGCTCTGTCTACCTGATATTACCTTAAACACCGTTGCAAAAGCTTCATGGAGAGTGAAATGCCTCATGATCGCTACCCCTAAAGAAAGAGCCCTGGTCAGCACTCCTTTTCATCAGTAGTTAATGCTACATGCCATAGTCATGGGGAGAGCCATGTTGAGCAACTCACTTTATGCAGATGAAAATGGATGGCCAACATCGATGGCCTGCCATGCCCACACTAGCATCACTGTGGAAGGAGCCGAGATACCCTAGTATCTAGTAAGGGCTAGTGGATAAAGATGATTATGAAGATGGTGATAAACAAGATGATTTCCAGAGGAGTCAAGATGCCTGGGAAGTAGGGGGAGGCACCATTAGAACCTGTACTCTAAAGTGACCTGATTACCTACCAAAGAACTCCAACCACCCATGAAATCAGCCTGAGATCAGAATTATACACGTCTGGATCTCTACAGGAGCAGAAGATGCCAGTGGCAGGTAAAGCAGACTCGGAGCATCGGACTGATATCGGAACATAAACAAAAGGTGGAGGGAGCCTCCAGAGGTGACCGTTTGGAAAGTAATACCCGAATATGAGAGTGCCCTGCCTCTGGGAAGCAGTATTAACTTGGAGTGTGGATGAAATCACTCAAAAAACAAAGAGCAAAGGATCGTGGGGGGAAATAGTGGGAACCTGGGTGGTTAGGGTCAGGGACCTAAGTTCCTGGACCAAGGACAGCCTCTCCTGGCGCTGAGCCAGAGAGAGTGCAGAGGAGAAATCAGGTCTCCATCCCTGAGCCTGCAGTGTGCCAAGAACGAGTGGGGTCTGGCTCCCGTGAGAGGCTGGGAGCCTGGCCAGATGGCAATCCTGAAACGCGCGTGTCCCACACTCTCCCTTGGGATAGGTGCTCATAGGCACAAGTCTGGAGCTCTGGCATCCAGAAAAACCAGACATTCCCAGCCCGGGACAGCGGGAAAATCTCAGTGTGCGATCTCTGCTCGGAGCCTCTCTGGTGGTCTGGAGCTGCCCAGACAGCCACGGCTGCCCTGGTTTTGGGTACAAAGAGGAGCTCCTGCATCCCCAGGGACAGTGACTCAGAACAGACTCTGCCAGCAGCTCTTGCAAAACATTCTGAGGCTTCCCTCTGAGAGGGAGGTCAGGGTGCAGTTTGCTCTCCTCTAAACCTCCAAAAACCATCAAAAGCTGTCAAGGCTAGAGAAAACAGATCAAAGAACATAAAAACCCCCCAGAGATCAAAAGCCTGAAAAAAACAGTTTCCTCCGAGCCCACCCTCTTGAGGGGAGTGGGAGGACCTAACTCAGGGAACATCATCGTCTGAAAACCCACGTGGCAGGCTCCTCCCCAGAAAACCAACCAGGAAGGAAGAAAAAAAAAAAAAAAAGACTACAAGAGAACAACCACCACTACTTCATAAATACAACTTTTATTTTTAACTCTTTACCAATATTCTGGTTCTTTTTTTAAATACATACAGATAATTTTTTAACCTATTTACCACCACATTGAGATTTCCACTACATAAAATTCTTTAATAACCTTCTAACCTGAACTTTTTGATACATACACCGGTGTTTTTCTTTTGCTTTTCTATTTTTTTAATTCTTTTTTAATTTTAACTTAGTTTATTCTAGTTAATTCTTTTTTAATTTTTATTTTCCACTATATATATATATATATATATGGTTTTTTTTAAATTCTTTTTTAATTTTAACTTAGTTTAGTCTAGTTTATTCTTTTTTAATTTTTATTTTCTACTATATGAAAAATATGAAAAATTTATTTTTTACTATTTATTATTTTTATTTTTTATTTATTTAATTTATTTATTTATATATTATATATATTATATATTATATATTATATAAATATATAATATATAATATATAATATATATATTATATTATAATATAATAATATATAATATATATATTATAATAATATAATATAATATAATATATATTATATAATATATATATAATATAATATATAATAATATATAATATATAATATATATAATATATATGTAATATATTATATATATTATATATAATATATAATATAATATAATATAATATAATAATAATATAATAATATATAATAATAATATAATAAAATAAATAGTAAATAATAGTAATAATAATAATATATATAATATAATATAATATAATATAATATAATATAATATATATATAATATATATAATATATAATATAATATTATAATATAATAATATAATAATATAAAATAATAATAATATAATAAAATAAATAGTAAATAATAGTAATAATAATAATAAATAATAATTAAATAAATTATATATATTTAATTATTATTTAATATTATTATTACTATTATTTACTATTTATTTTATTATATTATATTATATATAGGAGAAAATAAAATAAAATAAATAGTAAAAATAAAATAAAATAATATAATATAATATAATATATTATATATATATAATTATATAATTATATATAATACATATAAATAATATAATATAATATAATATATTTTATATATATATAATTATATATATAATATTATATTATATATATTATATATATATTATATTATATTATTTTATTTTTTACTATTTATTTTATTTTATTTTCTACTATACATATAGAGTTAAACTTCAAGGTAATCCCCTTTCCCCCATCAATGCTACCCCTATAGGCAAACCAGTTTCTAATCCCCCTGTAACTTAGGAAAGTTGAGTCCCTTAACAAAAACCTCAAGATACATTTAGGAAGAATCAAAATAACCTTCCTCACCCACACTGAGAATTTATAACCACTCTCCAAATTTTTCCTTCTGTCAGTGTTTCTGTGAATTTGTGTTTGTTCTGATAATATATAAATGTTATACTTGGGGTTCTTTCTGATGAGGTTCTTCCCTTTTTTTGCATATATATATATATGTATATGCAATATGTATACATATATATATATATATTTCTCTTGTAATATACATTTATCAGTCTTTTTATTTGTCTGTTTTTGTTTGTATACTTCACGAATCTTACCTTGTGGCCCATTTGGGCTGAGCCTTCTCTTTGATCTTCCCTTTTTTTCCTATCTCTCTCTCTCTTTTTTTCCCCTTTTTCTTTTCCCTTTTTTTCTTTCTTCTTCTCTATTTCTTTTTCTTTTCTTTTTTCTCTCATTTAGGTGGGGAATCCTGATTGCACAGAAGCGTTCCAGGGTGCACATTGACTGGACCACAATCGATAAGTCCAGCTGCATCTGTTCAGTCAACTCTTACCAAAATGACTAGGAAGAGGAATACCCAACAGAAGAAAAATACAGAGGATGGGCCTCCTGCAACAGAGCTAATGGCTATCGACATAGACAATATGTCAGAAAAGGAATTCAGACTAACAATTATCCAGGCAATAGCTAGGTTGGAGAAAGCCATGGATGACCAAACAGAATTGATTAGGGCAGAACCGAAAGCCACCAAGGATGATGTTCACAACATTAGGGAAGAACTGAAAGCCACCAGGGATGATGTTCAAAATGCTCTCAATGAGTTCCAATCTAATCTAAATTCTCTAAAATCTAGTGTAGCTGAGACATAAGATAGAATTAGTGATCTGGAGGACAAACAGATAGAGAGAAAGGATCAGGAGGAAGCCTGGAACAAACAGCTCAGAAGCCACGAAAACAGAATCAGGGAAATAAATGATGCCATGAAACGTTGCAACGCAGAATTAATGGAATCCCCGAAGGGGAGGAAAAAGAAAGAAGTCTAGAAGATATAGTGGAAGAAGTTGCCTATGAAAATTTTCCCAATCTCACGAATGGTTACAACATTCATGTACTAGAGGCAGAGAGATTTCCTCCCAAGATTTTAGGTTTTTGAAAATCCTCAGGACACCTTATAGTTAAAATGAGGAATTATGTTTCATGACAGACCCTCTTAAAAGCAGCTAGGACAAAGAAGCTCCTTACATACAGAGGAAAGCCCCTTAGAATAAGGTCAGACCTTTCCACAGAGACCTGGCAAGCCAGGAAGGGCTGGCAAAATATATTCAGAGTACTAAATGAGAAGAGCATGCAACCAAGAATACTCTATCCAGCAAGACTGACATTTAAAATGGATGGAGAGATAAAGAGTTTCCAAGACCGGCTAGGCTTAAAAGACTATGCAACCACCAAGCTGACACTGCAGGAAATATTAAGGGGAGGGTCCTAGAAAAGAGAATAAATCCTAAGAATATCATTGAACAGAAATATAGAAACAATCTACAGACAGAAAGACTTCAAAGGCAACACGATGTCAGTAAAAACCTATCTCTCAATAATCAGTCTAAAGGTGAATGGCCTAAATGCACCCATAAAACGACACAGGATTGCAGATTGGATAAAACGACAGGACCCATCCTTATATTGTCTACAAGAAACCCATTTTGAACCTAAGGATACACCCAGACTAAAAGTGAAGGGATGGAGAAGCATCTTTCATGCCAATGGGCCTCAAAAGAAGGCCGGGGTAGCGATTCTCATATCAGATAAATTAGATTTTAAACTAAAGAATGTAGTCAGAGATACAGAAGGACACTACATAATTCTTAAAGGGACTATCCGCCAAGATGATCTAACAATTGTGAATATCTATGTCCCCTATATGGGAGCACCCAATTACATAAGAAAACTATTAATCAAGATAAAGAGTCATATTGATATGAATACAATAATAGTCTGAAATTTTAATTCGCCTCTCTCAGAAATAGACAGACCATCGAAGCAGAAATTAATAAAGAAATAAGAGCATTGAATGAAACATTGGACCAGATGGACCTCATAGACATATACAGAACATTTCACCCTAAAACAACAGAATACTCATCTTCTCAAGTGCACATGAAACCTTCTCCAGAATAGACCACATACTGGGTCACAAAGCAGGACTCAACCAATACCAAAAGACTGACATCATTCCCTGCATATTCTCAGATCACAATGCTTTGAAACTGGAACTCAATCACAAGGAAAAGTTCAGAAGGAACTCAAACACCTGGAACCTAAAGGCCACCTTGCTTAAGAATGCTTGGATCAACCAGGAGATCAAAGATGAACTTAAGCAATTCATGGAAACCAATAAGAATGAATACACTTTGGTCCAAAACATATGGGATACAGCAAAGGTGGTTCTAAGGGGAAATACATAGCCATCCAAGCCTCCCTCAAAAAAAAAAAAAAAAAAAAAAAAGAAAAAGAAAAATCCAGAATACACCAGCTGTCTCTACACCTTAAAGAAATGGAGAATCAACAACAAATCAAACCAACTATACATGCAAGAAGGGAAATAATCAAGATTAGAGCAGAGATCAATGAGGTAGAAACCAGAGATACAGTAGAACGTATCAATGAAACTAGAACCTGGTTTTTGGAAAGAATCAATACGATCGACAAACCATTGGCCACACTAATCCAAAAGAAAAGAGAGAAATCCCAAATTAATAAAATTATGAATGCAAAGGGAGAGATCACAACTAACACCAAGGAAATAGAAACAATCATCAGAAATTATTACCAACAGTTATATGCCAATAAGCTAAGCAACCTAGATGAAATGGATGCATTCCTGGAAAACTACAAACTCCCAAAACTGAACCAGGAAGAAATTGACAACCTGAATAGACCAATATCTAGTAACGAGATTGAAGCAGTGATCAAAAACCTCCCAAAAAACAAGAGCCCAGGACCTGACGGAGTCCCTGGGGAATTCTACCAAACTTTCAAAGAAGAAATAACCCCAATTCTCTGGAAGCTGTTCCAAAAACTTGAAGCAGAAAGAAAACTTCCAGACCCTTTTTATGAAGCCAGCATTACCCTGATCCCCAAACCAGGCAAAGTCCCTACCAAAAAGGAGAATTTCTGACCAATATCACTGATGAATATGGATGCAAAGATTCTCAACAAGATCCTAGCAAACAGGATCCAGCAGCACATTCAAAAGATTATCCACCATGACCATGTGGGATTCATCCCTGGGTTGCAAGGTTGGTTCAACATTCGCAAGTCAATCAATGTGATAGAACAAATCAATAAGAGAAGAGAGAAGAACAACATGGTCCTCTCAATTGATGCAGAAAAAATCATTTGACAAAATCCAGCATCCGTTCCTGATGAAAATGCTTCAAAGTATACGAATGGAGGGAACATTCATGAACTTCATAAAATCCATCTTTGAAAGACCCACAGCAAATATCATCCTCAATGGGAAAAAGCTTGCAGCCTTCCCATTGAGATCAGGAACACAAGGATGCCCACTCTCACCACTCTTGTTCAACATAGTATTAGAAGTTCTAGCAATAGCAATCAGACAACAAAGAGAAATAAAATGTATCCAAATTGGTAAGGAAGAAGTCAAACTCTCTCTCTTCACAGATGACATGATTCTTTATATGGAAAACCCCAAAGACTCCACCCCCAAACTACTAGAACTCATGCAACAATTCAGTAACGTGGCAGAATACAAAGTCAATGTACAGAAATCAGTGGCTTTCTTATGCACTATCAATGAAAATATAGAAAGGGAAATTAGAGAATCAATTCCATTTACTATAGCACCAAGAACCATAAGATGCCTGGGAATAAACCTAACCAAAGAGGACCTGTACTCAAGGAACAACAGAACACACATGAAAGAAATTGAAGAAGACACAAAAAGATGGAAGGCTGCTCCATGCTCTTGGATTGGAAGAATTGTTTAAATTGTTAAAATGTCTATATTGCCTAGAGCAATCTATACTTTTAATGCCATTAGATCAAAATTCCACCGGTATTTTTCAAAGAGCAGGAGCAAATAATCCTAAAATTTGTATGGAATCAGAAGAGACCCCGAATTGGTAAGGAAATGTTGAAAAACAGATACAAAACTGGCGGCATCACATTACCCGATTTTAAGCTTTACTACAAAGCTGTGATCAACAAGGCAGTGTGGTACTGACATAAAAACAGACACATAGACCAGTGGAACAGAGTGGAGAGCCCAGATATGGACCCTCAGCTCTATGGTCAAATAATCTTCGACAAAACAGGAAAAATATTCAATGGAAAAAAGACAGTCTCTTCAATAAATGGTGCTGGGAAAACTGGACAGTGATATGTAGAAGAATGAAACTCGAACATTCTCTTACACCATACACAAAGATAAACTCGAAATGGATAAAAGACTTCAACGTGAGACAGGAATCCATCAGAATCCTAGAGGAGAACATAGGCAGTAACCTCTTCGATATCAGCCACAGCAACTTCTTTCAAGATATGTCTCCAAAGGCCAAGGAAACAAAAGCAAAAATGAACATTTGGGACTTCATCAAGATGAAAAACTTATGCAGAGCAAAGTAAACAGTCAACAAAACAAAAAGGCAACCCACGGAATGGGAGAAGAAATTTGCAAATGACAGTACAGACAAAAGGTTGATATCCAGGATCTATAAAGAACTTCTCAAACTCAACACACACAAAACAGATAATCATATCGAAAAATGGGCAGAAGATATGAACAGACACTTCTCCAACGAAGACATACAAATGGCTATCAGACACATGAAAAAAAGTTCATCATCAGTAGCCATCAGGGAGATTCAAATTAAAACCACATTGAGATACCACCTGACACCCGTTCGAATGGCCAAAATTAGCAAGACAGGAAACATCGTGTGTTGGAGAGGATGCGGAGAAAGGGGAACCCTCTTACACTGTTGGTGGGAATGCAAGTTATTGCAGCCACTTTGGAGAACAGTGTGGAGATTCCTAAAGAAATTAAGAATAGAGCTTCCCTATGACCCTGCAATTGCACTGCTGGGTATTTACCCCAAAGATACTGATGTAGTGAAAAGAAGGGCCAACTGTACCCCAATGTTTATTGCAGCAATGGCTACAGTCGCCAACTGTGGAAAGAAAGAAGACACTTCTAGAGTCTCCCTGCCCTATAGATGCACTGCGGACTCTTATGGAGCCCTAAGCAAGAAGGCATTCTTGCTCCTTGTGACATGTGGTGGAAAGCGAGAGAGCATTGGGCTGTGTCATATCTGTCAGTCAAAGAAAGACAACTACCATACGATTTTACTCACTCATGGGAGTAAAAATCAGGTGAAAAAGCAAGAAAAAGGGACAGGCAATTAGACACCAACAAGGCACACAAAATTTGGTGTTTGTTGCAGGCAGGCTAGCCGGAATCTGCCTTTCTAAAAGTGGATCAAATGAGACATTCAATGCAGGAAATAAGACCGAACGGGATGTAACGTGAGTTTCCACAGTGTTTGAAGGTGAATTGTGATCTGGAATAGAGCAGCCTCATATCTCCTAAAATATCATTTTTTGCATTTCGTGAAACACACAAACACACACACACACAAACACTTAAAAGAGTCCCACAGAAGTTAGTGAGCAAGTGAGGAATAGGACTCATGGAAGCAAAATTCAGAGAAAGTACCATAAAAAACAAAAAGCTTAGAGAAACAAAGTATCAAACTGTACAATCTGGATACGTTAACTCCTTACCTATCAAGAATTAATTAATTAATTAAACAACCTTACCTACAGACACCTACACACAACTCTGCCAGATAATCCAAGACCTGAGAAAAAAGGATAAATTAGAAGGCACATAGGCACTACCATGACAAGATCATGAGTCATACATTTCTGACCTCTTAGGTGTTGACGAAAGCTTTTGAAGCAGTCCTCAAACATCTACCAACACACAGAAAACCAGGTTCAAATCAATTCTCTGGTCCACAATTCGAGACCATTTATGGTAATGTCGGCTTTTCTCTATTCCCAAAATGTAGGAAGAGGAAAGACTCTTATTGACAATGTCCAAAATCCATGATATTCCTCATGGGCCACATATGAGTGAAGCCATAGGATATTTCCAATGGTCGGCTTGCATTTTCATTTATAAATCATCTTCTTTATCATCATCTTCATAATCATCTTTATCCACTAGCCCTTAAAAGGGTATCTCGGCTCCTTCCACAGTGATGCTAGAGTGGGCATGGCAGGCCATTGATGTTGGCCGTTCATTTTCATCCGAATAAAGAGAGTTTCTCAACATGACTCTCCCCATGACTATGGCATGTAGCATTAGATAATGATGACCAGGAGTGCTGACCAGGGCTCTTTCTTTCGGTAAGAGATCATGCAGAATTTCACTCTCCATGAAACCTTTGCAACGGTGTATAAGGTAATGTCAGGTTGACAAGCCTTCAACCCTTGGGACTGCTGTTTCAGGACAATAGTGGATAAGGACACAGAGAGCACAACGCATCCCTGCCCTGGCAATTTTCCTGGAATGGTGACTTTCTTTCCCTTCTTCCTCCATCACCTTCCAAGCTGACCAAGCACCAAAGGCAGACCTTACACCCGAGAAACCATAGAGAACAGAAGCTAAGAATGGACCCACTTACCCAAGGATATCCAAACTCCCAGAGACCTAATGGTAGCCAAGAGGCCTCGCTGTTGATTGAGATCTCTAGAAATGGCAGTGGAAATAGGAACACCTTGCTCTCTCTGGAGAAATGTTGGTCTAAAATATGGTAGACAGAACATCGTTTTCTTTTCTCTTTGTATAGAAAGTGGAAGTGGGAAAGAAACAGAAAAGACCACTGAGTACATGATCAGGCTAACAACGCTCTTTCTTGTTCCTTCCCAGGTCTTTCTACTTAAAGCCATAGGATTCATATGTCATGAGAATGGGATTGCTGCATCAGTGCAGTCAGCTTCTCTGATGTCACAAAGCTCTGAGGTCCTAGAAACCACTCCTCTCCAAACCATGCCTCATCACTTCACCTAGCTGGAGTGGTTCTGGGTCAGCCAGGAGTATTAAAATCACTCCAAACCGATGGAGCCGCCTGGGTATTTCCCGAAGAAAGTTTTTGAATCGATTTGGGGTCAGCTTCTCCATGGCCGAATTTGTAGTCTTTGGACATGACTGTCAGCATCACCCCTCTGGACTCCAGGGAAGGGCAAGAATGCACAATTCCATCTTACCCTTGTAAGGTCAAGAAGGATTCAGGAGTACAAGCAGACTCACACGGGGAACTCCACACCATACACATGGTCCTCACACCTTATCAGGATGCTTCTGTCCAGGAAAAGCGCCCTAAACCCTAAGAGGATAGCTCAGAGTTAAAACCTGCAACCATGCCAAAGACATTTCTGGAGTCTTCAAATGCAAGGACATGAGTTCTTCTTGCATCTCCAGAAATCGTGCCATAAAGGCCTCTCAAAATTCCCACCTGAACAAATATTAAAGGCAGACCCTACACCCTAGAAGCTTAGGCCCAGGATGGACTCATCTCTTTGCAGCTCACAGGGCAAGCCCGGAGCATGTTGGAAGAGAACCATACCCCACGTGAAGCCATCAGAACAGTCTTTCGGGCGAGTTTCAGGAATACAACTTCAATCTACAAAATGTCTCTCTCTTCTCTGTATTCAAAACGCGCATTCTGTTATCTACCCTGAAGATAATTTCTTTAGGGGAAGAGCTTATGGAGTGCACAAGGGCGGGCACTTGAGAGAGTCTCAGGTGTGTGTGCAATGCCCTCTGGTTTTGTGTTGTGGCTGTCCACTCTCCTGTGGACTCGTCCTCCGCAGAGGTTCTCCTTGCCTTCCATTCAGAGTGGCCAAATATGTTGAGTGTAAGCTTCGTCGGTCTGGTGTGCCTGTGAAACTGGAACTTAAACCCACTCCATGAAACTTAAGGCCTGCTGAACTCTGTGGCCAGGTGAGAGGATGTGGGCTGTGCTTTCTTCTAATCCCCTGCAGGATTTTCTGTTCTCCTGGGACTAAGCAACCTGGCCTGAAGAAGGCAGTCCCAAGAGAATTCCAGGTTTGGGATTCCGTGATTGCTGGTTGGGCAGCTAATGTGCTCACCGTCCTGCCTGTGGCCACTTATTAGTCTTGATTCTGGCGGTTGTAGAGCCCAAGTATCTTTCGCCCACATCGAGCATCTCCACCGACACTGCCCATCAAGAATGCACAAAAAGATATAATAATCTTACCTCGGAGTCAACAGGTATTGTCTCTGATCATGGTTTCCAGGCAGTCTGCACATGTTTGCTTGCTGGTATCCTCTCCAGGAGATACAGAGTGTTCCCTGGAGTCTATGTCTGCAAAGCATGCTGATCTGGAATCCCCTGGCCTCAAGACCCTTAGGTTGCAAGAACTCGTATCCTTCAGACACTCTCCTTTTCTCCACCAACACCTATGGGTTAACATTCAAATTGTGGGATCTAAGTGTGCTCCTCTCCCCTGGGCCTTTGTCTTTGGCCAGGGCTCCCTGCCCTCTGAAGCACTAACTGTCCAATCCTCCCATAAGCCCTTTCTACACAATTCTCCCATGGTCTCTGTGACTTATTCTCTCTTTCACTGTGGAGTGTTATTTCTAGGCTTCAGGACCATTTATGCCATGTTTCCATGGATGTGCGCATCTTCTGGTTGTGCTGATGGCTGAAGACAAGCCTAGATCTCCCAGACACTTCTAGAGAGCCCCTGTCCTCGCCATGTACTGTGGACACTAATGGAGCCCTAAGCAAGAAGGCATTCTTGCTCCTTGTGACAGGTGGCGGAAAGCGAGAGAGGATTAGGCTGTATCATATCTGTCAGTCTCAGAAAGACAATGACCATACGATTTTACTCACTCATGGGAGTAAAAAACAGGTGAAAATGCAAGAAAAAGGGACAGGCAATTAGACTCCAACAAGGCACACAAAATTTGGTGTTTGTTCCAGGCAGGCTACTCAGAATCCGCCTTTCTAAAAGTGGATAAAATGGAACATTCAATGTGAGAATTGTGGCTAAATGGCATGTAACTTGAGTTTCCAAAGTGTTTGAAAGTGAATAGTGATCTGGAATAGAGCAGCTTCATATCTCCTAAAATATCATTTTTTTCATTTCATGAAACACACACACACACACACACACACACACTTTAAAGGGTCCCACATAAGTTAGGAAGCAAGTGAGGAATAGGACTCAAAGAAGCAAAATTCAGAGAAAGTACCATAAAAAACAAAAGCTTAGAGAATCAAAGTATCAAACCTTCCAATCAGGATACGTTAACTCCTTACCTATCAAGAATTAATTAATTAACGTTACCTAAAGACACCTACACACAACTCTGCCAGAATATCCAAGACCGGAGAGAAAAGGATAAATTCCAAGATGCATACGCACTACCATGACAAGATTATGAGTCATACATATCTCACATCTTAGGTGTTGATGAAAGTTTTTGAAGCAGTCCTCAAACATCTACCAACACACAGAAATCCAGGTTCAAATCAATTCCCTGGTCCAAAATTCGAGACCTTTAATGGTAATGTCAGCTTTTCTAATTTATTCGCAAAATGTAGGAAGAGGAAAGACTCTAATTGACAATGTCCAAAGACCCAATTCAGATATGGACCTTATAGGAAACCAATTGCATACCATTTTAATCAGTGAGATAATAAAACTAGAATTCATTTCTTTTCACTTTCTTTCTTCATCTCCATGTGAAACAGCCTGTTTTGCTTTCTGTTCACTATTTTTTTCTGATATTCGGCAAGCCAGCCTTTCATCCATCCTACGTTTTTTGAAATAGTGTTCCCTGATTCTTTAATTGCATATACCACCAAGTACTCATCCTCTTATAATGCCACACCACATCCATACCCATGAACCAGTTCCCTCTTTATGGCAGGACTTATCCTCCTGTAACCCTCAGCTTGGTCCCCAAAGTCCTGAGTCTCTCCTGTGGTGTCTCTCTGTCTGACTTCTTCTCCTTCCGTTTTTCTTACTACTACTCATCTCCATGATATTCTTCATGGGCCACATATGGGTGAAGCCATAGGATATATCCCTTGGTAGGCATGAATTTACATCTAAATTCATCTTCTTTATCACCATCTTCATAATCGCCTTTATCCACTAGCCCTTAAAGGTTATCTCGGTTCCTTCCACAGTGATGCTAGAGTGGGCATGGCAGGCCATTGATGTTCGACATTCATTTTCATCCAAATAAAGAGAGTTGCTCAACATTTCTCTCCCCATTACTATGGCATGTAGCTTTAACTAATGATGACAATGATTGCTGACCAGGGCTCTTTCATTCCGGGTAGCAATCATGCAGAATTTCACTCTCCATGGAGCTTTGCCACGCTGTTTAAGGGAATGTCAGGTCGACAAGCCTTCATCCCTTAGGACTGCTGTTTCAGGACAACAGCAGATAAGGACACAGAGAGAACAACGCATCCCTGCCCTGGCAATTTTCCTGGAATGGTGACTTTCCTTCCCTTCTTCCTTCCATCACCTTCCAAGCTGACCAAGCACCAAAGGCAGACCTTACACCCGAAAAAACATACAGAACAGAAGCTAAGAATGGACCCTCTCATCCAAGGATATCCAACCTCCCAGAGACCTAATGGGAGCCAAGAGGCCTCGCTGTTGATTGAAATCTCTAGAAATTGCAGTGGAAAATGGAACACATTGCTCCCTCTGGAGAAATGTTGGTCTAAAGAATGGTATACAGAACATCGTTTTCTTTTCTCTTTGTATAGAAAGTGGAAGTGGGGGAAAAAAAAAAAAACAGAACAGTCCACCTGAGTTCATGATCAGACTAACAGGGCTCTTTCTTGTTCCTTCCCAGGTCTTTCTCCTTAAAGCCATAGGACTCATATGTCATGAGAATGGGATTGCTGCTTCAGTGCAGTCAGCTACTGTGATGTCACAAAGCTCTGAGGTACTAGAAACCACTCCTCACCAAACCACGCCTCATCACTTCACCTGGATGGAGTAGTTCTGGGTCACCCAGGAGCATCCAAATCACTCCAAACCACTGGAGCCGCCTGGGGATTACCCCAAGAGAGTTTGTGAAGCGATTTGGGGTCATCTTCTCCATGGACAAATTGGTAGTCTTTGTATGCAATTGGTTTTCACTAAGGTCCTTATATGAATTGGGTCTTTGGACATTGTAAATTAGTCTTCCCTCTTCCTACATTTTGGGAATAGATGAGAAAAGCCGACATTACCATTAATGGTCTCGAATTGTGGACCAGGGAATTGATTTTAACCTGGATTTCTGTGTGTTGGGAGATGTTTGAGGACTGCTTCAAAAGTTTCGTCAACACCTAAGATGTCAGATATGTAGGATTCCTGATCTTGTCATGGTAGTGCGTATGTGTCTTGGAATTTATCCTTTTCTCTCTGGTCTTGGATTTTCTGGCAGAGTTGTGTGTAGGTGTCTTTACCGAAGGTTGTTTAATTAATAAATAATAAATTAATTAATTGTTGATAGGTAAGTGTTAACATAACTAGATTGGACTATTTGATACTTTGATTCTCTAAGATTTTGTTTCTTATGGTACTTTCTCTGAATTTTGCTTACTTGAGTCCTATTCCTCACTTTCTCCCTGACTTATGTGGGACTCTTTTAAGTGTGTGTGTGTGTGTGTGTGTGTGTGTGTGTGTGTGTGTGTGTTTGCGTGTGTGTTTCAAAAACCGAAAAAAATGATACTTTAGGAGATATGAAGTTGCTCTATCCAAGATCACAAGTCACCTTCACTGTGAAAACTCATGTTACATCCCATTCGGTCACATTTCCTGCATTGAATGTCCCATTTGATCCACTTTTAGTAAGGCAGATTCTGACTAGCCTGCCTGGAACAAACACCATATTTTGTGTGCCTTGTTGGAGTCTAATGGCCTTTCCCTTTTTCTTGCGTTTTCACATGTTTTTTACTCCCACGAGTGAGAAAAATCATATGGTCGTTGTCTTTCTGTGACTGACAGACATGACACAGCTCAATCCTCTCTCGCTTTCCGCCACATGTCACAAGGAGCAAGAATGCCTTCTTCCTTATGGTTCCATAAGAGTCCACAGTGCGTCTGGAAGTCAGGGAGACTCTGGAAGTGTCTGGGAGCTCTAGGCTTGTCTTCAGCCACCAGCACCACCAGAAGATGACCACACCAATGGAAACGTGGCATAAATGGACCTGAAGCCTAGAAATTACATTCCAAAGCAAAAGAGAGAACAACTCTGAGAGACCATGGGATAATTCTGTAGACAGGACTTATGGGATATTTGGAGGGTTGGCGTTTCAGAGGGCAGGGAGTCATGGCCAAAGACAAAGGCCCAGGAGAGAGGAACACCTTAGAACACACAATTTGAATGTTGACCCATAGGTGTTGGTGGAGAAAAGGAGACTGTCTGAAGGACACGAGTTCTTGCACCTAAGGGTCTTGAGGCCGGGGGATTCCAGATCAGCATGCTTTGCAGACATAGTCTCCAGAGAACACTGTGTATCTGCTGGAGAGGACACCAGCAAGAAACCAGGTGCAGACAGCCTGGAAACTATGATCAGAGACAATACCTGTTGACACCGTGGTAAGATTATGAATTCTTTGTGTGCATTCATGAAGGGCAGTGTTGGTGGAGATGCCTCAATGGGCGTGAAAGATACTTGGGCTCTACAACCGCCAGCATCGAGACTGAGAAGTGACCACAGGAAGGACAGTGAGCACATTAGCTACCCAACCTGCAATCACGGAATCCCAAACCTGGAATACCGTTGGGACTGCCTCCTTCAGGCCACGTTGCTTAGTCCAGGAGAAGAGAAAATCCTGCAGGGGACCTGAAAAAGCCCTGCCCACATCCTCTCACCTGGCCACAGAGTTCAGCAGGCCTTATGTTTTGTGGAGTGGGTTTAAGTTCACGTTTCACAGGCACACCAGACCCACGGAGCTTAAACTCAACATGTTTGGCCCAGACACCACACACTCTGAATGGAAGGCAAGGAGAGCCTCTGCAGAGGACGAACCCACAGGAGAGTGGACAGCCACAACACAACACCAGAGGGCATGGCACACACACCTGAGACTCTCTCAAGTGCCAGCCCTTGGCACTCCATGAGCTCTCCTTCCCAAGGAAATTATCTTCAGGGTAGATAACACAATGCTCCTTTTGAATACAGAGAAGACAGAGACCTTTTGTAGATTCACGTTGTGTTCCTGAAACTGGCCCGAAAGCCTGTTGCGATGGCTTCTCGTGGGGAATGGTTCTCTTCCAACATGCTCCAAGCTTGCTCCTGTGAGCTCCAAACAGATGAGTCCGTCCTGGGCCTAAGCTTCTTGGGTGTAGGGTCTGCCTTTAATATTTGGTCAGGTGGGAAATTTGGGAGGCATTTATGGCACGATTTCTGGAGATGCAAGAAGAACTCATGTCCTCGCAGTTGAAGACTCCAGAAATGGAGACTTTGGCATGGTTGCGGGTGTTAACTCTGAGCTTTCCTCTTAGGGTTGGGGCGCTTTTCCTGGACAGAAGCATCCTGATAAGGTGTGAGGCCCATGAACATGTGTTTGGCGTGGAGTTCCCCGTGTGAGGCTGCTTGTACTCCTGACTCTTTCTTGACCTCACATGGGTAAGATGGAATTGTGGATTCTTGCCCTTCCCCGGAGTCCAGACGGGTGGTGGTGACAGTCACGTCCAAAGACTACAAATTCGGCCACGGAGAAGGTGACCCCAAATCGCTTCACAAACTCTCTTGGGGAAATACCCAGGCGGCTCCAGCGGTTTGGAGTGATTTTGATACTCCTGGCTGACCCAGAACAACTCCAGCCAGTTGAAGTGATGAGGCGTAGTTTGGTGAGGAGTGGTTGCTAGGACCTCAGAGCTTTGTGACATCACAGAAGCTGACTTCACTGAAGCAGAAATCCCATTCTCATGACATAGGAGTCCTATGGCTTTAAGTAGAAAGACCTGGGAAGGAACAAGAAAGAGCCCTGTTAGTCTGATCATGAACTCAGGTGGTCTTTTCTGTTTCTTTCCCACTTCCACTTTCTATACAAAGAGAAAAGAAAACGATGTTCTGTCTACCAATCTTTAAACCAACATTTCTCCAGAGAGAGCAAAGTGTTCCTATTTCCACTGCCATTTCTAGAGATCTCAATCAACAGCGAGGCCTCTTGGCTCCCATTAGGTCTCTGGGAGGTTGCATATCCTTGGGTGACAGGGTCCATTCTTAGCTTCTGTTCTGTATGGTTTCTCAGGTGTAAGGTCTGCCTTTGGTGCTTGGTCAGCTTGGAAGTTGATGGAAGGAAGAAGGGAAGGAAAATTGCCAGGGCAGGGATGCGTTGTGCTCTCTGTGTCCTTATCTGCTAGTGTCCTGAAACAGCAGTCCTAAGGGATGAAGGCTTGCCGACCTGACATTACGTTAAACGCCATTGCAAAGGCTTCATGCAGAGTGAAATTCTGCATGATCGCTACCCCGAGAGAAAGAGCCCTGGTCAGCACTCCTTGTCATCATTAGTTAATTCTACATGCCATAGTCATGGGGAGAGCCAAGTTGAGCAACACTCTTTATTCGGATGAAAATGAACGGCCAACATCGATGGCCTGCCATGCCCACTCTAGCATCATTGTGGAAGGAGCCATGATACCCTTTTAAGGCCTACTGGATAAAGATAATTATCAAGTTGATGATAAAGAAGATGAATTCCAAATGAAAATGCAAGCCGACGAAGGGAAATATCCTATGGCTTCACTCATATGTGGCCCATGAGGAATATCATGGACTTGAGTATTAGAATGGGAAAATGGACGGAGAAGAAGTCAGAGAGGGAGATACACCAGGAGAGACTCAGGAACTTTGAGGACCAAGCTGAGGTTTACAGGAGGATAAGTCCTGCCTTAAAGAGGGAACAGGTTCATGGGTATGGAGGTGGTGTGGCATTATATGAGGATGAGTACTTGATGGTATATGCAATTAAAGAATCAGGGAACACTCTGTCAAAAAACGTAGGATGGAAGCAAGCCTAGCTTGCCGAATGTCAGAAAAAAATAGTGAATAGAAAGCAAAACAAGCTGTTTCACATGGAGATGGAGAAAGAAAGAGAAGAGAAATGAATTCTAGTTTTATTATCTTACTGATTAAAATGGTATGCAATTGGTTTCCAATAAGGTCCTTTTCTGAATTGGGTCTTTGGACATTGACAATTAGAGTCTTCCCACTTCCTACATTTTGGGAATCGATGAGAAAAGCCGACATTACCATTAAGGGTCTCGAATTTTGGACCAGGGAATTGATTTGAACCTGGCTTTCTGTGTGTTGGGAGATATTTGAGGACTGCTTCAAAAGCTTCCGTCAACACCTAAGATGTCAGATATGTATGACTCATGATCTTGTCTTGGTAGTGTGTAGGTTTCTTGGATTTTATCCTTTTCTCTCCGGTCTTGGATTTTCTGGCAGAGTTGTGTGTAGGTGTCTTTAGGTAAGGTTGTTTAATTAATTAATTAATTAATTCTTGATAGGTAAGGGGTTAACGTATCCAGATTGGACGGTTTCATACTTTGATTCTCTAAGCTTTTTTTTTTTTTTGAACCTGATGATTTATTTATTTTTTTCCATTATCCTGTTTTTTTTTCCATTTTATTTATTTTTTCAGCGTAACAGTATTCATTCTTTTTGCACAACACCCAGTGCTCCATACAAAATGTGCCCTCCCCATTACCCACCACCTGTTCCCTCAACCTCCCACCCCTGACCCTTCAAAACCCTCAGGTGGTTTTTCAGAGTCCATAGTCTCTTATGGTTCGCCTCCCCTTCCAAATTTTTTTTTAATAAACATATAATGTATTTTTATCCCCAGGGGTACAGGTCTGTGAATCGCCAGTTTTACACACTTCACAGCACTCACGATAGCACTTCCCTCCCCAATGTCCATAGCCCCCTCCCCCTCTCCCAATCCCACCTCCCCCCAGCAACCCCCAGTTTGTTTTGTGAGATTAAGAGTCATTTATGGTTTGTCTCCCTCCCAATCCCATCTTGTTTCATTTATTCTTCTCCTATCCCCCTCCCCCCCCCCATGTTGCATCTCCATGTCCTCATATCAGGGAGATCATATGATAGTTCTCTTTCTCCGATTGACTTATTTCACTAAGCATGATATGCTCTAGTTCCATCCACGTCATCGCAAATGGCATGATTTCATTTCTTTTGATAGCTGCATAGTATTCCATTGTGTATATATACCACATCTTCGTTATCCAGTCATCTGTTGAAGGACATCTAGGTTCTTTCCATAGTTTGGCTATTGTAGACATTGCTGCTATAAACATTTGGGTACACGTGCCCCTTCGGATCACTATGTTCGTATCTTTAGGGTAAATACCCAGTAGTGCAATTGCTGGGTCATAGGGTAGTTCTATTTTCAACATTTTGAGGAACCTCCATGCTGTTTTCCAGAGTGGTTGCACCAGCTTGCATTCCCACCAACAGTGGAGGAGGGTTCACCTTTCTCCGCATCCTCTCCAGCATCTGTCATTTCCTGACTTGTTAATTTTAGCCATTCTGACTGGTGTGAGGTGATATCTCATTGTGGTTTTGATTTGTATTTCCCTGATGCCGAGTGACGTGGAGCACTTTTTCATGGGTCTGTTGGCCATCTGGATGTCTTCTTTGCAGAAATGTCTGTTCATGTCCTCTGGCCATTTCTTGATTGGATTGTTTGTTCTTTGGGTGTTGAGTTTGCTAAGTTCCTTATAGATTTTGGATACTAGCCCTTTATCTGATATTTCGTTTGCAAATATCTTCTCCCATTCTGTCAGTTGTCTTTTGGTTTTGTTCACTGTTTCCTTTGCTGGGCAAAAGCTTTTGATCTTGATGAAATCCCAATAGTTCATTTTTGCCCTTGCTTCCTTTGCCTTTGCCGTTGTTCCTAGGAAGATGTTGCTACGGCTAAGGTCGAAGAGGTTGCTGCCTGCATTCTCCTCAAGGATTTTGATGGATTCCTTTCTCACATTGAGGTCCTTCATCCATTTGGAGTCTATTTTCGTGTGTGGTGTAAGGAAGTGGTCCAATTTCATTTTTCTGCATGTGGCTGTCCAAGTTTCCCAGCACCATTTATTGAAGAGGCTGTCTTTTTCCATTGGACATTCTTTCCTGCTTTGTTGAAGATTAGTTGACCATAGAGTTGAGGGTCGATTTCTGGGCTCTCTATTCTGTTCCACTGATCTATGTGTCTGTTTTTGTGCCAGTACCATGCTGTCTTGATGATGACAGCTTTGTAATAGAGCTTGAAGTCCGGAATTGTGATGCCGCCAACTTTGGCTTTCTTTTTCAATATTCCTTCGGCTATTCGAGGTGTTTTCTGGTTCCATATAAACTTTAGGATTATTTGTTCCATTTCTTTGAAAAAAAAATGGATGGGATTTTGATAGGGATTGCATTAAATGTGTAGATTGCTTTAGGTAGCATAGACATTTTCACAATATTTATTCTTCCAATCCAGGAGCATGGAATATTTTTCCATTTTTTTGTGTCTTCCTCAATTTCTTTCATGAGTACTTTATAACTGTCTGTGTATAGATTCTTAGTCTCTTTGGGTAGGTTTATTCCTAGGTATCTTATAGTTTTGGGTACAATTGTAAATGGGATTGACTCCTTAATTTCTCTTTCTTCAGTCTTGTTGTTGGTGTACAGAAATGCAACTGATTTCTGGGCATTGATTTTATATCCTGACACTTTACTGAATTCCTGTACATGTTCTAGCAGTTTTGGAGTGGAGTCTCTTGGGTTTTCCACATATAGTATCATATCATCTGCGAAGAGTGATAGTTTGACTTCTTCTTTACCAATTTGGATGCCTTTAATTTCTTTTTGTTGTCTGATTGCTGAGGCTAGGACTTCTAGTACTATGTTGAATAGCAGGGGTGATAATGGACATCCCTGCGTGTTCCTGACCTTAGCGGAAAAGCTTTCAGTTTTTCTCCATTGAGAATGATATTTGCGGTGGGTTTTTCATAGATATCTTTGACAATATTGAGGTATGTGCCCTCTATCCCTACACTTTGAAGAGTTTTGATCAGGAAGGGATGTTGTATTTTGTCAAATGCTTTTTCAGCATCAATTGAGAGTATCATATGGTTCTTGTTCTTTCTTTTATTAATGTGTTCTATCACATTGATTGATTTGCGGATGTTGAACCAACCCTGCAGCCCTGGAATAAATCCCACTTGATCGTGGTGAATAATCCTTTTAATGTACTGTTGAATCCTATTGGCTAGTATTTTGGCGAGCATTTTTGCGTCTGTGTTCATCAAGGATATTGGTCTGTAGTTCTCTTTTTTGGTGGGATCCTTGTCTGGTTTTGGGATCAAGGTGATGCTGGCCTCATAAAATGAGTTTGGAAGTTTTCCTTCCATTTCTGTTTTTTGGAACAGTTTCAGGAGAATAGGAATTAGTTCTTCTTTAAATGTTTGGTAGAATTCCCCTGGGAAGCCGTCTGGCCCTGGGCTTTTGTTTGTTTGGAGATTTTGGATGACTCTTTCAATCTCCTTACTGGTTATGGACCTGTTCAGCTGTTCTTGGGCCTGTTGGCGTAGTGTTGCTCATAGTATGTTCTTATAATTGTCTGTATTTCTTTGGTGTTAGTTGTGATCTCTCCTCTTTCATTCATGATTTTTTTTTATTTGGGTCCTTTCTCTTTTCTTTTTGATGAGTCTGGCCAGGGGTTTATCAATCTTATTGATTCTTTCAAAGAACCAGCTCCTAGTTTCATTGTTTTTTTCTATTTTTTTTTTATTTCTATTTCATTGATTTCTGCTCTGATCTTTATGATTTCTCTTCTCCTGCTGGGTTTAGGGTGTCTTTCTTGTTCTTTCTCCAGCTCCTTTACGCGTAGGGTTAGGTTGTGTACTTGAGACCTTTCTTGTTTCTTCAGAAAGGCTTGTACCGCTATATATTTTCCTCTCAGGACTGCCTTTGCTGTGTCCCACAGATTTTGAACCGTTGTGTTTTCATTATCATTTGTTTCCATGAATTTTTTCAATTCTTCTTTAATTTCCTGGTTGACCCTTTCATTCTTTAGAACGATGCTGTTTAGTCTCCATGTATTTGGGTTCTTTCCAGCTTTCCTCTTTTGATTGAGTTCTAGCTTCAGAGCATTGTGGTCTGAAAATATGCAGGGAATGATCCTAATCTTTTGATACCGGTTGAGACCTGATTTGTGACCCAGGATGTGATCTATTCTGGAGAATGTTCCATGTGCACTAGAGAAGAATGTCTATTCTGTTGCTTTGGGATGATATGTTCTGAATATATCTGAGATGTCCATCTGGTTCAGTGTGTCATTTCAGGCCTTTATTTCCTTGTTGATCTTTGGCTTGGATGATCTGTCCATTTCAGTGAGGGGAGTGTTCAAGTCCCCTACTATTATTATATTATTATTGATGTTTTTCTTTTATTTTGTTATTAATTTGTTGATATAGTTGGCTGCTCCCACGTTAAGGGCATAGATATTTAAAATTGTTAGATCTTCTTGTTGGACAGACCCTTTGAGTAGGATATAGTGTCCTTCCTCATCTCTTATTATAGTCCTTGGCTTAAAATCTAATTGATCTGATATAAGGATTGCCACCCCAGCTTTCTTCTGATGCCCATTAGCATAGTAAATTGTTTTCCACCCCCTCACTTTAAATCTGGAGGTGTCTTCGCTTCTAAAATGAGTTTCTTGTAGGCAACATACTGATGGGTTTTGTTTTTTTATCCATTCTGATACCCTGTGTCTTTTGATTGGGGCATTGAGCCCATTAACATTCAGGGTAACTATTGAGAGATATGAATTTAGTGCCATTATTAGCCTGTAAGGTGACTGTTACTGTATATTGTCTCTGTACCTTTCTGATGTACTACTTTTAGGCTCTCTCTTTGCTTAGAGGACCCCTTTCAATATTTCCTGTAGAGCTGGTTTGGTGTTTGCAAATTCTTTCAGTTTTTGTTTGTCCTGGAAGCTTTTGATCTCTCCTTCTATTTTCAATGATAGCCTAGCTGGATAGAGTATTCTTGGCTGCATGTTTTTCTCGTTGAGTGCTCTGAATATATCATGCCAGCTCTTTCTGGCCTGCCAGGTCTCTGTGGATAAGTCTGCCGCCAATCTAATATTTTTACCATTGTATGTTACAGACTTATTTTCTCGGGCTGCTTTCAGGATTTTCTCTTTGTCACTAAGACTTGTAAATTTTACTATTAGGTGACGGGGTGTGGACCTCTTCTTGTTGACTTTGAGGGGTATTCTCTGCATCTCCTGGATTTTGATGCTTGTTCCCTTTGCCATATTAGGGAAATTCTCTCCAATGATTCTCTCCAATAGACCTTCTGCTCCCCTCTGTGTTTCTTCTTCTTCTGGAATCCCAATTATTCTAATGTTGTTTCGTCTTATGGTGTCACTTATCTCTCGAATTCTCCCCTCATGGTGCAGTAGCCGTTTGTCCCTCTTTTGCTCGGCTTCCTTATTCTCTGTCATTTGGTCTTCTATATCACTAATTCTTTCTTCTGCCTCATTGATCCTAGCAGTAAGAGCCTCCATTTTTGATTGCACCTCATTAATAGCTTTTTTTATTTCAACTTGGTTAGATTTTAGTTCTTTAATTTCTCCAGAAAGGGCTTTAATATCTCCAGAGAGGGTTTCTCTAATATATTCCATGCCTTTTTCAAGCCCAGCTAGAATGTTCAGAATCGTCATTCTGAACTCTTGATCTGACATATTACCAATGTCTGTTTTGATTAGATCCCTAGCCTTCAGTACTGTCTCTTGTTCTTTTGTTTGTGGTGATTTTTCCGCCTTGTCATTTTGTCCAGATAAGAGGATATGAAGGAGCAAATAAACTACTAAAAGGGTGGCAAAGACCCCAGAAAAATGCGCTGTAACCAAATCAGAAGAGACCCCTAATTGTGGGGGGGAGAAAGGGGATAAAAACAGGTTCAGGGAAAAAAAAAAGAAAAAAAAAGGCAAAAAAAAAGAAAAAATTTAAAAAATAAAACAAATAAAAAAATATAAAAAAGAAAGAAAAAAATATATATTTAGATGAACTAGTCAAAAAACGTTAAAAAAGAAAAAGGTAAAAGTTTTAAAAAATTTAGCAGAAGGAGAAAAAAGAAAAAAGAAAAAAAATTGAAAAAAGAGAAAAAAAATTGAAGTAGCCGCAAGACTAAAGAATCATGGGGAGAAAGCCATGAGTTCCGTGCTTTGCTTTCTCCTCCTCTGGAATTGCTCTGCTTTCTTGGGAATTGAACCTGCTTTCTCCTTGATAGATGAACTTCGTCCTGGCTGGATATTTTGTTGATCTTCTGGGGGAGGGGCCTGTTGTAGTGACTCTCAAGTGTCTTTGCCCGAGGCGGAATTGCACCGCCCTTACCGGCGGCCGGACTAAGTAATCGGCTCGGGTTCGCTTTTGGGAGCTTCTGTTCCCTGAACGCTTTCCGTAGAGTTCCGGAGGACGGGAATGAAAATGGCGGCCTCCCAGTCTCCCGCCTGGAGGAGCCGAGAGCCTGGGGCCCCACTCCTCAGTGCGCCCCCAGAGGACAGCACCCAATCACTCCCGTATCCCCAGCCTCTAGCCGCGCTCCGAGCTCATCCAGCCCGTGAACAGTTCAAGGTAACCCCGAACTGAGAGTTCAGTCCTCGGCTCTGTCTCTGCAGCCAGCTTCTCCATTCTAATACCTGTGAGCTCTCCGACACTCTGACACCCCCGATCCTTCTGTGACCCTGCGGGGCCTGGGGCCAGGCTGACCCCACGTGGGCTTCACCCTGGTTTAGCCTCTGGAGCAATGTCCCTCAGTGGAACAGACTTTTAAAAGTCCTGATTTTGTGCGCTGTTCCTCCGCCGCTTGCCAGGAGCCGGCCCCTCCCCCCGCGGTCTATCTTCCCATCGTTTTAGATTCACTTCTCCGCCAGTCCTACCTTTCAGAAAGTGGTTGATTTTCTGTTTCTAGAGTTGCTGTTCTTCTTCTCTTTGTTCTCCCGTTGGATTTGTAGGTGTTTGCATAGTTTAGATAAGCTATCGAGCTGATCTCCTGCTACCTGATGTAGTCTCAGGCTGCTACTTCTCCGCCATCTTGACTCCTCTGATTCTCTAAGCTTTTTGTTTTTTATGGTACTTTCTCTGAATTTGCTTCCATGAATCCTATTCCTCACTTGCTCCCTAACTTCAGTGGGATTCTTTTACGTGTGTGTGTGTGTGTGTGTGTGTGTGTGTGTGTGTGTGTGTTTCACAAAACGCAAAAAATGATATTTTAGGAGATATGAAGCTGCTCTATTCCAAATCACCATTCACCTTCAAACACTGTGGAAACTCAAGATACATCCTGTTCAGCCACATTTCCTACATTGAATGTCCCATTTGATCCACTTTTAGAAAGGCAGATTCTGACTAGCCTGCCTGGAACAAACACCATATTTTGTGTGACTTGATGGAGTCTAATTGCCTGTCCCTTTTTCTTGCATTTTCACATGTTTTACTGCCATGAGTATGGTCGTTGTCTTTCTGTGACTAACAGATAGGACACAGCCCAATCCTCTCTCGCTTTCCACCATATGTCACAAGACGCAAGAATGCCTACCTGCTTATGGCTCCATAAGTGTCTTCAGTGCATCTGGAGGACAGGGAGACTCTAGAATTGTCTGCGAGCTCTAGGCTTATCTTCTGACATCAGCACAACCAGAAATTGACCACATCAGTGAAAACATGGTATAAATTGACCTGAAGCCTAGAAATCACACTCCACAGCGAAAGACAGAAGAAGTCACAGAGACCATGGGAGAATTGCGGAGACAGGGATTATGGGAGGACTGGACGATTGGTGCTTCAGAGGGCAGGGAGCCCTGGCGAAAGACAAAGGCCCACTGGAGAGGAGCACCTTAGAACCACAATTTGAATGTTGATCCATAGCAGTAGGCAGAGAAACGGAGAGTGTCTGAAGGACACGAGTTCTTGCAACCTAAGGGTCTTGAGGCCGGGGGATTCCAGATCAGCATGCTTTGCAAACTTAGACTCCAGAGAATACTGTGTATCTCCTGTTGAGGACACCAGCGGGCAACCAGGTGCAGACAGCCTGGAAACCATGATCAGAGACAATACCTGTTGACACCGTGGTAAGATTATGAATTCTTTGTGTGCATTCTTTAAGTGCAGTGTTGGTGGAGATGCCTCGATGGGCACAAAAGATACTTGGGCTCTACAACCGCCAGCATCAAGACTGAGAAATGGCCACAGGCAGGACGGTGAGCTATAGCTCCCCAACCTGCAATTATGGAATCCCAATCCTGGAACACTGTTGGGACTGCCTTCTTTAGGCCACCTTGCTAGTCCCAGGAGAACAGAAAATCCTGCAGGGGACCTGGAAAAGCCTTGCCCACATCCCCTCACCTGGCCAGAGTTCAGCAGGCCTTATGTTTTGTGGAGTGGGTTTAAGTTCACGTTTCACAGGCACACCAGACCCATGAATCTTAAACTCAACATATTTGGCCCAGATACCACACACTCTGAATGGAAGGCAAGGAGAGCGTCTGCATAGGACGAGCTGACAAGAGAGTGGACAGCCACAACACAACACCAGAGGACATCCACACACATCTGACATTTTCTCAAGTGCCAGCCCTTGGGCAATCCATGAGCTCTACTTTCTAAAGGAATTATATTCAGGGTAGTTAACAGAATTCGTGTTTCAAATACAGAGAAGACAGAGACCTTTTATAGATTCAGGTTGTATTCCTGAAACTGGTCCGAAAGCCTGTTGCAATGGCTTCACGTGGAGAATGGTTCTCTTTCAACATGCTCCATGCTTGCTCCTGTGAGCTCCAAACAGATGAGTGCAATCTGGGCCTAAACTTCTAGGGTGTAGGGTCTGCCTTTAATATTTGGTCAGGGGGGAATTTGGGAGACATTTATGGCACGATTTCTGGAGATGCAAGAAGATCTCGTGTCCTCACAGTTGAAGACTCCAGAAATGTCTGTGGTATGGTTGTGGGTGTTAACTCTGAGCTTTCCTCTTAGCGTTGGGGGCGCTTTTCCTGGACAGAAGCATCCTGATAAGGTGTGAGGACCATGAACATGTGTATGGCGTGGAGTTCCCCAGGTGAGGCCGCTTGTACCCCTGACTCTTTCTTGACCTTACGTCGGTAAGATGGAATTGTGCATTCTTGCCCTTTGTCTTTGGCCAGGGCTCACTTCCCTCTGAAGGACCAACCGTCCAATTCTCCCATAAGCCCTGTCTACACCCTTCTCCCATGGTCTCTGTGACTTCTTCTCTTTTTCGTTATGGATTGTGTTTTCTAGGCTTCAGGTGCATTTATGCCATGTTGTCATTGATGTGGTCATCTTCTGGTTGTGCTGATGGCTGAAGACAAGCTGGAGTTCCCAGACACTTCTCCCATCTCCCTGTCCTCCAAATGCACTGCGAACTCCTATGGAGCCGTAGGTAAGAAGGCATTTAGCTCCTTGTGACATGTGGCAGAATGGGAGAGAGCATTGGGCTGTGTCATATCTGTCAGTCACAGAAAGACAACTCCCATACGATTTCACTCACTCATGGAAGAAAAGACACATGTGAGAAAACAAGAAAATTGGACAGGCAATTAGACTCTAATCAGGCACACAAAATTTGTTGTTAGCTCCAGGCAGGCTAGGCAGAATATTCCTTTCTAACAGTGGATCAAATGGGACATTCAATGCAGGAAATGTGGCCGAACGGGATGTAATGTTAGTTTCCACTGTGTTTGAAGTTGAATTGTGATCTGGAATAGAGCAGCTTCATATCTCTTAAAATATCATTTTAACATTTTGTGACCACACACACACACACACACACACACACACACACACACACAGTCAAATGAGTCCCACAGAAGTTAGGGAGCAAGTGAGGAATAGCACTCATAGAAGCAAAATTCAGAGAAAACAGCATAAAAAACAAAAGCTTATTGAATCAAAGAAACAAACCGTCTAAACTGGATAAGTTATCTCCTTACCTATCAAGAATTAATTAATTAATTAATTAAGCAACCTTACCTAAAAGACCCCTACAGAAAAGAATGCCAGCAAATCCAATACCGGAGAGAAAAGAATAAATTCCTAGACACATACACACTACCATGACAAGATCATGAGTCATATATATCTGACATCTCAGGTAATGACGAAAACTTTTGAAGCAGTCCTAAAACATCTCCCAACACACAGAAATCCACGTTCAAATCAATTCTCTGCTCCACAATTTGAGCCATTTAATGGTAATGTCGGCTTTTCTCATCTATTCCCAAAAAGTATGAAGAGGAAAGACTCTAATATACCATTCACAAAGACTCAATTCTGATAAGGACCTTATAGGAAACCATTGCATATCATGTTAATCAGTAAGATAATAAAACTAGAATTCATTACTCTTCTCTTTCTTTCTTCATCTCCAAGTGAAACGGCCTATTTTGCTTTCTATTCACTATTTTTTCTTATATTCAGCAAGCCAGGCTTTCATACATTATACGTTTTTTGACATAGTGTTCCCTGATTCTTTAATTGCATATACCACCAAGTGCTCATCCTCATATAATGCCAAACCACATCCATACCCATTAACCACTTCCCTTTTTATGGCATGTCTTCCCCTCCTGTAACCCTCAGCTTGGTCCCAAAAATCCCGAGTCTCTCCTGGTGCATTTCCCTGTCTGTCTAGTACTCCTTCCGTTTCCCCTTACTACAACTGATGTCCACGGTATTCCTCGTGGGCCACATATGAGTGAAGCCATAAGATATTTCAATTGGTCTGCTTGAATTTTCATTTGGAAATCATCTTCTTTATCATTTTCTTCATAATCGTCTTTATCCACTAGCCCATAAAAGGGTATCTCAGCTCCTTCCACAGTGATGCTAGTGTGGGCATGTCAGGCCATCGATGTTGGCCGTTCATTTTCATCTGAATAAAGAGCGTTGTTCAACATGGATCTCCCCATGACTCTGGTACATTGCAATAACTAATGATGACAAGGAGTCCTGAATGGTGCTCTTTCTTAAGGGGTAGAGATCATGCAGCATTTCACTCTCCATGAAGCCTTTGCAACTGTTTCTAAGGTAATGTCAGGTAGACAGAGCCTTCATCCATTAGGACTCGTGTTTCAGGACACTAGCAGATAAGGACACGGACAGCACAATGTATCCCTGCCCTGGCAATGTTCCTGGAATTGTGACATTCCTTCCCTTCTTCCTTCCCTCGCCTTCCAAGCTGACCAAGCACCAAAGGCCGACCTTACACCTGAGAAACCATAGGGAACAGAAGCGATGAATGGACCCTCTCACGCAAGGATATCAAACCTCCCAGACACGTAATGGTAGCCAAGAGGCCTCGCTGCTGATTGAGATCTCTAGAAATTGCAGTGGAAATAGGAACACCTTGCTCTCTCTGGACAAATGTTGGTCTAAAGAATGGTAGACAGAACATCATTTTCTTATCTCTTTGTATAGAAAGTGTAAGTGGGAAAGAAACATAAATGACCACCTGAGTTCATGTTCAGGCTAACAGGGCTCTTTCTTGTTCCTTTCCAGGTCTTTCTACTTAAAGCCGTAGGACTCCTATGTCATGAGAATGGGATTGCTGCTTCAGTGAAGTCAGCTTCTGTGACGTCACAAAGCTCTGAGGTCCAAGCAACCACTCCTCACCAAACCATGCCTCATCACTTCACCTGGCTGGAGTACGTCAAGGTCAGCCAGGAGTATCAAAATCACTCCAAACCCGTGGAGCCTTCTGTGTATTTCCCCAAGACAGTTTGTGAATTGATTTGGGGTCCCTTTCTCCATGGCCGAATTTGTAGTCTCTGTCCTGACTGCCACCACCACCCCTATGGACTCCTGAGTAGGGCAAGCATCCATAATTCCATCTTACCAACATAAGGCCAAGAGAGAGTCAGGAGTAGAAGCAGCCTCACACTGGGCACTCCGCTCCATACACATATTCATGATCCTCCCACACTAGCATGGATGCTTCTGACCAGGAAAGGCCCCCCTGCCCTCTGAGGAATGCTCAGAGTTAACACCCGCAACCATACCAAAGACATGTCTGGAGTCTTCAACAGTGAGGACAGGAGTTCCTCTTGCATCTCCAGTAAACCTCCCATAAATGCCTCCCAATTTTGCCAACTGACCAAACATTAAAAGCAGACCCTACACTCTAGAATCTTAGGCCCAGGAAGGACTCATCTGTTTGGAGCTCACAGGAGCAAGAACGAAGCATGTTGGAAGAGAAACATTCCCCATGTGAAGCCATCGGGAAAGTCTTTAGGGCCAGTTTCAGGAACGCAATGTGATCTACAAAATGTCTCTGTCTATTCTGTATTCAAAATGCGCATTCTGTTATCTACCCTGAACATAATTTCTTTAGGAATAAGAGCTCATGGAGTGCCCAAGGGCTGGCACTTGAGAGAGTCTCAGGTGTGTGTGCCATGCCCTCTGGTGTTGTGTTGTGGCTGTCCACTCTCCTGTGGGCTCATCCTCTGCAGAGACTCTCCTTGCCTTCCATTCAGAGTGTGTGGTGTCTGGGCCAAATATGCTGAGTTTAAGCTTCGTGTGTCTGGTGTGCCTGTGAAACATGACTTTCAACCCACTCCAGAAAACTGTAGGCCTGCTGAATTCTGTGGACAGGTGAGAGGATGTGGGCGGGCTTTCTTCTAGTCGCATGCAGGATTTTCTCTTCTTCTGCGACTAAGGAACCTGGCCTGAAGAAAGCAGTCCCAACTGTGTTCCAGGTTTGGGAATCCCTGATTGCCGGTTGGACAGCTAATGTCCTCACTCTCCTGCCTGTGGCCACTTCTCAGTCTTTATGCTGGCAGTTGTAGAGCCCAAGTATCTTTTTTTTTATTTTTTTGCCTTAATTTTTTTTTATTTGTTTATTTACAGCATAACAGTGTTCTTTGTTTTGGTATCACACCCAGTGCTCCATGCAGTACGTACCCTCCCTATTACCCACCAACTTTTCTCAACCTCCCACATCCCTGCCCCTTCAAAACCATCTGTTTGTTTTTCAGAGCCCATAGTCTCTCATGGTTCATCTCCCCTTCCAGTTTCCCTCAACTCCCTCTCCTCTCCATCTCCCCATGTCCTCCATATTATTTGTTATCCTCCACAAATAAGTGAGACCATATGATACTTGACTCTCTCTGCTTGACTTATTTCGCTCAGCATAATCTATTCCAGTCCCGTCCATGTTGCTACAAAAGTTAGGTATTCATACTTTCTGAATGAGGCATAATATTCCATTGTGGATATGTACCACGTCTTCCTTATCCATTCATCCTTTGAAGGGCATGTTGGTTCTTTCCACAGTTGGCGACCATAGCCATTGCTGCAATAAACATTGGGGTTCAGATGGCCCTTCTTTTCACTACATATGTATCTTTGGGGTAAACACCCAGCAGTGCAATTGCAGGGTCATAGGGAAGCTCTATTCTTAATTTCGTCAGGAATCTCCACACTGTTTTCCAAATTGGCTGCACTAACTTGCGTTCCCACCAACAGTGTACGAGGGTTCCCCTTTCTCCACTACCTCTCCAACACACGTTGTTTCCTGTCTTGCTAAATTTGGCCATTCAAACTGGTGTCAGGTGGTATCTCAATGTGGTTTTAATTTGAATCTCCCTGATGGCTGGTGATGATGAACATTTTTTCATGTGTCTGATAACCATTTGTATGTCTTCGTTGGAGAAGTGTCTGTTCATATCTTCTGCCCATTTTTTGATATGATTATATGTTTTGTGTGTGTTGAGTTTGAGGAGTTCTTTATAGATCCTGGATATCAACCTTTTGTCTGTACTGTCATTTGCAAATATCTTCTCCCATTCCGTGGGTTGCCTTTTTGTTTTGTTCACTGTTTCCTTTGCTGTGCAGAAGCTTTTGATCTTGATGAAGTCCCAAAAGTTCATTTTCGCTTTTGTTTCCTTGGCCTTTGGAGACATATCTTGAAAGAAGTTGCTGTGGCTGATACCAAAGAGGTTACTGCCTATGTTCTCCTCTAGGATTCTGATGGATTCCTGTCTCACATTGAAGTCTTTTATCCATTTTGAGTTTATCTTTGTGTACGGTGTAAGAGAATGGTCGAGCTTCATTCTTGTACATATCGCTGTCCAGTTTTCCCAGCACCATTTATTGAAGAGACTGTCTTTTTTACATTGTATATTTATTCCTGTTTTGTCGAAGATTATTTGACCATAGAGTTGAGAGCCCAAGTATCATTGGCGCCCATAGAGGCATCTCCACCACACTGCCCATCACGAATGCACACAAAGAAATAATAATCTTACCACGGTGTCAACAGGTATTGTCTCTGATCATGGTTTCCATGCTGTCTGCCCCAGTTTGATTGCTGGTGTCCTCTCCAGGAGGTACACAGTGATCTATGGAGTCTATGTCTGCAAAGCATGCTGATCTGGAATCCCAGGGCATAAAGAACCTTGGGTTTCAAGAACACGTGTCCTTCACACTCTCTCCTTTTCTCCGCCAACAGCTATGGGTCAACATTCAAATTGTGGGTTCTAAGTGTGCTCCTCTCCCCTAGGCCTTTGTCTTTGGCCAGGGCTCCCTACTCTCAGAAGCAGCAACCCTATAATTCACCAATAAGCCCTGTCTAAACCCTTCTCCAATGGTCTCTGTGACTTCTCTCTTTCACTGTGGAGTGTGATTTCTAGGCTTCAGGTCCATTTATGCCATGTTTCTATTCATGTGGACATCTTCTGGTTGTGCTGATGGATGAAGACAATCCTGGAACTATCAGACACTTCTACCATCTCCCTGTCCTCCAAATGCACTGCGGACACTTACGGAGCCATATGCAAGAAGGCATTCTTGCTCCTTGTGACATGTGGCAGAAAGGGAGAGAGCTTTGGGCTGTGTCTTATCTGTCAGTCACAGAAAGACAACTACCATACGATTTCACTCAATCATGGAAGTAAAGAAACATGTGAAAAATCAAGAAAAAGCACAGGCAATTAGACTCTAACCAGGCAAACAAAATTTGGTGTTTGCCCCAGGGAGGCTAGTCAGAATCTGCGTTTCTAAAAGTGGATCAAAAAGCTTTTGCACAGCAAAGGAAACAGTGAACAAAACCAAAAGACAACTGACAGAATGGGAGTAGATATTTGCAAATGACATATCAGAAAAAGGGCTAGTATCCAAAATCTATAAGGAACTTAGCAAACTCAACACCCAAAGAACAAACAATCCAATCAAGAAATGGGCAGAGGACATGAACAGACATTTCTGCAAAGAAGACATCCAGATGGCCAACAGACATATGAAAAAGTGCTCCACGTCACTCGGCATCAGGGAAATACAAATCAAAACCACAATGAGATATCACCTCACACCAGTCAGAATGGCTAAAATGAACAAGTCAGGAAATGACAGATGCTGGAGAGGATGTGGAGAAAGGTGAACCCTCCTCCACTGTTGGTGGGAATGCAAGCTGGTGCAACCACTCTGGAAAACAGCATGGAGGTTCCTCAAAATGTTGAAAATAGAACTACCCAATGACCCAGTAATTGCACTACTGGGTATTTACCCTAAAGATACAAACGTAGTGGTCCGAAGGGGCACGTGTACCCGAATGTTTATAGCAGCAATGTCTACAATAGCTGAACTATGGAAAGAACCTAGATGTCCATCAACAGATGAATGGATAAAGAAGATGTGGTATATATACACAATGGAATACTATGCAGCCATCAAAAGAAATGAAATCTTGCCATTTGCGATGACGTGGATGGAACTAGAGGGTATCATGCTTAGTGAAATAAGTCTATCGGAGAAAGACAATTATCAAATGATCTCCCTGATATGAGGACGTGCAGATACAACATGGGGGGTTAGGGAGATAGGAGAAGAATAAATGAAACAAGATGGGATTGGGAGGGATACAAACCATAAATGACTCTTAACCTCACAAATCAAACTAAGGGTTGCTGGAGGGATGTGGGTTTGGGAGTTGGGGAGGGAGTTATGGATATTTGGTAGGTGAGTGCTGTGAAGTGTGTAAACATGGGGATTCACAGACCTGTAACCCCGGGGATAAAAATACATTACATGTTTATAAAAAAAATTGGAAGGGGATGCTAACCATAAGAGTCTATGGACTCTGAAAAACAACCTGAGGGTTTTGAAGGGTCAGAGGTGGGAGGTTGGGGAACAGGTGGTGGGTAATAGGGAGGGCACGTTTTGCATGGAGCACTGGGTGTTGTGCAAAAACAATGAATACTGTTACACTGAAAAAGTAAATAAATTAAAAGTGGATCAAATGGGACATTCAATACAGGAAATGTGGCCGAACGGGATGTAACGTGAGTTTCGACCGTATTTGAAGGTGAATTGTGATCTGGAATGGAGCAGCTTCATATCTCTTAAAATATCATTTTTAGCATTTTGTGAAACACACACACAAATGCACACACACTTAAAAGAGTCCCACAGAATTTAGAGAGCAAGTGAGGAATAGCACTCATGAAAGCAAAATTCAGAGAAAATACCATAAAAAACAGAAGCTTAGAGAATCAAAGTAACAAACAGTCCGAACTGGATAAGTTAACTCCTTACCTATCAAGAATGAATGAATGAATGAATGAATGAATGAATGAATGAATGAATTCAGCAACCTTACCTAAAAATGTCCTCCACAAAAGTATGCCAGCAAATCCAATACCAGAGAGAAAAGGATAAATTCCAAGACACATACTCACTACCATGACAAGGTCATGAGTCATACATATCTGACGTCTCAGGTAATGATTTTGAAGCAGCTTTTGCGGCTTTAGAAGCAGTCCTCCAACATCTAACACACAGAAAGCAAGGTTCAAGTTAATTCCTTGGTCCACAATTCGAGACATTTAATGGTAATGTCGGCTTTTCTCCTCTATTCCTAAAAAGTAGGAAGAGGAAAGACTCTAATTTACAATGTCCAAAGACCCAATTCAGATAAGGACCTTATAGGAAAGCAATGGCATACAATTTTAATCAGTAAGATAATAAAACTAGAATTCATTTCTCTTCTCTTTCTTTCTTCACCTCCATGTGAAACGGCCTCTTTGTTTTCTATTCATTATTTTTCCTTATATTCGGCAAACTAGCTTTTCATCCATCATACGTTTTTTGACATAGTGTTCCCTGATTCTTTAATTGCATACCATTAATTGCGCATCCTCATATAATTCCACACCACCTCCATACCCATTAACCAGTTCCCTCTTTATGGCAGGTCTTCTCCTCTTGTATCCCTCAGCTTGGTCCTCAAAGTCCTGAGTCTCTCCTGGTGCTTCTCCCTGTCTGACTTCTTCTCCTTTCATTTTCCCTAACTACTATTCATGTCCAAGGTATTCCTCATGGGCCACATAAGAGTGAAACCATAGTATATTTCCCTTGGTCTGCTTGCATTTTCGTTTGGAAATCACCTTCTTTATCATCATATTCTTAATCATCTTTATCCACTAGCCCTTAAAAGGGTATCTCCGCTCCGTCCACAATGATGCTAAAGGGGGCATGGTATGCCATGGACGTTGGCCATTCATTTTCATCTGAATAAAGAGAGTTGCTCAACATTGCTCTACCCATGACTATGGCATGCAGCATTAACTAATGATGACCAGGAGTGCTGGTCAGGGCTCTTTCTTTCGGGGTGGCGATCATGCAGATTTTCACTCTGCATGAAGCCTTTGCAACGGTGTTTAAGGTAATATCAGGTAGACAGAGCCTTCATCCCTTGGGACTGGTGTTTCTGGAATTGTGAATTTCCTTCCCTTCTTCCTTCCCTCGCCTTCCAAGCTGACCAGGCACCAAAGGCAGACCTTACACATGAGAAACCATAGGGAACAGAAGCTAAGAATGGACCCTCTCACCCAAGGATATCCAACCTCCCAGAGACCTAATGGTAGCCAAGAGGCCTCGCTGTTGATTGAGATCTCGTAAAATTGCAGTTGAAACTTGTACACCTTGCTCTCTCTGGAGAAATGTTGATCTAAAGAATGGTATAGAGAACATCGTTTTCTTTTCTCTTTTTATTGAAAGTGGTAGTTGGAAAGAAACAAAAAGACCACCTGCGTTCATGATCAGGCTAACAGGGCTCTTTCTTGTTCCTTCCCAGGTCTTTCTACTTAAAGCCTTAGGACTCATATGTCATGAGAATGGGATTGCTGCTTCTGTGAAGTCAGCTTCTGTGATGTCACAAAGCTCTGAGGTCCTAGCAACCACTTCTCACCAAACTACGCCTCATCACTTCACCTGGCTGCAGGAGTTCTGGGTCAGCCAGGAGTATCAAAATCACTCCAAACCGCTGGAGCCGCCTGGGTATTTCCCCAAGACAGTTTGTGAAACGATTTGGGGTCAACTTCTCCATGGCCGAATTTGTAGTCTTTGGCTGGGACTGTCACAACCACCCCTCTGGACTCCTGAGAATGGCAAGAATCCAGAATTCCATCTTACCCATGTATGGTGAAGAAAGAGTAAGGAGTACAAGCAGCCTCACACGGGGAACTCCACATCATACACATGTTCATGGTCCTCACATCCTATCAGGATGCTTCTGACCAGGAAAAGCACCCCCTGCCCTCCGAGGAAAGCGCAGAGTTAACACCAGCAACCATACCAAAGACATGTCTGGAGTCTTCCACAGGGAGGACACGAGTTCTTCTTGCATCTCCTGAAATCTTGCCATAAATGCCTCCCAATTTTGCCAGCTGACCAAACATTAAAGGCAGACCCTATACCCTAAAAACTTAGGCCCAGGATGGACTCATCTGTTTGGAGCTCACAGGAGCAAGCTCAGAGCATTTTTAAGAGAACCAATCCCTATGTGAAGCCATCTAAAAAGGTTTCGGTCCAGTTTCAGTAATACAACGTGAATCTACAAAAGGTCTCTGTCTTCTCGGTATTCAAAATATGCATTCTGTTATCCACCCTGAATATAATTTGTTTAGGAAGAAGAAATCATGAAGTGCCCAAAGGGTGGCACCTGATAGAGGCTCAGGTGTGTCTGACATGCCCTCTGGGGTTGTGTTGTGGCTGTCGACTCTCCTGTGGGCTCGTCCTCTGCAGAGGCTCTTCTTGCCTTCCATTCCAAGTGTGTGGTGTCTGGGCCAAATATGGTGAATTTAAGCTTCGTGTTGTTAGGGTCCATGATCAAAGGTACGAGACAGACACAATCAAATATCAAGCAAAGTTTTATTTCATGCCATGCATCAGAAACCAAACTGCATCAGAAACCAAACTGCATCAGAAACCAAACTGCATTAGAAACCAAACTGACTGGCAAGTGCCCAAGTTTTGCTGGGGACCACCGCCTCCCAGTTGTTGTGGTCCCTCCTGGAGGCACCCTGCCTCATCCTCACCATACCAGAGACCCACTCCTGGCATTGCTTCATCTTAGGCTCCTGAGGGGCTGCTCATGATGGCAGCACTACCTGAGGTGGCGTGGCTGCTTGGGGCAGCGCTGCTGCTGATACTCTGGCTCAGGGTGGCTTCGCTCTCGGCAGCGCGCTACTGCCGCTGGTACTCTGGGTGGTGCCAGTCGCAGTGGTGCTGCGGCCGCTGCTGCTCTGGGTGGTCCAAGGGGTGATTCTGCTTGAGGTGGCGCCTCTGTCGCTGCTGATCTGGGCCTTGCACGGGGCGCCACCGCTCGTATTACAGCTCGAGGAGGCACCACTGCGGCTCCTGCTCTGGTGCAGGGGGTGATTCTGCTGGCGGTGGCGCCGCTGCTGCTGCTGCCCTTTGTGGTGCCGCCCACGGTGGCACCGCTGCCGCTGCTGTACTGGGCGGTGCACTGGGAGGTCCCGCTCGTGTTACATCTCCAGGCGGCGCCGCTGTCACTGTTGCTCTGGTGCATGGGGTGGTTCTGCTGGCGGTGGCGCGGATGCTGCTGCTGCTCTGGGTGGTGCACGGGACGGCGCCGCTCCTGTTACAGCTTGAGGCGGCGCTGCTTCCGCTGGTGCTCTAGGTGAGGATGACAAGGACGACAACCCCGACGACACAGACTCTGCTCCCCATGATGCCACTCCAATAAGGCCACTCCCCGGATGAAGCCACACACAGGATGAGGCCGTTTCTGACGATGAAGAGGCCGCTCTTGACGAGCCTGCTCAATAAGGGGCTGCATGCCAATGAGGCCGCTCCCTGGAATGACGCTGCTCTGGTGAGGCCACTCCAGACCAGTCCACTTCAGCACTGGTCACGGCTTGGAGCGGCAAGGCCGCTGGCAGTGGGGCCGCAGCTGGGGCGGCGAGGCTGCTGGAGGCAGCGAGGCTGGTCGTGGTAGGGATGCAGCTCAGGGTGGCGAGGTCCCTGGTGGCAGGGCTGCAGCTGGGGGTGGCGAGGCCACCGGTGGCGGGACCGCGGCTTTGGGCAGCGCTGCTCCCGATGACCCCGATGCTATCACTCCTATGACTACCCTAATGGCTCCCAAAGGCTATCTTAATGGCTATTCTAACTGCTATTCTAACTGTAATTCTAACTCCTCCTACTTCTCCAACGGGTATTCTAACTCTTACTACTTATCCAACCGCTATTTTAACTCCTCCTACTTCTCCAATGGCTATTCTAACTCCTCCTACTTTTCCCTCCACCCAGCCTCACAGACTAACCTTTATAGAGGTGGTTGAACCCGGGCCACACACAGGTGGCCAATGAGATTTCAACTCACCACAGTTAATATATGCGCACCCCACTAATTGAATACAACTATCTGGCCTGACCCACCCCAATATCCAGGGTTTACAGTTCCTCTGGCTAATCAGGCCCCTACATTCCCCCTTTATCTTTGGAAATCAGTCAAATTCTTGACTTTTCAGCCAGTTCTATGTTCTCCTGTTGTAAGGGGGTTATATTGAGCATGTAAGACTAATATTTTTATAACTCCAACTTTCTTTGGTACTAATGACACTAGGGTGTTTATAATACAGGGGCCAAAATGTAACAGTAGTGCACAGTCGGCTGATGAGTTAGCCATTCAACGCTTTGTATAACCTTTTCCATTTGTTCTAATTCCATTCATCTAATTTCCCACCTATACTTCACATAAACAGGTAAAATAGGAGCAACAATAAACTCACAGTTTTTTTAGTCTTAGCTTTAGTCCATGGTCAGCAGTGTCTGTCGACTGCAGCTTCCATCTCTGGGGGACGTCCTCGTCCTTGGCTCGTTTGACATGACCCGCGTGAATCCAGGCACTGATGCCTTCTACTTTTAGAAGTTGGTCAGGATAACGGTAAATGGTCCCTTCCACCGAGGCTCCCAGTTTCCCCCTTGATAGCAACCCCAGTTTGCTAAGGATGTGGTTCCACCTCCGTCTCCATCCCAGTGTGGGCAGTCAGGATCCCTGAGTGGGCTTTTTTAAAGACAGACTAATGCCTGCAGTGACTCAAGTACAGACTGATCAGTCATCTCTGCTAGGTCAACCTCTAGTAGTCAAGGACAGAGAGGGGGATCTCCCAAACATTATTTCAAATGGGGTCACCTTGTGCTGCTTGCGGTGATGCCGCTGCCACTGCTGCTCTGCATGGTGCACCGGGTGGTGCCACTTGAGGTGGCGCCACTGCTGCTGCTGCTACTCTGGGCGAGGATGACAAGGACGACAACCCCGACGACACAGACTCTGCTCCCCATGACGCCACTCCAACGAGGCCACTCCCCGGACGAGGCCGCTTCCAGTGATGAAGAGGCCGCTCTGGACGAGGCTGCTCAAGGACAGGGCCACATGCCAACGAGGTCACTCCCTGGAATGATGCCGCTCTGGCGAGGCCGCTCCAGACCAGGCCACTCCAGCACTGGTCGCGGCTCAGAGCAGCGAGGCCACTGGCAGCGGGGTTGCAGCTGGGGGTGGCGAGGCTGGTCGTGTTGGAGCTACAGTTCAGGGCAGCGAGGTCGAACGGGATGTAACGTGAGTCTCCACTGTGTTTGAAGGTGAAGAGTGATCTGGAGTAGAGCAGCTTCACATCTCTTAAAATATTTTTAGCGTTTTGTGAAACACACACACACACACACACACACACACACACCCTTAAAAGAGTCCCACAGAAATCAGGGAGCAAGTGAGGAATATCACTCATGGGAGCAAAATTCAGAGAAAATAACTTAAAAAACAAAATCTTGGAAAATCAAAGTAACAAACCATCCAAACGGGATAAGTTAACTCCTTACCTATCAAGACTTAATTAATTGATTAATGAATTAATTTATTAAAAGACCTTACCTAAAAATCCTTACAAAGAAATATGCCAGCAAATCCAATACAGGAGAGAATAGAATAAATTCGAAGACACATGCACACTACCATGACAAGATCATGAATCATACATATCTGACGTCTCAGGTAATGACTTTTGAAGCAGCTTTTGATGCTTTTGAAGCAGTCCTCAAACAGCTTCCAACACACAGAGAGCGAGGGTCAAATCAATCCCCTGGTCCAAAATTTGAGACATTTAATGATTATATCAGCTTTTCTCATCTATTCCCAAAATGTAGGCAGTGGCAAGGTTCTAATTTACAATGTTCAAGGACACAATTCACATAAGGACCTTATAGGAAACCAATTGCATACCATTTTAATCAGTAAGATAATAAAACTGGAATTCATTTCTCTTCACTGTCTTTCTTCAACTCCATGTGAAACGGCCTGTTTTGCTTTCTATTCAATATTTTTTCTGATATTCGGCAAGCCAGCCTTTCATCCATCCTACGTTTGTTGACATAGTATTCCCTGATTCTTTAATTGAATAAACCACCAAGTGCTAATCCTCATATAATGCCACACACCTCCATACCCATTAACCATTTCTCACTTTATGGCATGTCTTATCCTCCTGTAACACTCAGCTTGGTTCCCAAAGGCCTCAGTCTATCCTGGTGCATCTCCCTGTCTGACTTCTTCTCTTTCTGCTTTCCCTTACTCATGTCCATGGTATTCCTCATGGGCCACATATGAGTGAAGTCATAGGATATTTCCCTTGGTTTGCTTGCATTTTCACTTGGAAATCAACTTCTTTATCAACATCTTCATAAACACCTTTATCCACTAGCCCTTAAAAGGGTATCTCGGGTCCTTCCACAGTGATACTAGAGTAGGCATGGAGGGCATCGATGTTGGCCATTCATTTTCCTCTGAATAAAGAGAGTTGCTCAACATGGCTCTCCCCATGAATATGGCATGTAGCATTAACTAATGATGACCATAAGTGCTGACTAGGGCTTTTTCTTTAGGGGTAGCGATCATGCAGCATTTCACTTTCCATGAAACCTTTCCAATGGTGTGTAAGATAATGTCAGGTAGACAGAGCCTAAATCCCTTTGGACTGGTGTTTCAGGACACTAGCAGATAAGGACACGGACAGAACAACGCATCCCTGCAATGGCAATTTTCCTGGAATATGACTTTCCTTCCCTTCTTCCTTTCCTCAACTTCCAAGCTGAAAAAGCACCAAAGGCAAACCTTACACCCAGGAAACCATAGGGAACAGAAGCTAAGAATTGAACCTCTCACCCAAGAATATCCAAACTACCAGATACCTAATGATAGCCAAGAGGCCTCACTGTTGATGGAGATCTCTAGAAATTGTAGTGGAAATAGGGAGACCTTGATCTCTCTGGAGAAATGTTGGTCTAAGGAATGGTATACAGAACATCTTTTCTTTTCTCTTTGTATAGAAAGTGTAAATGGGAAAGAAACAGAAAAGACCACCTGAGTTCATGATCAGCCCAACAGGGCTATTTCTTGTTCCTTCCCACGTCTTTCTACTTAAAGCCATAGGACTCACATGTCTTGAGAATGGGATTGCTGCTTCAGTGAAGTCAGCTTCTGTGATGTCACGAAGTTCTGAGGTCCTAGCAACCGCTCCTCACAAAACCACGCCTCATCACTTCACCTGGCTGCAGTAGTTCTAGGTCAGCCAGGAGTATCAAAATCACTCCAAAATGCTGGATCTGCCTGGGTATTTCCATAAGACAGTTTGGGAAGCGATTTGGGGTCACCTTCTCCATGGCCGAATGTGTAGTCTTTGGTCGGGACTGTCACCAAAACCCCTCTGGACACCTGAGAAGAGCAAGAATCCACATTTCCAACTTACCCACATAAGGTCAAGAGAGAATCAAGAGTACAAGCAGCGTCACACAGGGAACTACACGCCATACACATGTTCATGGTCCTCACACCCTATCAGGGTGCTTCTGACCAGGAAATACGCCCCCCGCCATTCAGGAATGCTCCGAGTTAACACCTGCAACCATACCAAAGACATGTCTGGTGTCTTCAACAGTGAGGACACGAGTTCTTGAATCTTCAGAAATCGTGCTATAAATGCCTCCCAATTTTACCAGCTGGCCAAACATTAAAGGCAGACGCTACACCCTAGATGCTTAGGCCCAGGACGGACTCATCTGTTTGGAGATCAGAGGAGCAAGCACGGAGCATGTTGGAAGAGAACCAATCCCCATGTGAAGCCATCGGAAAAGGCTTTTGGCGCAGTTTCAGGAATACAACGTGAATTTACAAAATGTCGCTGTCTTCTCGGTATTCCAAATGTGCATTCTGTTATCACACTGAAGATAATTTCTTTAGAAAGAAGAGCTTATGAAGTGCCCAAGGGCTGGCACTTGAGAGAGTCTCATGTGTGTGTGATATGACATCTGAGGTTGTGTTGTGGCTGTCCACTTTCTTGTGGGCTCGTCCTCTTCAGAGGCTCTCCTTGCCTTCCAATCACAGTGTGTGGTGTCTGGGCAAAATATGGTGAGGATAATCTTTGTGGTCTGGTGTGCCTGTGAAATGAGACTTCCTACCCACTCCACAAAACTTAAGGCATCCTCAATTCGGTGACCAGGTGAGAGGATGTGGGCAGGGCTTTTTTCTAGTCCACTGCAGGATTTTCTGTTCTCCTGGGACTAAGCAACATGGCCTGAAGAAGGCAGTCCCAACAGTGTTGCAGGTTTGGGAATCTGTGATTGCAGTTTGGGCAGCTAATGTCCTCACCGTAATGCCTGTGGCCACTTCTCAGTCTTGTTGCTGGCCGTCATAGAGCCCAAGGTTGTATGGCGCCTTTCGAGGCATCTCCACCAACACTGCCCATCACCAATAACACAAAGAAATAATGATCTTACCACGGTGTCAACAGGTATTATCTCTGATCATGGTTTCCAATCTGTCTGCACCTGGTTGCTTCCTGGTGTCCTCTCCAGGAGATAGACAGTGTTCTCTGGAGTATATGTCTGCAAAGCATGCTGATATGGAATTCCCGTTCTTCAAGACCCTTGGGTTGCAAGAACGCGTGTCGTTCAGACACTCTCCTTTTCTCCACCAGCAGCTATGGGTCAACATTCAAATTGTGGGTTCTAAGTGTGCTCCTCTTCCCTGGGCCTTTGTCTTTAGCCATGGCTCCCTGCCCTCTAAAGCACCAACCATCCAATTCTCCCATAAGCCCTCTCTACTCCCTTCTCCATGGTCTCTGTTACTTCTTCTCTCTTTCACTGTGGAGTGTGATTTCTAGGCTTCAGGTCCATTTTTGCCATGTTTCCATTGATGTGGTCTTCCTCTGGCTGTGCTGAAGGCTGAGACAAGTCTGGAGCTCCCAGACACTTCTCCCATCTCCCTGTCCTCCAAATGCACTGTGGACTCTTATGAGCCATAGGCAAGAAGGCATTATTGTCCTTGTCACATGTGGTAGAAAGTGAGAGAGCATTGGGCTGTGTCAGATCTGTCAATCACAGAAAGACAACTAACATACGATTTCACTCACTCTTGGAAGTAAAGAAAAATGTGGAAAAGCAAGAATAAGGGAGAGGCAATTAGACTCTAACCAGGCACACAAAATTTGGTATTTGTTCCATGTGGACTAGTCAGAATCTTCGTTTCTAAAAGTGGATCAAATGGGACATTCAATGCAGGAAATTTGGCTGAACGTGCTGTAACGTGATTTTCCACTGTGTTTGAATATGAATTGTGATCTGGAATAGAGCAGGTTCATCTCTCTTAAAATATGATTTTTAGCATTTTGTGAAACACACACACACACACACACACACACACATACAAAAGAGTGTCACAGAAATTATGGAGCAAGTGTGGTAAAGCACTCATGGAAGCAAAATTTAGAGAAAATACCATGAAAAACAAAAGCGTAGAGTAACAAACCATCCAATTTGGATAAGTTAACTCCTTTCCTATCAATAATTAATTAATTAATTAGTTCAAAGCTCTGAGGTCCTAACAACCACGCCTCACCAAACCATGCCTCCTCACTTTACCTGGAAGGAGTAGTTCTGGGTCAGCCAGGAGTATCAAAATTACTCCAAACCGCTGGAGCCGCCTGTGTATTTCCCCAAGACAGTTTGTGAAGCGATTTGGGGTCACCTTCTCAATGGCCGAATTTCTAGTGTTTGGCCGGGACTGCCACCACCACCCTGGTGGACTCCGGAGAAAGGTAAGAATCCACAATTCCATCTTGCCCACATAAGGTCAAGAAAGAGTCAGGAGTACAAGCAGCCTCACACAGGGAAATCCATGCCAGATACTTGGGCACTACGACCGCCAGCATCAAGAATGAGGAGTGGCCACAGGCACAATGGTGAAGACATAAGCTACCCAAACTGCAATCACGGATTTCCAAACCTGGAACACTGTTGGAACTGCCTTCTTCAGGCCACAATGGCTTCACAAGGGGATTCACCGATGGCTTCACAAAGGGATTGTCTTCACAAGGGATTCACAATGGGATGGCTTCACAAGGGTATTGGTTCTCTTCCAACATGCTCCGTGCTTGCTCCTTTGAGCTCCAAACAGATGAGTCCGTCCTGGGCCCAAGCTTCTAGGGTTTAGGGTCATCCTTTAATGTTTGGTCAGCTGGGAAATTTGGGAGGCATTTATGGCACGATGTCTGTAGATGCAATAAGGACTCGTGTCCTCATTGTGGAAGACTCCAGATATGACTTTGGTATGGTTGCGGTTGTTCACTCTGAGCTTACCTTGGAGGGCGGGGGTCGTATTTCCTGGTCAGAAGCATCCTAATATGGTGTGAGGACCATGAACATGTGTATGGCGTGGAGTTCCCCGTGTAAGGTTGTGTGCACTTGACTCTTTCTTGACCTTATGACGGTAAGATGGAATTGTGGATTCTTGCCTTTCTCAGGAGTCCATAGGTGTGTTGTTGACAGTCACGGCGAAAACTACAAATTCGGCCATGGAGAAGGTGACCTCAAATGCTTCACAAACTGTCTTGGGATAATACCCAGGCGGCTCCAGTGCTTTGGAGTAAATTTGGTACTCCTGGCTGACCCAGAATTACTCCAGCCAGGTGAAGTGATGAGGCATGGTTTGGTGAGGCATGGTTGCTAGGACCTCAGAGCTTTGTCACATAACAGAAGCTGACTTCACAGAAGCAGCAATCCCATTCTCATGACATATGAGTCCTATGCCTTTAAGTAGAAAGACCTGGGAAGGAATGAGAAAGAGCCCTGTTAGCCTGATCATGAACTCAGGTGGTCTTTTCTGTTTCTTTCCCACTTCCACTTTCTATTCAAAGAGAAAAGAAAATGATGGTATGTCTACCGTTCTTTAGACCAACATTTCTCCAGAGAGAGCACGGTGTTCCTATTTCCACTACAATTTCTAGAGATCTCAATCAACAGCGAGGACTCTTGGCTACCATTGTCTCTGGGAGGTTTGATATCCTTGGGTGAGAAGGTCCTTTCTTAGCTTCTGTTCTCTATGGTTTCTCGGGTGTAAGGTCTGCCTTTTGTGCTTGGTCAGCTTCGAAGGTGAGTGTAGGAAGAAGGGAAGGAAAGTCACAATTCCAGGAAAATTGTCAGGGTAGGGATGCGTTGTGCTGTCCATGTCCTTATCTGCTAGGGTCATGAAACACCAGTCCTAAGGGATGAAGGCTCGGTCTACCTGACATTAACTTAAACACCGTTGCAAATGCTTCATGGAGAGTGAAACTCTGCATGATCGCTACCTGTAAAGAAAGTGCCCTGGGGAGAGGAGTCACGATGGTGGAGAAGTAGCAGGCTGAGACTACATCAGGTAGCAGGAGATCAGCTCAATAGCTTATCTAAGCATTGCAAACACCTAAAAATCCAATGGGAGATTGAAGAAAAGAAGAACAGCAGTTCTAGAAACAGAAAATCAACCACTTTCTGAAAGGTAGGACTGGCGGAGAAGTGAATCTAAAATGACAGGAAGATAGACCGCAGGGGGAGGTGCCAGCAAGCGGCGGACAAACGGAGCACAAAATCAGGACTTTTAAAAGTCTGTTTCACTAAGAGACACTGCTCAGGGGCTAAACTGGGGTGAATCCCACGCGGGGTCAGCTTGGCCCCAGGTCCCACAGGGTCACAGAAGGATCGGGGGTGTCAGAGTGTCACAGAGCTCGCAGGTATTAGAACAGAGAAGCCGGCTATAGAGACAGAGCCGAGGACTGAACTCTTAGCTCTGGGTTACCTTGAACTGGTCACGTGCTGGGTGAGCTCGGAGTGCAGCTAGAGGCTGGGGATACGTTAGTGATTGGGTGTTGTCCTCTGGGGGCGCACTGAGGAGTGGGGTCCCGGGCTCTCAGCTCCTCCGGGCTGGAGACTGGGAGGAGTCTATTTTCATTCCCGTCCTCCAGAACTCTACAGAAAGCGTTCAGAGAACAGAAACTCCCAAAAGCGAATCCGAACTGATTACTTAGTCCGGCCCCCAGTAAGGGCAGTGCAATCCATCCTTGGGCAAAGACACTTGAGAGTCACTACAACAGGCCCCTCGCCCAGAAGATCTACAAAATATACAGCCAGGACGAAGTTCATCTATCAAGGAAAGCAGGTTCAAATCCTAAGACAGCAGCAGAAATCCAAAGGAGGAGATAGCAAAGTACGGAAATCATGGCTTTCTCCCCATGATTCTTATTCTTGTGGTTAATTCAATTTTTTTTCTTTTTTTCAATTTTTTTTCTTTCTTTGTTCTTCTTCTCCTAAATTTTTTAAAACTTTTATCCTTTCTTTTTTTAACGTTTTTTGACTAGTTTATCTAAATATATATATTTTTTCTTTCTTTTTTATATTTTTTCTTTATTTGCTTTATTTTTTAATTTTTTTCTTTTTTTTTCTGAACCTCTTTTTATCCCCTTTTACCCCTCACAATTTGGGGTCTCTTCTGATTTGGTTACAGCGCATTTTTTTGGGGTCTTTCCCACCCTTTTAGTATTTTATTTGATCTTTCATTTCCTCTTATCTGGACAAAAGGATAAGACAGAAAAAATCACCACAAACAAAAGAACAAGAGACAGTACCGAAGGCTAGGGACCTAATCAACACAGACATTGGTAATATGTCAGATCAAGAGTTCAGAATGACGATTCTGAACATTCTAGCCGGGCTTGAAAAAGGCATGGAAGATATTAGAGTAACCCTCTCTGGAAATATAAAAGCCATTTCTGGAGAAATTAAAGAACTAAAATCTAACCAAGTTGAAATCAAAAAAGCTATTAATGAGGTGCAATCAAATATGGAGGCTCTCACTGCTAGGATAAATGAGACAGAATAAAGAATTAGTGATATAGAAGACCAAATGACAGAGAATAAAGAAGCCGAGCAAAAGAGGGACAAACAGCTACTGGATCACGAGGGGAGAATTCGAGAGATAATTGACATCTTAAGATGAAACAACATTAGAATATTGGGATTCCAGAAGAAGAAGAAAGAGAGAGGGGAGCAGAAAGTCTATTGGAGAGACATATTGGAGAGAATATCCCTAATATGGCAATGGGAACAAGCATCAAAATCCAGGAGAGGGGCGCCTGGGGGTCTCAGTGGTTTAAGCCTCTGCCTTCAGCTCAGGTCATGATCTCAGTGTCCTGGGATCGAGCCCGCATCGGGCTCTCTGCTAATTAGGGAGCCTGTTTCTCCCTCTCTATCTCTGTCTGCCTCTCTGCCTACTGTGACCTCTCTTGGTCAAATAAATAAATAAATAATATAAAAAAAATCCAGGAGATGCAGAGAACCCCCCTCAAAGGCAACAAGAATAGGTCCACACCCTGTCACAAAATAGGAAAATTTACAAGTCTTAGTGACAAAGAGAAATTCCTGAAAGCAGCCCGGGAAAAGAAGTCTGTAACATACAATGGTAAAAATATTAGATTGGCAGCAGACTTATCCACAGAGACCTGGCAGGCCAGAAAGAGCTGGCATGATATATTCAGAGCACTCAACGAGAAAAACATGCAGCCAAGAATACTCTATCCAGCTAGGCTATCATTGAAAATAGAAGGAGAGATAAAAAGCTTCCAGGACAAACAAAAACTGAAAGAATTTGCAAACACCAAACCAGCTCTACTGGAAATATTGAAAGGGGTCCTCTAAGCAAAGAGAGAGCCAAAAAGTAGTAGATCAGAAAGGTCAGAGACAATATACAGTAACACACACCTTACAGGCTAATAATGGCACTAAATTCATATCTCTCAATAGTTACCCTGAATGTTAATGGGCTAAATGCCCCAATCAACAGACACCAGGTATCAGAATGGATAAAAAAACAAAACCCATCAGTATGTTGCCTGCAAGAAACTCATTTTAGATGGAAAGACACCTCCAGATTTAAAGTGAGGGGGTGGAAAACAATTTACCATGCTAATGGGCATCAGAAGAAAGCTGGGGTGGCAATCCTTATATCAGATCAATTAGATTTTAAGCCAAAGACTATAATAAGAGATGAGGAAGGACACTATATCCTACTCAAAGGGTCTGTCCAACAAGAAGATCTAACAATTTTAAATATCTATGCCCCTAACATGGGAGAAGCTAACTATATCAACTAATTAATAACAAAATCAAAGAAACACATCAATAATAATACAATAATAGTAGGGGACTTTAACACTCCCCTCACTGAAATGGATAGATCATCCAAGCAAAAGATCAACAAGGAAATAAAGGCCTGAAATGACACACTGGACCAGATGGACATCACAGATATATTCAGAACATATCATCCCAAAGCAACAGAATACACATTCTTCTCTAGTGCACATGGAACCTTCTCCAGAATAGATCACATCCTGGGTCACAAATCAGGTCTCAACCGGTATCAAAAGATTAGGATCATTCCCTGCATATTTTCAGACCACAATGCTCTGAATCTAGAACTCAATCACAAGAGGAAAGCTGGAAAGAACCCAAATACATGAAGACTAAGCAGCATCCTAGTAAAGAATGAAAGGGTCAACCAGGAAATTAAAGAAGAATTGAAAAAAATTCATGGAAACAAATGATAATGAAAACACAACGGTTCTAAATCTGTGGGACACAGCCAAGGCCGTCCTGAGAGGAAAATATACAGTGGTTCAAGCCTTTCTCAAGAAACAAGAAAGGTCTCAAGTACACAACCTAACCCTACACATAAAGGAGCTGGAGAAAGAACAAGAAAGAAACCCGAACCCAGTAGGAGAAGAGAAATCATAAAGATCAGAGCAGAAATCAATGAAATAGAAACAACAACAACAAAAAAAAAATAGGAAAAATCAATGAAACTAAGAGCTGGTTCTTTGAAAGAATCAATAAGATTGATAGCCCCTGGCCAGACTCATCAAAAAGAAAAGAGAAAGGACCCAAATCAATAAAATCATGAATGAAAGAGGAGAAATCACAACTAACACCAAAGAAATACAGACAATTATAAGAACATACTATGAGCAGCTCCACGCCAACAAATATGACAATCTGGAAGAAATGGATGCATTTCTAGAGACGTATAAACTACCACAACTGAACCAGGAAGAAATAGAAACCCTGAACAGGCCCATAACCAGTAAGGAGATTGAAACAGTCATCAAAAATCTCCAAACAAATAAAAGCCCAGGGCGAGACGGTTTCCCAGGGGAATTCTAACAAACATTTAAAGAAGAACTAATTCCTATTCTCCTGAAACTATTCCAAAAAATAGAAATGGAAGGAAAACGTCCAAACTCATTTTATGAGGCCAGGATCACCTTGATCCCAAAACCAGACAAGGATCCCACCAAAAAAAAGAACTACAGACCAATATCCTTGATGGACACAGATGCAAAAATTCTCACCAAAATACTAGCCAATAGGATTCAACAATACCTTAAAAGGATTATTCACCACAATCAAGTGGGGTTTATTCCAGAGCTGCAGGATTGGTTCAACATCCACAAATCAATCAATGTGAAAAAACACATTAATAAAAGAAAGAACAAGAACCATATGATACTCTCAATAGGAGCTGAAAAAGCATTTGACAAAGTACAGCATCCCTTCCTGATTAAAACTCTTCAAAATGTAGGGATAGAGGGCACATACCTCAATATTATCCAAGCCATCTATGTAAAACCCACTGAAAATATCATTCTCAATGGAGAAAAACTGAAAGCTTTTTTGCTAAGGTCAGGAATATGACAGGGCTGTCCGTTATCACCACTGCTATTCAACATAGTACTAGAAATCCTACCCTCAGCAATCAGACAACAAAAGGAGATTAAAGTCCTCCAAACAGGCAAAGAAGAAGTCAAACTATCACACATCGCAGATGATATGATACTGTATGTGGAAAACCCAAAAGACTCCAATCCAAAACTGCTAGAACTTGTACAGGAATTCAGTAAAGTGTCAGGATATAAAATCAATGCACAGAAATCAGTGGCATTTCTGTACACCAAAAACAAGACAGAAGAAATAGAAATTAAGGAGTCAATCCCATTTACAATTGCACCCAAAACTATAAGATACCTAGGAATAAACCTAACCAAAGAGGCTAAGAATCTATACGCAGGAAACTATAAAGTACTCATGAAAGAAATGGAGGAAGACACAAACAAATGGAAAAATGTTCCATGTTCCTGGATTGGAAGAATAAATATTGTGAAAATGTCTATGCTACCTAAAGCAATCTACACATTTAATGCAATCCCTATCAAAATACCATCCATTTTTTTTTTCAAAGAAATGGAACAAATAATCCTAAAATTTCTATGGAACCAGAAAAGACCTCGAATAGCCAAAGGAATATTGAAAAAGAAAGCCAAAGTTGGTGGCATCACAATTCCGGACTTCAAGCTCTATTACAAAGCTGTCATCATCAAGACAGCACGGTACTGGCACAAAAACAGACACATAGATCAGTGGAACAGAATAGAGAGCCCAGAAATCGACCCTCAACTCTATGGTCAACTAATCTTTGACAAAGCAGGAAAGAATGTCCAATGGAAAAAAGACAGCCTCTTCAATAAATGGTGCTGGGAAAATTGGACAGCCACATGCAGAAAAATGAAATTGGACCACTTCCTTACACCACACCTCAATGTGAGAAAGGAATCCATCAAAATCCTTGAGGAGAACGCAGGCAGCAACCCCTTTGACCTCAGCCACAGCAACATCTTCCTAGGAACATTGGCACAGGCAAGGGAAGCAAGGGCAAAAATGAACTATTGGGATTTCATCAAGATCAAAAGCTTTTGCCCAGCAAAGGAAACAGTGAACAAAACCAAAAGACAACTGACAGAATGGGAGAAGATATTTGCAAACGACATATCCGATAAAGGGCTAGTATCCAAAATCTATAAGGAACTTAGCAAACTCAACACCCAAAGAACAAACAATCCAATCAAGAAATGGGCAGAGGACATGAACAGACATTTCTGCAAAGAAGACATCCAGATGACCAACAGACACATGAAAACGTGCTCCACGTCACTCGGCATCAGGGAAATACAAATCAAAACCACAATGAGATATCACCTCACACCAATCAGAATGGCTAAAATTAACAAGTCAGAAAATGACAGATGCTGGCGAGGATGCGGAGAAAGATAAACCCTCCTCCACTGTTGGTGGGAATGCAAGCTGGTGCAACCACTCTGGAAAACAGCATGGAGGTTCCTCAAAATGTTGAAAATAGAACTACCCTATGACGCAGCAATTGCACTACTGGGTATTTACCCTAAAGATACGAACATAGTGATCCGAAGGGGCACGTGTACCCGAATGTTTATAGCAGCAATGTCTACAATAGCCAAACTATGGAAAGAACCTAGATGTCCATCAACAGATGAATGGATAAAGAAGTGGTATATATACACAATGGAATACTATGCAGCCATCAAAAAATGAAATCTTGCCATTTGCGATGATGTGGATGGAACTAGAGGGTATCATGCTTAGTGAAATAAGTCAATCGGAGAAAGACAACTATCATATGATCTCCCTGATTTCAGGACATTGAGATGCAACATGGGGGGTTAGGAGGACAGGAAAGAATAAAAGAAAGAAGATGGGATTGGGAGGGAGACAAACCATAAATGACTCTTAATCTCACAAAACAAACTGGGGGTTGTGGGCGAGGTGGGGTTGGGAGAGGGGAGGGGGTTATGGACATTGGGGAGGAATGTGCTATCATGAGTTCTGTGAAGTGTGTAAACTTGGCGATTCACAGACCTGTACCTTGGGGATAAAAATATATTATATGATTATTAAAAAAAAAGAGTTCTGGGCAGCACTTCCTATCATCATTAGTTAATGTTACATGCCATTGTCATGGAGAGAGCCATGTTGAGCAACTCTCTTTATTCAGAGGAAAATGAACGGCGAACAGCGATGGCCTGCTATGCCCACTCGCATAAATGTGGAAGGAGCTGAGGTACCCTTTTAAGGGCTAGTGGATAAAGATGATTATGAAGATGATGATAAAGAAGATGACTTACAAATGAAAATGCAAGCAGACCAAGGGAAATATCCTATGTCTTCACTCCTATGTGCCCCATGAGGAATACCATGGACATGAGTAGTAGTAAGGGAAAACGAAAGGAGAAGAAGTCAGACAGGGAGACGCAGCAGGAGAGACTCAGGTATTTGGGGACCAAGCTGAGGGTTACAGGAGGATAAGGCCTGCCATAAAAAGAGAACTGGTTTATGGGTATGGAGTTGGTGTGGCATTATATGAGAATGAACACATGGTGGTGTATGCAATTAAAGAATCAGGGAACACTACGTCAAAAAATGTAGGATGCATGAAAGGCTTGCTTGCCAAATATAAGAAAAAATAGTGAATAGAAAGCAAAACAGGCCATTTCACATGGAGATGAAGAAAGAAAGAGAAGAGAAATGAATTCTAGTTTTAGTATCTTACTGATTAAAATGGTATGCAATTGGTTTCCGATAAGGTCTTTATCTGAATTGGGTCTTTGTACATTGTCAATTAGAGTCTTCCCTCTTCCTACATTTTGGGATTAGATGAGATAAGCCGACATTACCATTAAAAGTCTCGAATTGTGGACCAGGGAATTGATTTGAACCTGGCTTTCTGTGTGTTGGGAGAAATTTGAGGACTGCTTCAAAAGCCTCAAAAGCTGCATCAAAAGTCATTACCTGAGACATCAGGTATGTATGATTCTTGATCTTGTCATGATAGTGTGAATGTGTCTTGGAATTAATCCTTTTATCTCCGGTATTAGAATTGCTGGCATACTTGTGTGGAGGGGTCTTTTAGATAAGGTTGTTTAATTAATTAATTAAGTAATTAAGTAATTCTTGGAAGGTAAAGGGTTCACTTATCCAGTTTGACGGTTTTTTTATTTTATTCTCTAAGGTTTGTTTTTATGATATTTTTTCTGAATTTTGCTTCCATGAGTGCTATTCCTCATTTGCTCCCTAATTCTGTGAGACTCTTTTAAGTGTGTGTGTGCGTTAGTGTGTGTTTCAGAAAATGCTAAAAGTGATTTTATGTGATATGAAGTTGCTCTATTCCAGATCACAATTCACCTTCAAACACAGTGGAAACTCAGTTACAACACATTTGGCCACAAATAATGCATTGAATGTCCCATTTGATCCACTTTTAGAAAGGCAGTTTCAGACTAGCCTGTCTGGAACAAACACCAAATTTTGTGTGCCTGGTTAGATTCTCATTGCCTGTCCCTTTTCCTTGCTTTTTCACACGTGTCTTCCATGAGTGAGTGAAATCGTATGGTAGTTGTCTTTCTGTAACTGACAGATATGACACAGCTCAATGCTCTCTACCATTCTGCCACGTCACAAGGAACAGGAATGCATTCTTGCTTATGGCTCTACAAGAGTCCGCAGTGCATCTGGAAGACAGGGAGACGGTAGATGTGTATGCGATCTCAGGCTAGTCTTCAGCCATCAGCACAAGCAGAAGATGTCCACATCAATGTAAACATGGCATAAATGGACCTGAACCTTAGAAATTACACTCCACGTATGAAGCTACACTATTCCAGATCACAATTCACCTTCCAACACAGTGGAAACTCACGTTACATCCCTTTCGGCCACATTTATTGCTTTGAATGTCCCATTTGATCCACTTATTGAAACGCAGATTTTGACTAGCCTGCATGGAACAAAAACCAAATTTTTTGTGCCTGGTTGGAGTCTATCAGTTTTTCTTGCTTTTTCACATGTTTCTTTACTCCCATGAGTGAGTGAATTTTTATGGTAGTTGTCATTCTGTGACTGACAGATACAAGAGAGTCCAATGCTCTCTCCCTTTCTGCCACATGTCACAAGGAGCAAGAATGCCTTCTTGCTTATGGCTCCAGATGAGTCCGCAGTGCATCTGGAGGACAGGGAGAATATAGAAGTGTCTGGGAGATCCAGGCTTGTCTTCAGCCATCAGCAAAACGAGAAGATGACCACATCAATGGAAACGTGGTATAAATGAACGTGAAGCCTAGAAATCACACTCCACAGTGAAAGATAGAAGAAGTCACAGAGACCATCTGAGAAGGGTGTAGACAGGGCTTATGGGAGAATTGGACGTTTGGTGCTTCAGAGGGCAGGGAGCCATGGCCAAAAACAAAGGCCCAGGAGAGAAGAGCACACTTAGAACCCACAATTTGAATGCTGACCCATAGTTGTTGCTGGAGAAAAGGAGAGTGTGTGAAGGACACGAGTTCTTGCAACCCAAGGATCTTGAGGCCTGGGGACTCCACATCAGCATGCTTTGCAGACATAGACTCTAGTGGACACTGTGTTTCTCCTGGAGAGGACACCAGCAAGCAACCAGGTGCAGACAGCCTGGAAACCATGATCACAGACAATACCTACTGACACCATGGTAAGATTATTATTTCTTTGTGTGCATTCATGATGGGCATTGTTGGTCGAGATGCCTCGATGGGGGCCAAAGAGACTTGGACTCTACGAACGCCAGCATTCAGACTGAGAAATGGCCACAGGCAGGACGGTGAGGACATTAGCTGCACAACCTGCAATCACGGATTCCCAAACCTGGAACACTCTTGGGAATGCCTTCTTCAGGCCACGTTGCTTAGTCCCAGGAGAACAGAAAATCCTGCAGGGGACTAGAAGAAAGCCCGGCCCACATCCTCTCACCTGGCCACAGAGTTCAGCAGGCCTTAAGTTTTGTGGATTGGTTTGAAAATCACATTTCACAGGCATACCAGACCCACGAAGCTTAACCTCAACATATCTGGCCCAGACACGAAGCATTCTGAATGGAAGGAAAGGAGAGCCTCTGCAGAGGATGAGCCACAGGAGAATGGACAGCCACAACACAAAAGCAGAGGGCATGGCACACACACCTGAGATTCTCTCAAGTGCCAGCCCTTGGGCACTCCATGAGTTCTTCTTTCTAAAGAAATTATCTTCATGGTAGTTAACAGAATGCGTGTTTCAAATAGAGAAGACTGTGATCTTTGGAAGATTCACGATGCATTCTGAAACTTGCCTGAACACTTTTTCTGATGGCTTCACATGGGGATTGGTTCTCTTCCAACATGCTCCATGTTTGCTCCTGTGAGCTCCAAACAAATGAGTCCGTCCTGGGTCTAAGCTTCTAGGATATAGGGTCTGCAATTAATGTTTGGTCAGCTGGTTATATGGACGCATTATGGCACGATTTCTGGAGATGCAAGAAGAACTCGTGTCCTCATTCTTGAAGACTCCATACATGACTTTTGTATGGTTGCGGGTGTTAATTTGGAGCTTCCCTCGGAGGGCGGAGGTTGCTTTTCCTGGTCAGAGGCATCCTGTTGGGGTGTGAGGACCATGAACATGTGTATGGTGTGGAGTTCCCCGTGTGAGGCTGCCTGTACTCCTGACTCCCTGACATTACGTCGGTAAGAGGGTATTGTGGATTCTTGCCCTGCCTAGTAGTCCAGAGGGATGGTGATGACAGTCACGGCCAAGGACTACAAATTCGGTCATAGAGAAAGAGACCCCAAATCGTTTCTCAAACTGTCTTGGAGAAATACCCCGGCGGCTCCAGCGGTTTGGAGTGATTTTGATACTCCTGGCTGACCCAGAACTACTCCAGCCAGGTGAATTGATGAGGCGTGGTTTGGAGAGAAGTGGTTGCTAGGACCTCAGAGGTTTGTGATGTCACAGAAGCTGACTTCCCTGAAGCAGCAATCCCATTCTCATGACATATGAGTCCTATGGCTTTATGGAGAAAGACCTGGGAAGGAACAAGAAAGAGCCCTGCTAGCCTGATCATGAACTCAGGTGGTCTTTTCTGTTTCTTTCCAACTTCCACTTTCTGTACAAAGAGAAAACAAAACGATGTTCTGTATATCATTATTTAGACAAATATTTCTCCAGAGAGAGCAAGGTGTTTCTTTTTCCACTGCAATTTCTAGAGATCTCAATCAACTGTGAGTCCTCTTGGCTAACATTAGGTCTCTGGTAGGTTGGATATCCTTGGGTGAGAGTTTGCCTTCTTAGCTTCAATTCCCTATGGTTTCTCGGGTGTAAGGTCTGCCTTTGTGCTTGGTCAGCTTGGAAGGTGAGGGAAGGAAGAAGGGAAGGAAAGTCACAATTCCAGGAAAATTGCCAGGGCAAGGATGCGTTGTGCTGTCCCTGTTCTTATCTTCTAGTTTCCTGAAACACCATTGCCAAGGGATGAAGTCTCTGTCTACCTGACATTACCTTAAACACCGTTGCAAAGTCTTCTTGGAGAGCGAAACGCTGTAAGAACGCTACCGCTAAAGAAAGAACCCTGGTCAGCACTCCTTGTCATCATTAGTTAATGCTACATGCCATAGTAATGGGGAGAGTCATGTTGATCTACTCTCTATTCAGATGAAATGAACCACCAATATCAATGGCCTGCCATGCCCACTCTAGCATCACTGTGGAATGAGAGAAGATAAACTTTTAGGGGCTAGTGGATAAATATATTATGAAGATGATGATAAAAAAGGTGATTTCCAAATGAAAATTCAAGCAGACCAAGGGAAATATACAATGGCTTCACTAATTTGTGGTCCATGAGGAATACCATAGACTTGAGTTGTAGTAAGGTAAAACGGAAGGAGAAGAATTCAGACAGGGAGACACACCCGGACAGACACAGGAATTTGGGGACCAAGCTGAGGGTTACAGGAGGATACGTCCTGCCATAAAGAGGGAACTGGTTCATGGGTATGGAGGTAGTGTGGCATTATATGAGGATGAGCACGTGGTGGTATATGCAATTAAAGAATCAGGGAACACTATGTCAAAAACGTAGGACGGATGAAAGGCTGGCTTGCCAAATACAAGAAAAAATAGTGAATAGAAAGCAAAACAGGCCGTTTCACATGCAGTTGAAGAAAGAAAGAGAAGAGAAATGAATTCTAGTTTTATTGTCCTACAGATTTGAATTGTATGCAATTGGTTTCCTATAAGGTACTTATATGAATTGTGTCTTTGGACATTGTAAATTAGAGTCTTTCCTCTTCCTACATTTTGGGAATAGATGAGATAATCCCGCATTACTATTAAATGTCTCGAATTGTGGACCTGGGAATTGATTTGAACCCGGCTTTCTGTGTGTTGGGAGATGTTTGAGGACTGCTTCAAAAGCCTCAAAAGCTGCTTCAAAAGGCATTACCTGAGACTTCAGATATGTATGTCTTATGATCTTGTCATGGTAGTGCGTCTGTGTCTTGGAATTTATCATTTTCTTTCCAGTATTGGATTTGCTGGCATACTAGAGTGGAGGGGTCAACGTAAGACATGAATCCATCAGAATCCTAGAGGAGAACATAGGCAGTAACCTCTTGATATCAGCCACAGCAACTTCTTTCAAGATATGTCTCCAAAGGCCAAGGAAACAAAAGCAAAAATGAACTTTTGGGATTTCAACAAGATCAAAAATTTCTGCACAGCAAAGGAAACAGTCAACAAAAAAAAAGGCAACCCACGGAATGGGAGAAGATATTTGCAAATGACAGTACAGACAAAAGGTTGATATCCAGGATCTATAAAGAACTTCTCAAACTCAACACACACAAAACAGATAATCATATCGAAAAATGGGCAGAAGATATGAACAGACATTTCTCCAACGAAGACATACAAATGGCTATCAGACACATGAAAAAAGTTCATCATCAGTAGCCATCAGGGAGATTCAAATTAAAACCACATTGAGATACCACCTGACACCAGTTAGAATGGCCAAAATTAGCAAGACAGGAAACAACGTGTGTTGGAGAGGATGTGGAGAAAGGGGAACCCTCTTACATTGTTGGTGGGAATGCAAGTTAGTGCAGCCACTTTGGAGAACAGTGTGGAGACTCCTGAAGAAATTAAGAATAGACTTCCCTATGACCCTGCAATTGCACTGCTGGGTATTTACCCCAAAGATACAGATGTAGTGAAGAGAATGGCCATCTGAACCCCAATGTTTATTGCAGCAATGGCTACGGTCGCCAAACTGTGGAAAGAACCAAGATGCCCTTCAACGGATGAATGGATAAGGAAGATGTGGAACATATAAACAATGGAGTATTATACCTCCAACAGAAAGGATGAATATCGAACTTTTGTAGCAACATGGACGGGACTGGAAGAAATTATGCTCAGCGAAATAAGTCAGGTATCATATGGTCTCCCTTATTTGTGGAGCATAACAAATAACATGGAGGACATGGGGAGATGGAGAGGAGAGGGAGTTGAGGGAAACTGGAAAGGGAGATGAACCATGAGAGACTATGGACTCTGAAAAACAACCAGAGGGTTTTGATGTGGGGGGGGTAGGAGGTTGAGGAACCAGGTCGTGGGTAATAAGGAGGGCACGTACTGCATGGAGCACTGGGTGTGATGCCAAAACAGTGAACACTGTTATGCTGGAAATAAACAAATAAACGAATAAAAAAAAAAAGCCACAAAAGCTGCTTCATAGTCATTACCTGAGACGTCAGATATGTATGACTCATGATCTTGTCATGGTAGTGGATATGTGTCTTGGAATTAATCCTTTTCTCTCCGGTATTGGATTTGCTGCCAGACTTCTGTGTAGGGGTCTTTTAGGTATTGTTGTTTAATTAATTAATCAATCAATTAATTAATTAATTCTTGATAGCTTAGTAGTTAACTTATCCTGTTTGGACCGGTTGTTACTTTGATTCTCTAAGCTTTTTTTTTAATGGTATTTTTTCTGAATTTTGCTTGCATGAGAGCTATTCCTAATTTGCTCCCTAACTTCTGTGGGACACTTTTAAGTGTGTGTGTGTGTGTGTGTGAGTGTGTATGAGTGTGTGTGTGTGTTTATGTGTGTGTGTGTGTTCCTAAAAACGCTAAGAATGATATTTTAAGAGATATGAAGCTGCTCTATTCCAAATCACGATTCACCTTCAAACACAGTGGAAACTCACGTTACATCCCGTTCGGCCACATTTCCTGCATTGAATGTCCCATTTGATCCACTTTTAGAACGCAGATTCTGACTACCCTGCCTGGAACAAACACCAAATTTTGTGTGCCTGGTTAAAGTCTAATTGCCTGTCCCTTTTTCTTGCTTTTTCAAATGTTTCTTTACTTCCATGAGTGAGGGAAATCGTATGGTAGTCATCTTTCTGTGACTGACAGATATGACACAGCCCAATGCTCTCTCCCTTTCTGCCACATGTCACAAGGAGCAAGAATGCCTTCTTGCTTATGGCTCCATAAGAGTCCGCAGTGTATTTGCAGGGCAGGGAGATGGTAGTCGTTTCTGGGAGCTCCAGGCTTGTCTTAGCCATCAGCATAACCAGAAGAAGAACACATTAATGTAAACAGGGCATAAATAGACCTGAAACCTAGAAATCACAGTCCACAGCGAAAGAGAGAAGAAGTCACAGAGACCATGGGAGAAGGATGTAGACAGGGCTTATGGGAGAATTGGACATTTGATGCTTCAGAGGCAGGGAGTCATGAACAAAGACAAAGGCCCAGGGGTGAGGAACTCACTTAGAACCCACAATTTGAAAGTTGAACCATAGTTTTTGTCTGAGTAAAGGAGAGTGTCTGAAGGACACGAGTTCTTGCAACCCAAGGACTTGAGGCCCAGGGAAACCAGATCAGCATGCTTTGAAGACAAAAAATCCAGAGAACACTGTGTATCTCCTGGGGAGGTCACCAGCAAGCAACCAGGTGTAGACAGCATGTAAACCATGGTCAGAGATAATGCCTGTTGACACCATGGTAAGATTATTATTTCTTTGTGTGCATTCGTGATGGGAAGTGTTGGTGGAGATGCCTCCATGGGCGCCTAAGACACTTGGGCTGTACGACCGCCAGCATCAAGACTGAGAAGTGGCTATAGCTAGGACGGTGAGGACATTAGCTGCAATCACGGAACACCAAACCTGGAACACTTGTGACTACCTTCTTCAGGCCACTTTGCTTAATCCCTGGAGAACAGAAAATCCTGCAGGGAACTGGAAGAAAGCCCTGCTCACATATTCTCACCTAGCCACAGAATTCAGCAGGCCTTAAATTTTGTGGAGTGTGTTTAAGTTCACGTTTCACAGGCACAACACACCCACGAAACTTAAACTCACCATATTTGGCCCAGACACCACACACTCTGAATGGAAGGCAAGGAGAACCTCTGCAGAGGCCGAGCCCACAGGAGAGTGGACAGCCACAACACAACCCCAGTGGGCCTGTAACCCACACCTGAGACTCTCTCAAGTGCCAGCCCTTGGGCACTCCATGAACTCTTCTTCCTAAAGAAATTATCTTCAGGGTAGAAAACAGAATGCACGTTTCGAATACACAGAAGACAGAGACCTTTTTAGATTCACAATGTATTCCTAAAACTGGTTCGAAAGCCTTTTCAGATGGCTTCACATGGGGATTGGTTCTCTTCCAACATGCTCCGTGCTTGCTCCTGTGAGCTCCAAACAGATGAGTCCGTCCTGGGCTTAAGCTTCTAGGGTGTAAGGTCTCTTTTAATGTTTGGGTCTGTGGGAGAATTGGGAGGCATTTATGGCACGATTTCTGGAGATGCAAGAAGAACACCTGTCCTCACTGTTGAAGACTCCAGACATGTCTTTGGTATGCTTGCCGATGTTAACTCTGAGCTTTCCTCGGAGGGCGTGGGGCGCTTTTCCTGGTCATAAGCATCCTGATTGGGGGGAGGAGTCAAGATGACGGAGAATTAGTAGGCTGAGACTACCTCAGGTAGCAGGTGATCAGCTCAGTAGCTTTTCTAAACATTGCAAACACCGACAAATCCAACGGGAGTTTGAAGAGAAGAAGAACAGAAATTCTAGAAACTGAAAATCAACCATTTTCTGAAAGGTAAGACTCACGTAGATGTGAATCTAAAACGATGGGAAGATAGTCCGCAGCAGAGGGGCCGGCTTCCGGCAAGCGCCAGAGCAACAGAGCACACAATCAGGACTTTTAAATGTCTGTTGCACTGAGGGACATTCTCCAGAGACTAAAGAGGGGTGAAACCCACTTGGGGTCAGCGTGGACCCAGGTCCTGCAGGGTCACACAAGGATCGGTGTGTTGCAGTGTCGCAGAGCTCGCACGTATTAGAACAGAGAAGCCGGCTACAGAGACAGAGCTGAGGACTGAACTCTCAGGTCGGGGTTACCTTGAACAGGTCGCGGGCTGGGTGAGCTCGGAGCGCGGCTGGAGGCTGGGGATACGGGAGTGATTTAGTGCTGTCCTCTGGGAGCGCACTGAGGAGTGGGGACCCAGGCTCTCGGCTCCTCTGCACCAGAGACTAGGAGGCCACCATTTTCATTTCCGTCCTCCAGAACTCTACGGAAAGCGTTCAGAGAACAGAAGCTCCCAAAAGCGAATACGAGGACATGACTTAATCCGGCCCACGGTTAACGCGGTGCAATCCCGCCTCGGGAAAAGACAATTGAGAGTAACTACAACAGGCCTTTCTCAGAAGATCAACAAAATATCCAGAAAGGATGAAGTTCATCTATCAAGGAAAGCAGGTTCAATTCCTAAGACAGCAACGGAATTCCAGAGGAGGAGATAGCAAAGCATGGAACTCATGGCTTTCTCCCCATGATTCTTTAGTCTTGCGGTTAATTCAATTTTTTTTTCAATTTTTTTCCTTCTTCTTTCTTCTTCTGCTAATTTTTTAAAAACTTTTACCCTTTTTTAACGTTTTTAACTAGTTTATCTATCTATATATTTTTTCTTTCTTTTTTATACTTTTTCTTTATTTGTTTTTTTTAAATTTTTTTCTTTTTTTCTTTTTTTTCTCTGAACCTATTTTTATCCCCTTTGTCCCCCTTCCCTACAATTTGGGGTCTCTTCTGATTTGGTTTAAGAGCTTTTTGGGGGTCTTTGCCAACCTTTTAATATTTTATTTGATCCTTCATAATTTCTTATCTAAATAAAATGACAAGGCGGAAAAAATCACCACAAACAAAAGAACAAGAGGCAGTACTGAAGGCTAGGGACCTAATCAACACAGACATTGGTAATATGTCAGATCAAGAGTTCAGAATGACGATTATGAACGTTCTAGCCAGGCTTGAAAAAGGCATGGAAGATATTAGAGAAACCCTCTCTGGAGATATAAAAGCCCTTTCTGGAGAAATTAAAGAACTAAAATCTAATCAAGTAGAAATCAAAAAAGCTATTAATGAGGTGCAATAAAAAATGGAGTCTCTCACGGCTAGGACAAATGAGGCAGAAGAAAGACTTAGTAATCAAGAAGACCAAATGAGAGAGAATAAAGAAGCCTAGCAAAAGAGGGACAAACAACTACTGGACCACGAGGGGAGAATTCAAGAGATAAGTGACACCATAAAATGAAACAACATTAGAATAATTGGAATTCCAGAAGAAGAAACAGACAGAGGAGCAGAAGTTCTATTGGAGAGAATCACTGGAGAGAATTTCCCTAATATGGCAAAGGGAACAAGCATCAAAATCCAGGAGATGCAGAGAACCCCCTTCAAAGTCAACAAGAATAGGTCCACACCCCGTCACCTAATAGTAAAATTTACAAGTCTTAGTGACAAGGAGAAAATCCTGAAAGCAGCTCGAGAAAAGAAGTCTGTAACATACAATGGTAAAAATATTAGATTGGCGGCAGACTTATCCACAGAGACCTGGCAGGCCAGAAAGAGCTGGCATGATATATTCAGATCACTAAAGGAGAAAAACATGCAGCCAAGAATACTCTATCCAGCTAGGCTATCATTGAAAATAGAAGGAGAGATAAAAAGCTTCCAGGACAAACAAAAACTGAAAGAATTTGCAAACACCAAACCAGCTCTACTGGAAATATTGAAAGGGGTCCTCTAAGCAAAGAGAGAGCCTAAAAGTAGTAGATCAGAAAGGTACAGAGACAATATACAGTAACAGTCACCTTACAGGCTAATAATGGCACTAAATTCATATCTCTCAATAGTTACCCAGAATGTTAATGGACTAAATGCCCCAATCAAAAGACACAGGGTATCAGAATGGATAAAAAAATCAAAAACCATCCATATGTTGCCTACAAGAAACTTATTTTAGACGCGAAGACACCTCCAGATTTTAAGTGAGGGGGTGGAAAACAATTTACCATGCTACTGGACATCAGAAGAAAGCTGGGATGGTGATCCGTATATCAGATCAATTAGATTTTAAGCCAAAAACTATAATAAGAGATGAGGAAGGACACTATTTCCTACTCAAAGGGTCTGTCCAACAAGAAGATCTAACAATTTTAAATACCTATGCCCCTAACTTGAGAGCAGCCAACTATATTAACCAATTAATAACAAAATCAAAGAAACACATCAATAATAATACAATAATAGTAGGGGACTTGAACACTCCCCTCACTGAAATGGACAGATCATCCAAGCAAAAGATCAACAAGGAAATAAAGGCCCTAAATGACACAGTGGACCACATGGACATCACAGATATATTCAGAACATTTCATCCCAAAGCAACAGAATACACATTCTTCTTTAGTGCACATGGAACCTTCCCAGAATAGATCATATTCTGGGTCACATATCAGGTCTCAACCGGTATCAAAAGATTAGGATCATTCCCTGCATATTTTCAGACTAAAATGCTCTGAAGCTAGAACTCAATCACAAGAGGAAAGCTGGAAAGAACATAATAACATGGAGAGTAAATAGCATCCTTCTAAAGAATGAATGGGTTAACCAGGAAATTAAAGAAGAATTGAAAAAATTCATGGAAACAAATGATAATGAAAACACAACAGTTCAAAATCTGTGGGACACAGCAAAGGCAGTTCTGAGAGGAAAATATATAGCGGTACAAGCCTTTCTCAAGAAACAAGAAAGGTCTCAAGTACACAACCTCGCCCTACACATAAAGGAGGTGGAGAAAGAACAAGGAAAAAACCCTAAACCCAGCAGGAGAAGAGAAATCATAAAGATCAGAGCAGAAATCAATGAAATAGAAACCAAAAAAAAAAAAAAAAAATAGAAAAAATCAATGAAACTAGGAGCTGGTTCTTTGAAAGAATCAATAAGATTGATAAACCCCTGGCCAGAATCATCAAAAAGAAAAGAGAAAGGATCCAAATTTATATGGAACCAGAAAAGACCTCGAATACCCCAAGGAATATTGAAAATGAAAGCCTAAGTTGGTGGCATCACAATTCCGGACATCAAGCTCTAATACAAAGCTGTCATCATCAAGACAGCATGGTACTGGCACAAAAACAGACACATAGATCAGTGGAACAGAATAGAGAGCCCAGAAATAGACCCTCAACTTTATGGTCAACTAATCTTCGACAAAGCAGGAAAGAATGCCCAATGGAAAAAAGACAGCCTCTTCAATAAATGGTGCTGGGAAACTTGAACAGCCACATGCAGAAAAATGAAATTGGACCACTTCCTTACACCACACATGAAAATGGACTCCAAATGGATGTAGGACCTCAATGTGAGAAAGGAATCCATCAAAATCCTTGAGGAGAATGCAGGCAGCAACGTCTTCGACCTCAGCAGCAACAACATCTTCCTAGGAACAACGGCAAAGGCAAGGGAAGCAAGGGCAAAAATGAACTATTGGGATTTCATCAAGATCAAAAGCTTTTGCACAGCAAAGGAAACAGTTAACAAACCAAAAGACAACTGACAGAATGGGAGAAAATATTTGCAAACGACATATCAGATAAAGGGCTAGTATCCAAAATCTATAAGGAACTTAGCAAACTCAACACTGAAAGAACAAACAATCCAATCAAGAAATGGGCAGAGGACATGAACAGACATTTCTGCAAAGAAGACATCCAGATGGCCAACAGACGCATGAAAAAGTGCTCCACGTCACTCGGCATCAGGGAAATACAAATCAAAACCACAATGAGATATCACCTCACACCAGTCATAATGGCTAAAATTAACAAGTCAGGAAATGACAGATGCTGGCGAGGATGCGGAGAAAGGGGAATCCTCCTCCACTGTTGTTGGTAATGCAAGCTGGTGCAACCACTCTGGAAAACAGCCTGGAGGTTCCTCAAAATGTTGAAAATAGAACTACCCTATGACCCAGCAGTTGCCCTACTGGGTATTTACCCTAAAGATACAAACATAGTGATCCGAAGGGGCACGTGCACCCGAATGTTTATAGCAGCAATGTCTACAATAGCCAAACTATGGAAAGAACCTAGATGTCCATCAACAGATGAATGGATAATGAAGATGTGATATATATACACAATGGAATACTATGCAGCCATGAAAAGAAATGAAATCTTGCCATTTGCGACGACGTGAATGGAACTTGCTCCCTAACTTCTGTGGGAATCTTTTAAGTGTGTGTGTGTGTGTGTGTGTGTGTGTGTGTGTGTGTGTGTGTTTCAGAAAACGCTAAATATGATATTTTAAGAGATATGAAGCTGCTCTATTCCAGATCACAATCCACCTTCAAACACAGTGGAAACTCATGTTACATCCCGTTCGGCCACATTTCCTGCATTGAATGTCCTATTTGATCCACTTTCTGAAATGCAGATTCTGACTAGCCTGCCTGGAACAAACAACAAATTTTGTGTGCCTGATTATAGTCTAATGGCGTGTCAACTTTTCTTGCTTTTTCACGTTTCTTTACTTCCAAGAATGAGTGAAATCGTAAGGGAGTTGTCTTTCTGTGACTGACCGATATGACACAGCCCAATGCTCTCTCCCTTTCTGCCACATGTCACAAAGAGCAAGAATGCCTTCTTCTTATGGCAACATAAGGGTCCGCAGTGCATTTGGAGGACAGGGAGATGGTAGAAGTATCTAGGAGCTCCAGGCTTTCTTCAGCCATCAGCACAACCAGAAGCTGACCACATCAATGTAAACTTGGCAAAAATGGACCTGAAGCCTAGAAATCACAGTCCAGAGCGAAAGAGAGAAGTCACAGAGACCATGGGAGAAGGGAGTAGACAGGTCTTATGGGAGAATTGGACGGTTGGTGCTTCAGAGGGCAGGGAGCCATGGCCAAAGACAAAGGCCCAGGGGAGATGAGCACACTTAGAAACCACAATTTGAATGTTGACCCATAGCTGTTGGCGGAGAAAAGGAGAGTGTCTGAATGACATTTGTTCTTGCAAACCAAGGGTCTTGAGGCCGGGGGATTCCAGATCAGCATGCATTGCAGACATAGACTCCAGACAACACTGTGTATCTCCTGGAGAGGACACCAGCAAGCAACCAAGTGCAGACAGCATGGAAACCATGATCAGAGACAATACCTGTTGACACAGTGTTAAGATTATTATTCTTTGGGAGCATTTGAGATGGGCAGTGTTGGTGGAGATGTCTCGTTGAGCGCCAAAGATACTTGGACTCTACGACCACCACCATCCAGACTGAGATGTGGCCACAGACAGGATGGTGAGGTCATTAGCTCCCCCACCTGCAATCACGGATTCCCAAACCTGGAACACTGTTGGGACTGCCTTCTTCAGGCCACGTTGTTTAGTACAATAAGAACAGAAAATCCTGCAGGGGTCTAGAATTCCCTGCCCACATCCACTCACCTGGCCGGAGAATTCAGCAGGCCTTAAGTTTTGTGGAGTGGGTTGAAAGTCTCGTTTCACAGGCACACCAACCCACGAAGCTTAACCTCACCATATTTGGCCCAGACACCAAACACTCAGAATGGAATGCAAGGAGAGCCTCTGCAGAGGATGAGCCCACAGGAGAGGGGACAGCCACAACACAACCCCAGAGGGCATGCCACACACATCTGAGACTCTCTCAATTGTCAGAACTTGGGCACACACACTTCTTCCTAAAGAAATTATCTTCAGCGTAGATAACGGAATGTGTGTTTGGATTACAGAGAAGACAGAGACCTTTTTTACATTCACGTTGTATTCCTGAACCTGGCCCGAAAGCCTATTCTAATGGCTTCTCATGGGTATTGGTTCTCTTCCAACATGCTCCAAGCTTGCTCCTGTGAGCTCCAAACAGATGAGTCCGTCCTGGGCCTAAGCTTATACGGTGTAATGTCTGCCTTTAATGTTTGGTCAGATGGAAAATTTGGGAGGCATTTATGGCACGATTTCTGGAGATGAAAGAAGAACCCATGTCCTCACTGTTGAAGACTCCACATGTCTTCTGTATGGTTGCGGGAGTTAACTCTGAGCTTTTCTCGGAGGGCAGGGGGCTCATTTCCTTGTCAGAAGCATCCTGATAGGGTGTGAGGATGATGAACATGAGTATGTCTTGGAGTTCCCCGTGTGAGGCTGCTTGTACTCCTGACTCTTTCTTGACCTTACGTCGGTAAGATGGAATTGTGGATTCTTGCCCTACTCAGGAGTCCAGAGGGGTGGTGGCAACAGTCACGGCCAAAGACTAGAAATTCGGCCATGGAGAAGGTGACTCCAAATCGCTTCACAAACTTTCTTGGGGCAATAGCCCAGCAGCTCCAGGAGTGACTTTTATACTCTTGTCTGTCCCAGATATACTCCAGCCAGGTGAAGTGATGAGGCGTGGTTCAGTAAGGAGTGGTTGCTAGGAACTCAGAGCTTTGTGATGTCTCAGAAGCTGACTTCACTGAAGCAGAAATCCCATTCTCATGGCATATCAGTTCTATGACTTTAAGTATAAAGACTTGCGAAGGAAAAAGAAAGAGCCCTGTTAGCCTGTTCATGAACTCAGGTGGACTTTTCTGTTTCTTTCCCACTTCCACTTTCTATACAAAGAGAAATGAAAATGATGTTCTGTATACCATTCTTCACACCAACATTTCTCCAGAGAGAGCAAGGTGTCCCTATTTCCACTGCAATTTCTAGAGATCTAAATCAACAGCGAGGCCTCTTGGTTACCGTTAGGTCTCTCGGAGGTTGGATGTCCTTGGGTGAGAGCGTCCATTCTTAGCTTCTGGTACCTATGGTTTCTCGGGTGTATGGTATTTCAGTGGTGCTCAGTCAGCATGGAAGGTGAAGGAAGGAAGAAGGGAAGGAAAGTCACAATTCCAGGAAAATTGCCAGGGCATAGATGCGATGAGCTGTACGTGCCCTTTTCTTCTAGTGTCCTGAAACACCAGTCCCAATGGATGAAGGCTCTGTCTACCGGACATTACCTTAAACACCGTTGCAAAGGCTTCATGCAGAGTGAAAAGCTGCATGCTTGCTACCCCTAAAGAAAGAGCCCTTGTCAGCACTACCTGTCATCATTATATATGCTACATGCCATAATCATGGGGAGAGCCATGCTGATCAACTCTCTTTACTCAGATGAAAATGAATGGGCAACATCGATGACCTCCCATGCCCTTCTACCATCACTGTGGAAGGAGCCGAGATCCCCTTTTAAGGGCTATTGGATAAAGATGATTATGAAGATGATGATAAAAAAAAAAGGTGATTTCCAAATGAAAATGCAAGCATACCAAGGGGAATACGCTATGGCTTCACTCCTATGAGGCTCATGAGGAATAACTTGTACATGAGTAGTAGTAAGAGAAAACGGAAGGAGAAGAAGTCAGACAGGGAGACGCACCAGGAGAGACTCAGGACTTTGGGGACCAAGCTGAGGGTTTCAGGAGGATAAGACCTGCCATAAGGAGGGACTGGCTATTGGGTAGGGAGGTGGTGTGGCATTATATGAAGATGAGAACTTGGTGGTATCTGCAATTAAAGAATCAGGGAACACTATGTCAAAAAATGTAGGATGGATGAATGGCTGGCATGCCGAATATAAGAAATATAGTGAATAGAAAGCAAAACAGGTCTTTTCACTTGGAGATGAAGAAAGAAAGAGAAGAGAAATGAATTCTAGTTTTATTTTTGTACTGATTAAAATAGTATGCAATTGGATTCCTATAAAGTCCTTATCTGAATTGGGTCTTTGGACATTGTCAATTAGAGTCTTCCCTCTTTCTACATTTTGGGAAAGATGAGAAAAGCTGACAATACCATTAAATTTTCGAATTGTGGACAAGGGAATTGATTTGAACCTGGCTTTCTGTGTTTTGGGATATGTTTGATGACTGCTTCAAAAGCCTCACAATCGGCTTCAAAAGTCATTACCTGAGACGTCAGATATGTATGACTCATGATCTTGTCATGGTGGAGCGTATGTGTCTTGGAATTTATCCTTTTCTCTCCGGTAGTGGATTTGCTGGCAGACTTCTGTGTAGGGGTCTTTGAGGTAAGGTTGCTTAATTAATTAATTGATTGATTAATTAATTCGTGTTAGGTAAGGGGTTAACTTATCCAGTTTGGACAGTTTCTTACTTTGATTCTCTAAGCTTTCATTTTTTATGGTATTTTCTCTGAATTTTGCTTCCATGAGTGCTATTCCTCACTTGCTCCCTAGCTACTGTTGGACTCTTTTAAGAGTGTGTGTGTCTGTGTGTGTGTGTGTGTGTGTGTGTGTGTGTGTGTGTGTGTGTGTTTAACAAAATGCTAAAAATGATATATTAAGAGATATGAATCTGCTCTATTCCAGATCACAATTCACTTTCAAATACAGTGAAAACTCACGTTACATCCCGTTCGGCAAAATTTCCTGCATTGAATGTACTATTTGATTCACTTTCAGAAAGGCAGATTCTGACTTGCCTGCCTGGAACAAACACCAAATTTTGTGTGCCTGGTTAGAGTCTAATTGTCTGTCTCATTTTGTGCTTTTTCACATGTTTCTTTACTTCCATGAGTGAGTCAATCGTATGGGAGTTGTCTTTCTGTGACTGACAGATAGGACATAGCCCAATGCTCTCTCCCTTTCTGCCACATGTCACAAGGAGGAAGAACGCCTTCTTGCTTTTGGCTCCATAAAAGTCCGCAGTGCATTTTGAGGACAGGGAGATCATAGAAGTGACTGCGAACTCCAGGCTTGTCTTCAGCCCTCAGCACAATCAGTAGTTGACCACATCAATGTAAACATGGCATAAATGGACCTGAAGCCTAGAAATCACACTCGACAGCAAAAGAGAGAAGAAGTCACAGAGACCATGGGATAAGGGTGTAGACAGGCTTATGGGAGAATTGGACGTTTGGTGCTTCATAGGGCAGTGAGCCATGGCCAAAGTCAAAGGCCCACTGGAGAGAAGCACACTTTGAAGCCACCATTTGAATGTTGACCCATAGCTGTTTTCAGAGAAAAGGAGAGTGTCTGAATGATATGAGTTATTGCAAACCAAGGGTCTTGAGGCCCGGGGATTCCAGATCAGCATGCTTTTCAGACATAGACTCCAGAGAAAACTGTGTATCTCCTGGAGAGGACACCAGCAAGCAACCAGGTGCAGACAGCCTGGAAACCATTATCAGAGACAATACCTATTGACACAGCAGTAAGATTTTTATTTTTTTGTGTGCATTCGTGATGGGCAGTATTGGTGGATATTCCTCCATGGGCGCCAAAGATACTTGGTCTCTATGACCACCAGCATCAAGAATGAGAAGTGGCCACAGGCAGAACGGTGAGGACATTAGCTACCCAACCTGCAATCACGGATTCCCAAACCTGGAACACTTTTGGGAGTGCATTCTTCAGGCCACGTTGCTTAGTCCCAGGAGAAAATAAAATCCTGCAGTGGAGTAGAAGACACCAAACATCCTCTCACCTAGTCACAGAATTGAGCAGGCATTATGTTTTGTGGAGTGGGTTGAAAGTCTCCTTTCACAGGCACACCAGACCCACGAAGCTTAAACTCACCATAATTGCCCCAGACACCACACACTCTGAGGGAAGGCAAGGAGAGATTCTTCAGAGGACGAGCCCACAGGAGAGTGGACAGCCACAACACAACACTAGAGGGTATGTCACACACACCTGAGATCTCTCAACTGCCAGCCCTTTGGCACACCATGAGCTCTTGTTCCTAAAGAAATTATCTTCAGGGTAGATAACACAATGCACCTTTCGAATACAGAGAAGACAGAGACCTTTTGTACATTCATGTTGTATTCCTGAATCTGGCCCGAAATCGTTTTCAGATGGCTGCAAATGGGGATTGGTTCTCTTTCAACATGCTTCGTGCTTGCTCCTGTGAGCTCCAAACAGATGAGTCCGTCCTGGGCATAAACTTCTAGTGTGTAGGGTCGGCCTTTAATGTTTGGTCAGCTGGGAAAATTGGGAGGTATTTATGGCACGATTTCTGGAGATGGCTTTTAGGCCAGTATCAGGAATACAACGTGAATTGACAAAAGGTCTCTCTCTTCTCTGTGTTCGAAAAGCGCATTCTGTTATCTACGCTGAAGATAATTTCTTTAGGAAGAAGACCTTATGGAGTGCCCAAGCTCTGGCACTTGAGAGAGTCTCAGGTGTGTGTAACATGCCCTCTGGTGTTGTTTTGTGGCTGTCCACTCTCCTGTGGGCTCGTTCTCTGCAGAGGCTCTCCTTGCCTTCATTCAGAGTGTTTGGTGTCTGGGCCAGGAATGGTGAGTTTAAGCTTCTTGGGTGTGTTGGGCCTGTGAAACGTGACCTTAAACCAACTCCACATAACGTAAGGCCTGCTGAATTCTGTGGCCAGGTGAGAGGATGTAGGCACGGCTTTTCTAGTCCCCTGCAGGATTCTGTGTTGTCCTTGGACTAAGCAACGTGGCCTGAAGAAGGCATTCCCAAGAGTGTTCCAGGTTTGGGAATCCGTGATTGCAGGTTGGGCAGCAAATGTCCTCAAGGTCCTGTCTGTGGCCACTTCTCAGGCTTATTGCTGGCAGTCGTAGAGCCCAAGTATCTTTGGCTCCCATCGAGGCATCTCCACCAACACTGCCCATCAAGAATGCACACAGAGAAATAATAATCTTACCACGGTGTCAACAGGTATTGTCTCTGATCATGGTTTCCAGACTGTCTGCACCTGGTTGCATGCTGTTGTCCTCCCCAGGAGATACACAGTTTTCTCTGGAGTCTATGTCTGCAAAGCATGCTGATCTGTAATCCCCAGGACTTAAGACCCTTGGGTTGAAAGTACTCATGTCCTTCAGACACTCTCCTTTACTCCGCCAACAGCTATGGGTCTACATTCAATTTGTTGGTTCGAAGTGTGCTCCTCTCCCCTGGGCCTTTGTCTTTGTCCATGGCTCCCTGAAATCTGAAACACCAACCGTCCAATTCTCCCATAAGCCCTGTCTACACCCGACTCCCATTGTCTCTGTGACTTCTTCTCTCTTTTGCAGTGGAGTTTGATTTCTAGGCTTCAGGTAAATTTATGCCATGTTTCCATTGATGTGGTCCAATTCTAGTTGTGAAGATGGTTGAAGTCAAGCCTGGAGCACCCAGACACTTCTAACATCTCCCTTTCCTCCATATGGACTTCGGAGTCTTATGCATCCATAAGCAAGAAGGCATTCTTGCTCCTTGTGACATGTGGCAGAAAGGGAGAGAATATTGGGCTGTGTCATATCTATCAGTTCCAGAAAGACAACTACCATACAATTTCTCTCACTCATGGAAGTAAAGAATCATGTGAAAAAGCAAGAAAAAGCCAGAAAAAGCAAGAAAAAGAGATAGACTCTAACCAGGCACACAAAATTTGGTGTTTGTTCCAGGCAGGCTAGTCAGAATCTGCGTGTCTAAAAGTGGATGAAATGGGACATTCAGTGCAGGAAATGTGGCCGAACGGGATGGAACGTGAGTTTCCTCTGTGTTTGAAGGTGAATTGTGATCTGCAATAGAGCAGCTCCATATCTCTTAAAATATCATTTTTAGCGTTTTGTGAAACACACACATTAACACACACACACTCTTAAAAGAGTCCCACAGAAGTTAGGCAGCACGTGAGAGATAGCCATCATGGAAGCAAAATTCAGAGAAAATACCATAAAAAACAAAAGCTTAGAGAATTAAATTAACACACTGTCCAAACTGGATAAGTTAAATACTTACCTATGAAGAATTAATTAATTAATCAATCAATCAATTAATTAATTAATTATAAAACTTTACCTAAAAGACCCCTACACAGAAGTCTGCCAGCAATCCAATACTGGAGAGAAAAGGATAAATTCAAGACACATACGCACTACCATGACAAGATCATGAGTCATACATATCTGACGTCTCAGGTAATGACTTTTGAAGCAGGCTTTGAGGCTTTTGAAGTAGTCCTCAAAAATCTCCCAACACACAGAGAGCCACGTTCAAATCAATTCCCTGGTCCACAATTCGAGACATTTAATGGTAATGTGGGGTTTGCTCCTTTATTTCCAAAATGTAGGAAGAGGAAAGGCTCTAATTTACAATGTCCAAAGACCCGATTCACATAAGGACCTTATATGAAACCAATTGCACACCATTTTAATCAGTAAGATAATAAAACTAGAATTCATTTCTCTTCTCTTTCTTTCTTCATCTCCATGTGAAACAGCCTTTTTTACTTTCTATTCACAATTTTTTTCTTATATTCGCAAAGCCAGGCTTTCATCCATCCTAATTTTTTGACAGTGTTCCCTGATTCTTTAAGTGCAAATACCACTATGGGATCATCCTCATAAAATGCCACAACATCTCAATACCCCAAAACCAGTTCCCTCTTTATGGCAGGTCTTTTCCTAATGTAAGCCTCAGCGTGGTCCCCAAAGTCCTGAGTCTCTCCTCATTCCTCTCACTGTCTGACTTCTTCACCTTCCATTTTTTCTTACTACTACTCATGTCCATGGTATTCCTCATGGGCCACATATGAGGGAACACATAGGATATTTCTCCTGGTCTGCTTGCATTTTTATTTGGAAATCATATTCTTTATCATCATCTTCATAATCATCTTTACCCACTAACCCTTAAAAGGGTATCTCGGATCCTTCCAAAGTGATGCAAGATTGGGCATGGCAGGCCATCAATGTTGGCCGATCATTTTCATCTGAATAAAGAGAGTTGCTCAACATGGCTCTCCCCATGAATATGGCATGTAGCATTAACTAATGATGACAAAGAGTGATGACCAGGGCTCTTTCTTTTGGGGTAGCGATCATGCAGTATTTCACTCTCCTTGAAGCCTTTGCAATGGTGTTTAAGGTAATGTCAAGTAGACAGAGCCTTCATGCCTTAGGAGTGTTTACTTAGTGAATGAAGTGAAAGTAGTGAAACTTAGTGAAAGGAGTGAAACTAGAAAGGAGTGAAACTTAGTGTTTCAGGACACTAACAGATAAGGACACTGACAGCACAAGGCATCCGTGCCCTGGCAATTTTCCCTGGTATGTGACTTTCCTTCCCTTCTTCCTTCCCTCATCTTCCAAGTTGACTAAGCACCAAAAGGAGACTTTACACCCAAGAACCCATGGGGAAAAGAAGCTAAGAATGGACCCTCTCAGCCAAGGATATCAAACCACCCAGAGACCTAGTGATAGCCAAGAGGTCACGCTGTGGATCGAGATCTCTAGAAATTGCAGTGGAAATAGGAACACCTTGCTCTCTCTGGAGAAATGTTGATCTAAAGAATGGTAGAGAGAACATCTTTTTCTTTTCTCTTTGTAAAGAAAGTGGAAGTGGGAAAGAAGCAGAAAAGACCGGGTGAGTTCATGATCAGACTAACAGGGCTCTTTCTTGTTCGCTCCCAGTTCTTTCTACTTAAAGCCCTAGGACTCATGTGTGATGAGAATTGGATTGCTGCTTCAGTGAAGTCAGCTTCTGGACATCACATAGCTCTGAGGTTCTAGCAACTACTCCTCACTAAATCACGCCGCATCTCTTCACCTGGCTGGAGTAGTTTTGGGTTAGCCAGGAGTTTCAAAACCACTCCAAACTGCTGGAGCTGCCTGGGTATTCCCCCAGACATTTTGTGAAGCGATTTGGAGTCACATTCTCCATGGCCAAAATTCTGGTCTTTGGCCGTGACTCTCACCACCACCCCTCTAGACTCTTGAGAAGATCAAGAATCCACAATTCCATCTTACCCACATAAGGTCAAGAAAGAGTAATGAGTACAAGCAGCCTCACACGGGGAACTACACGCCATACACCTGTTCATATTCCACACACTCTATCAGGATGCGTCTGATCAGGAAATTTGCCCTCCGCCCTCGAGGAAAGCTCGGAGTTAACTCACACAATCATAAAAATACATGTATGGAGTCTTCAACAGTGAGGACAGGAGTTCTTCTTGCATCTCCAGAAATCGTGCCATAAATGCCTCCCAAATTTCCCAGCTGACCAAACATTAAAGGCAGAACCTACACCATAGAAGCTTAGGCCCAGGACAGACTCATCTGTTTGGAGCTCACAGGAGCAAGCACAGAGCATGTTGGAAGAGAATCAATCCCCATGGGAAGCCATCAGAAAAGGCTTTCGGGCCAGTTTCAGGAATACAACGTGAATCTACAAAAGATCTCTGTCTTCTCCGTATTCGAAATGTGCATTCTGTTATCTACCCTGAAGATCATTTCTTTAGGAAGAATAGCTCATGGTGTGCCCAAGGGCTGGCACTTGAGAGAGTCTCAGGTGTGTGTGACATGCCCTCTGGGGTAGTGTGGTGGCTGTCCACTCTCCTGTGGGCTCGTCCTCTGCAGAGGCTCTCCTTGCCTTCAATTCAGAGTTTGTGGTGTCTGGGCCAAATACGGTGAGGTTAAGCTTCGTGGGTCTACTGTGCCTGTGAAAAGTGAATTTCAACCCACTCCACAAAACTTAAAGCCTGCTGAATTCTGTGGCCAGGTGAGAGGATGTGGGCAGGGCTTCTTCTAGTCTCCTGCAAGATTTTCTGTTCTCCTGGGACTAAGCAACGTGGCCAGAAGAAGGCCGGCCCAACAGTGTTCCAGGTTTGGGAATCCATGATTGCAGGTTAGGGAGCTAATGTCCTCACCGTCCTGCCTGTGGCAGAAAGGCAAATCCCAAACGATTTCACTCACTCATGGAAGAAATGAAACATGTGAGAAAGCAAGAAAAAGGGATAGGCATTTAGATTCTAACCAGGCACACAAAATTTGCTGTTTGTCCCAGGCAGGCTAGTCAGAATTTGCATTTCTAAATATGGTTCAAATGGGACATCTAATGGTCTAAATGTGGCCGAACAGGATGTAACGTGGGTTTCGACTGTGCTTGAAAGTGAATTGTGATCTCGAATAGAGCAGCTTCATATCTCTTAAAATATTTTTAGCATTTTGTGAAACACACACACACACACACAAACACACACACACACACACACACACACACACACACACACTTAAAAGAGTCCACAGAAGTTAGGGAGCAAGAGAGGAATAGAACTCATGGAGGCAAAACTCAGAGAAAATACCATAAAAAAAAAATCTTAGAGAATCAAAATAATAAACCATTCAAACTGGATAATTTAACCCTTAACAACAAAGAATTAGTTAATTAATTAATATTTTAATTAAATAAACAACTTTACCTAAGAAACCACTCCACAGAAGTCTGCCAGCAAATCCAATACTGGAGAGAAAAAGATAAATTCCAAAACACATATGCAGTACCATGAAAAGATCATGAGTCATACATATCTGATGTCTCAGGGAATGAAGAAAGCTTTTGAAGCGGTCTTCAAACATCTCCCAACACACAGAAAGCCAGGTTCAAATCAATTCCCTGGTCCACAGTTCGAGACATTTAATGGTAATTTCAGCTTTTCTCATCTATTCCCAAAATGTAGGTATTGGGAAGACTCTAATTTCCAATGTCCAAAGACCCCATTCAGATAAGGACCTTATAGGAAACCAATTGCAACTATTTTAATCAGTAAGATAATAAAACTAGAATTCATTTCTCTCCTTTCTTTCTTCACCTACATGTGAAATGGCCTGTTTTGCTTTCTATTCACTATTTTTTCTCATATTCAGCAAGCCAGCCTTTCATCCATCCTACGTTTTTTGACATAGTATTCCCTGATTCTTTAATTGCATATACCACCAAGTGCTCATCCTCATATAATGCCACACCACCTCCATACCCATTAAACAGTTCCCTCTTTATGGCAGGTTTTATCCTCCTGTAACCCTCAGCTGGTCCCCAAAGTCCTGAGACTCTCCTGGTGCGTTTCCCTGTCTGACTTCTTCTTCTCCTTTCGTTTTCCCTTATTACTACTCATGTCCATGGTATTCCTCTTTGGCCACATAGGAGTGAAGCCATAGGATATTTCCCTTACTCAGCTTGCATTTTCATTTGGAAATCATCTTCTTTATCATCATCTTCATAATCATCTTTATCCACTAGCCCTTAAAAGAGTATCTCGGCTCTTTCCACAGTGATGCTAGAATGGGCATGGCAGGCCATCGATATGGCCATTCATTTTCCTCTGAATAAAGAGAGTAGCTCAACATGGCTCTCCCCATGACTATGGCATGTAGCCTTAAGTAATGATGACAACAAGTGCTAATCATGGCCCTTTCATTAGGGGTAGCGATCATGCAGTGTTTCACTCTGCATGAATCCTTTGCAACTGTGTTTAAGGTAAGGTCAGGTAGACAGAGCCTTCATCCCTTAGGACTGGTGTTTCAGGACACTAGCAGATAAGGACACGGACAGCACAAACCATCCATGCCCTGGCAAATTTCCTGGAATTGTGACTTTCCTTCCCTTCTTCCTTCCCTCACCTTCCAAGCTAACAAAGCACCAAGGGCAGACCTTACACCCGAGAAACCATAGGGAACAAAAGCTAAGAATGGACCCTCTCACTCAAGGATGACATACCCCCCAGAGACCTAATGGTAGCCAAGAGGCCTCGCTGTGGATTGAGTTCTCTAGAAATTGCAGTGGAAATAGGAACACCTTGCTCTCTCTGGAGAAATGTTGGTCTAAAGAATGGTATACAGAACACCGTTTTCTTTTCTCTTTGTATAGAAAGTGGAAGTGGAAAATAAACAGAAGAGACCACCCTGAGTTCATGATCAGGCTAACAGGGCTCTTTCTTGTTCCTTCCCAGGACTTCCTACTTAAATCCATAGGACTCATATGTCTTGAGAATGGGATTGCTGCTTCAGTGAAGTCAGCTTCTGTGACATCACAAAGCTCTGAGTTCCTAACAACCACTCCTAACTAAACCATGCCTCAAACTTCACCTGGCTGTGGTAGTTCCGTGCCGGCCAGGAATACCAAAATCACTCCAAACCGCTGGTGTCGCCTGTGTATTTCACGAAGACATTTTGTGAGCGATTTGGGGTCACCTTCTTCATGGCCAAATTTGTAGTCTTTGGCCGTGATTGCCACCATCAGCACTCTGGACTCCTAAGAAGGGCAAGAATCCAATATTCCCTCTTACCAACATAAGATCAAGAAAGAGTCAGGAGTACAAGCAGCCTCACACGGGGAACTCCACGCCTTAAACATGTTCATGGTCCTCACACCCTTTCAGGATGTGTAGTTCTGGGTCTGCCAGGAGTATCATAATCCGCCCAAACCACTGGAGCAGCCTTGGTATTTAGCCAAGAGAGTTTGTGAAGTGATTTGTGGTGACCTTCCCCTTGGCCAAATTTGTAGTCTTTGGCCATGACTGTCTCCAACACCCCTCTGGACTGCTGAGATTGGCAAGAATCCACAATTCCATCACACCCATGTAAGGTCACGAAAGAGTCAGGAATACAAGAAGCCTAACAAAGGGAACAACAAGCCATACACATGTACATGGTCCTCACACCCTATCAGGATGCTTCTGACCAGGAAAAGCACCCCCAACCCTCCGAGGAAAGCTCAGAGTTGACACACGCAACCATACCAAAGACATGTCTGGAGTCTTCAACAGTGAGGACACGAGTTCTTCTTACATCTCCAGAAATCGTGCCATAAATGCCTCCCAATATTCCCAGCTGACCAATCATTAAAGGCAGACCCTATACCCTAGACACTTAGGCCCATGACGGATTCATCTGTTTGGAGCTCACAGGAGCAAGCACGGATCATGTTGAAAGAGAACCAATCCCGATGTGAAGATATTGGAAAAGGCTTTCAGGCCTGTTTCAGGAATACAACGTGAATCTACAAAAGGTCACTGTCTTCTCTGTATTCGAAACACGCATTCTGTTATCTACCCTGAAGATAATTCCTTTAGGAAGAAGAGCTCATGGAGTGTCCAAGGGCTGGCTCTTGAGAGAGTCTCAGGTGTCTGTGACATGCCCTCTGGGGTTGTGTTGTGGCTGTCTACACTCCTGTGGGCTCATCCCCTGCAGAGTCTCTCTTGCCTTCCTATCAGTTTTTGGAGTCTGGGCCAAATATGCTGATGTTAAGCTTCATGGGTATGTTGTGCTTGTGAAACTTGACTTTCAACCCACTCCACAAAATGTAAGGCCTGTTGAATTATGAGGCCGTGCGAGAGGATGTGGGCAGGGCTTTCTTCTAACCCCTGCAGAATTCTCTGTTCCCTTGGGACTAAGCAATGTGGCCCGAAGCAGGCAGTCCTAATGTTGTCCAGGTTTGGGAATCTGTGATTGCAGGTTGGGCAGCTAAATTCAACGGCCTGCCTGTGGCCACATCTCACTCTTGATGCTGGCGGTCATAGAGCCCAAGTATCTTTGGCGACTATCCAGGCATCTCCACCAACACTGCCCTTCAAAAATGCACACAAGGAAACAATAATCTTAACACGGTGTCAACAGGTATTGTCTCTGATCATGGTTTCCAGGCTGTCTGCACCTGGTTGCTTGCTGGTGACCTCTCCAGGAGATACACAGTGTTCTCTGGAGTCTATGTCTGAAAAGCATGCTGATCTCGAATCCCTGGCCTCCAGACGCTTGGATTGCAAGAACTCATGTCCTTCAGACACTCTCCTTTTGTCTGCCAACAGCTATGGTTCAACATTCAAACTGTAGGTTCGTAGTGTGCTCCTCTCAACTGGGCCTTTGTCTTTGTTCTTGAACCCCTGCCCTCTGAAGCACCAACCGTCCAATTCTCCCATAAGACCTGTCTACTCCCTTCTCCCATGGTCTCTGTGACTTCTTTCTTTTCACTGTGGAGTGTGATTTCTGGGCTTCAGGTCCATTTATGCCATGTTTACTTGGATGTGGTCATCTTCTGGTTGTGCTGATGGCTGAAGAGAAACCTGAAGCTTCCAGAAACTTCTACCATCTCCCTGTCCTCCAAATGCACTGCCCACTCTTATGGAACCATAAGCAAGAGGGGATTCTTGCTCCTTGTGACATGTGGCGGAAAGGGAGAGCGCATTGGGCTGAGTCATATATGTCAGTCACAGAAAGACAACGACCATACGATTTCACTCACTCCTGGAAGTAAAGAAACATGTGAAAAAGCAAGAAAAAGGGAAAGGCAATGAGACTCGAACCAGGCACACAAAATTTGGTATTTGTTCCAGGCAGGCTAGTCAGAATCTGCGTGTCTAAAAGTGGATCAAATGGGACATTCAATGCAGGAAGTGTGGCCGGACAGGATGTAACGTGAGTTTCCACTCTTTTTGAAGGTGAATGGTGATCTGGAATAGAGCAGCTTCATATCTCTTAAAATATCATTTTTAGCGTTTGGTACAACACACACACACAAACACACACACTTAAAAGGGTCTCACAGAAGTTAGGGAGCAAATGAGGAATAGCACTCATGGAATTGAAATTCAGAGAAAATATCATAAAAAACAAAAGCTTAGAGAATAAAGGTAACAAAAAGTCCGAACTGGATAAGTTAACTCCTTACCTATCAAGAATTAATTAATTAATTAATTAATTAATTAATTAATTAACTTTACCTAAAAGACCCCTCCACACAAGTATGCCAGCAAATCAAATACCTTAGAGAAAAGGATAAATTCCAAGAACCATACACATTACCATGATAAGATCATGAGTCATCTGTATCTGAGGTCTCAGTAATGACTTTGAAGCAGATTGTGAGGCTTTTGAAGCCATCCACAAACATCTCCCCCCCCACACACAGAAAGCCAGGTTCAAATCAATTCCCTGGTCAACAGTTCGAGACATTTAATGGGAATGTTGGCCTTTCTCATCTATTCCCAAAATGTATGAAGAGAGAAGACTCTAATTTACAATGTCCAAAGACCTAATTCATATAGGGACCTCATAGGAAACCAATGGCTTACAATTTTAATCAGTAAGATAATAAAACTACAAATCATTCCTCTTCACTTTCTTTCTTCATCTTCACGTGATATTGCCTGTTTTTCTTTCTATTCATTATTTTTTCTAATATTCAGCAAGCCAGGCTTTGATCCATCCTACGTTTTTTGACATAGTGTTCCCTGATTCTTTAATTGCGTATATCACAAAGTGCTCATCCTCATATAATGCCACACCACCTCCATACCCATTATGCAGTTCCCACTTTATTGCAGGTCTTATCCTCCTGTAACCCTCAATTGGTCCCCAAAGTCCTGAGTCTCTACTGGTGCATCTCCCTGTCTGACTTATTCTGCTTCCGTTTTCCCTTACTACTACTCATGTCCATGGTATTATTCATGGGCCACATATGAGTGAAGCTGTAGGATATTTCCCTTGGTCTGCTTGCATTTTCATTTGAAAATCATCTTTATCATCATCTTCATAATCATCTTTATCCAGTAGCCCTTGAAAGGGTCTCTCAGCTCCTTCCACAGAGATGCTAGAGTGGCATGACAGGCCATCGATGTTGGCCGTTCATTTTCATCTGCATAAAGAGAGTTGCTCAACAGGACTCTCCCAATGACTATGGCATGTAGCATTAACTAAAGATGACAAGGAGTGTTGAACAGGGCACTTTTTTAGAGGTAGCGATCATGGAGAGTTTCACTACCCATGAAGCCTTTGCAACTTGTTTAAGGTAATGCCAGGTAGACAGAGCCTTCATCCCTTGGTACTGGTGTTTCAGGACACTATCACATAAGGACACGGACAGCACAAGGATTCCCTGCCCTGGCAGTTTTCCCGGAATTGTGACTCTCTTTCCCTTCTTCCTTCCCTCCCCTTCCAAGCTAACCCAGCATCAAAGGCAGACCATACACCCGAGAAATCATAGGGAACAGAAGCAAAGATTGGACCCTCTGACCCAAGGATATCAAACCTCCCATAGCCCTAATGGTAGTCAAAAAGCCTCGCTGTTGATTGAGATCTCTAGAAATTTCATTGGAAATAGGAACTCCTTGCTCTCCCTGGAGAAATGTTGGTCTAAAGAATGGTATACAGAACATAATTTTCTTTTCTATTTGTATAGAGAGTGGAAGTGGGAAAGAAACAGAAAAGACCACCTGAGTTCATGATTAGGCTAACAGGGCTCTTTCTTGTTCCTCCCAGTTCTTTCTACTTAAAGCCGTAGGACTCCTATGTCATGAGAATGGGATTGCTGCTTCAGTGCAGTCAGCTTCTGTGACGTCACAAAGCTCTGAGGTCCTAGCCACCCACTCCTCACCAAACCACGCCTCATCATTTCACCTGGCTGGAGAAGTTCTGCATCAGCCAGGTGTATCAAAATCACTCCAAAACTCTGGAGCCGCGTGGGATTTTCCCCAAGAGATTTTGTGAACCGATTTCGGATCACCTTCTCCATGGCCAAATTTCGAGTCTTTGTCCATGACTGTCACCACCACCCCTCTGGAATCCTGAGAAGGGCAAGAATGCGCAATTCCATCTTACCGACGTAAGGTCAAGACAGATTCAGGAGTACAAGCAGCCTCACACGGAGAACTCCACGCCATACACATGTTCATGGTCCTCACACCCTATCAGGATGCTTCTGACCAGGAAAAGCGCCCCCCGCCCTCCGAGGAAAGCTCAGAGTTAACACCTGCAACGATACCAAAGACATGTCTGGAGTCTTCCACAGTGAGGACACGAGTTCTTCTTGCATCTCCAGAAATCGTGCCATAAATGCCTCCCAACTTTCCCAGCTGACCAAACATTAAAGACAGACCCTACACCCTAGACGCTTAGGCCCAAGACGGACTTATCTGTTTGGAGCTCACAGAAGCAAGTACGGAGCATGTTGGAAGAGAACCAATCCCCATTGGAAGCCATCAGAAATGGCTTTCAGGCCAGTTTCAGGAATACAACGTGAATCTAGAAAAGGTCTCTCTCTTCTCTGTATTCAAATCGCGCCTTCTGTTATCTACACTGAAGATGATTCCTTTAGGAAGAAGAGCTCATGGAGTGTCCAAGGGCTGGCTCTTGAGAGAGTCTCAGGTGTGTGTGAATGTCCTCTGTGGTTGTGTTGTGGCTGTCCACTACCTGTGGGCTCATCCCCTGCAGAGGCTCTCCTTGCCTTCATTCACGGTGTTTGGTGTCTGGGCCAAATATGGTGTTCCTGTGAAACGTGACTTTCAAACCACTCCACAAAACTTAAGGCCTGCTGAATTCTGTGGCAAGGTGAGAGGATGTTGGCAGGGCTTTCTTCTAGTCCCCATGCAGGATTTTCTGTTCTCCTGGTCTAAGCATCTTCGCCTGACTAAGGCAGTTCCAACAGTGTTCCAGGTTTGGAATCCGTGATGCAGTCTGGGCAGCTAATTGCTCACCGTCCTGAATGTGGCCACTTCTCAGTCTTGATGCTGGCCGTCGTAGAGCCCAAGTATCTTTGGCGCCCATCGAGGCATCTCCACCAACACTGCCCGTCACCAATGTACACAAAGAAATAATAATGTTACCAAGGTGTCAACAGGTATTGTCTGTGATCATGGTTTCCAGGCTGCATGCTCCTGGTTTCTTGCTGGTGTCCTCTCCAGGAGATACTCAGTGTTGTCTGGAGTCTATGTCTGCAAAGAATGCTGATCTGGAATCCCCGAACCTCAGGACCCTTGGGTTGCAAGTACTCGTGTCATTCAGACACTCTCCTTTTCTCCACCAACAGCTTTGGGTCTACATTCACATTGTGGGTTCTTTTTATTTTTTTAAATATTTATTTTATTTATTTGACATAGAGATATCACAAGGAGACAGAGAGGCAGGCAGAGTGAGAGGGAAGCAGGCTCGCTGCTGAGCAGAGAGCCCGATGTGGGACTCAATCCCTGGACCGTGAGAACATGACCTGAGCCGAAGGCAGCGGCCTAACCCACAGAACCACCAAGGCACCCTTCACATTATGGGTTCTAAGTGTGCTCCTCTCCCCTGGGCCTTTGTCTTTGGCCATCGCTCCCTGCCCTCTGAAGAACCAACCGTCCAATTCTCCCATAAGCCCTGTCTACACCCTTCTCCCATGGTCTCTGTGACTTCTTCTCTTTTTCTCTGTGGAGTGTGATTTCTAGGCTTCAGGTCCATTTATACCATGTTTACATAGATGTGGTCATCTTCTGGTTGTGCTGATGGCTGAAGACAGACCTGGAACTCCCAGACACTTCTACCATGTCCCTGTCCTCCAAATGCCCTGCCCACTCTTATGGAGCCATAAGAAAGAGGGGATTCTTGCTCCTTGTGACAATGGTAGAAAGGAGAGAGCATTGGGCTCTGTCATATCTGTTAGTCATAGAGAGACAACTACCATACGATTTCACTCACTCCTGGAAGTAAAGAAACATTTGAAAAAGCAAGAATAAAGGACAGGCAATTCGACTCTAACACAAAATTTGGTGTTTGTTCCAGGCAGGCTAGTCAGAATCTGCGTGTCTAAAAGTGGATCAAATAGGACATTCAATGCAGGAAATGTGGCCGAACTCGGGATGTAACGTGAGTTACCACAGTGTTTGAAGGTGAATTGTGACCTGGAATAGAGCAGCTTCATATCTCTTAAAATATCATTTTTAGCGTTTTGTGATACACACACACACACACACACACACACACACACACACATTCACACACACACTCTTAAAAGGGTCCCACAGAATTTAGGGAGCTTGTGAGGAATAGCACTCATGGAAGCAAAATTCAGAGAAAATACCATAAAACACAAAAGCTTAGAGAATCAAGGTACCAAACCGTCCAAACTGGATATGTTAACTCCTTACCTAATAGGAAATAATAAATTAGCTAATTAATCATTTAATTAATTAATGAAACAACCTTATCCAAAAGACCCCTACAAAGAAGTCTGCCAGGAAATCCAATACCGGAGAGAAAATGATAAATTACAAGACACATATGCACTACCATGACAAGATCATGAGTCATACATATCTGACATCTCAGGTACTGACATTTGAAGCCGATTTTGAGGCTTTTGAAGCAGCAAGCAACCATCTCCCAACAAACAGAAAGCCAGGTTCAAAGCATTTCCCTTGTCCACAATTCGAGACATTAAATGTTAATGTCGGCTTTTCTCATCTATTCCCAAAATGTAGGAAGAGAGAAGACTCTAACTTACAATGTCCAAAGACCCAATTCACATAAGGACCTTATAGAAAACCAATTGCATACCATTTTAATCAGTAAGAAAATAAAACTAGAATTCATTTCTCTTCTCTTTCTTTCTTCGACTCCACGTGAAACGACCTGTTTTGCTTCCTATTCACTATATTTTCTTATATTCGTCAAGACAGCCTTTCATCCATCCTACGTTTTGTGACATGGTGTTCCCTGATTATTTAATTGCATATACCACCAAGTGCTCATCCTGATATAAATGCCACACCACCTCCATACCCAACACGGAGCATATTGGAAGAGAACAAATCCCAATGTGAAGCCATCAGAAAAGGCTTTCGGGCAAGTTTCAGGAATACAACGTGAATCTACAAAAGGTCTCTGTCTTCTCTGTATTCGAAACACACATTCTGTTATCTACCCTGAAGATCATTTCTTTAGGAAGAAGAGCTCATGGAGTGACCAAAGGCTGGCACTTGAGAGATTGTCCGGTGTGTGTGACATGCCCTCTGGGGATGGGTTGTTGCTTTCCACTCTCCAGTGGGCTCGTCTTCTGCAGAAGCTCTCCTTGCCTTCCATTCAGAGTGTTTGATGTCTGGGCCAAATATGGTGAGGTTAAGCCTCGTGGGTCAGGTGTGCCTGCGAACCGTGACTTTAAAACCACTCCCCAAAACTTAAGGCCTGCTGAATTCTGTGGTCAGGTGAGAGGATGGGGGTAAGGCTTTCTTCTTGTCCCCTGCAATATTTCCTGATCCCTGGGACTAAGCCACGTGGCCTGAAGAAGGCAGACCCAACAGTGTTCCAGGATTGGGAATCCGTGATTGCAGGTTGGGCAGCTAATGTCCTCACAGTCCTGCCTGTGGCCACTTCTTAGTCTATATGCTGGCGATCGTAGAGCCCAAGTATTTTTGTCGCCCATCGAGGCATCTCCACTAACACTGCCCATCACCAATGCACACAAAGAAATAATAATCTTACCACGGTGTCAACAGCTATTTTCTCTGATCATTGTTTCCAGCCTGTCTGCACCTGGTTGCTTGCTGGTGTCCTCTTTAAGGGATACACAGTGTTGTCTGTAGTCTATGTCTGCAAAGCATGCTGATCTGGAATCCCCGGACCTCAAGACGATTGGGTTGAAAGAACTCATGTCATTCAAACACTCTCCTTTTCTCCGCCAACATCTATGGTTCAACATTCAAATTGTGGGTTCTAAGTGTTCCTCTCCCCTGGGCTCTTGTCTTGGCCATGGCTCCCTGCCCTCTGAAGCACCAACCGTCCAATTCTCCCATAAGCCCTGTCTACACAATTCTCCCATGGTCTCTGTAACTTCTTCTCTCCTTCGCTGTGGAGTGTGATTTCTAGGCTTCAGGTCCATTTATGCCATGTTTCCATTGATGTGGTCACCGTCCGGTTGTGCTGATGGCTGAAGACAGGCCTGGAACTTCCAGACACTTGTACCATTTCCCTGTCCTCCAAAAGCACTGCGGACTCTTTTGGAGCCATAAGCAAGAAGGCATTCTTGCTCCTTGTGACATGTGGCAGAAAGGGAAAGAGCATTGGGCTGTGTCCTATCTGTTAGTCACAGAAACACAACTACCATACGATTTCACTCACTCATGGAAGTAAAGAAACATGTGAAAAATCAAGAAAGAGGGACAGGCAATGAGACTCTAACCAGGCACACAAAATTTGGTGTTTGTTCCAGGCAGGGTAGTAAGAATCTGCCTTCATATAAGTGGATCAAATGGGACATTCAATGCAGGAAATGTGTCTGTACGGGATGTAAAGCGAGTTTCCACTGTGTTTGAAGGTGAATTGTGATCTGGAATAAAGCAGCTTCCTATCTCTTATAGTATCATTTTTAGCATGTTGTGAAACACACACACACACTCACACACACACACACACACACATACTTAAATGTGTCCCACAGAATTTAGGGAGTAAGTGGGAAATTGCACTCATGGAAGGAAAATTTCGAGAAAATACCACTAGAAACAAAATCTTAGATAATCAACGTAACAAACCGTCCAAACTGGATAAGGTAACTCCTTACCTATCACGCTTAATTAAACAACCTTACTTAAAAGACCCCTACACAGAAGTATGCCAGGAAATCCAATACTGGAGAGAAAAGGATAAATTCCAAGACACATACGCACTACCATGACAAGATCATGAGTCATACATATCTGGCGTCTCGGGTAATGACTTTTGAAGCAGTTTTTGAGGCTTTTGAAGCAGTCGTTAAACATCTAACAACACAGAAAGACATGTTCAAATCAATTCCCTGGTCCACAATTCGAGACATTTAATAGTAATGTCAGCTTTTCTCATCTATTCCCAAAATTTAAGAAGAGAGAAGACTCTAATTTACAATGTCCAAAGACCCAATTCACTTAAGGACCTTATAGGAACCCAATAGCATACAATTTTAATCAGTAAGATAATAAAATGAGAATTCATTTCTCTTCTCTTTCTTTCTTTGTCTCCATGTGAAACGGCCTGTTTTGCTTTCTATTCACTATTTTTTCTTATATATGGCCAGCCAGCCTTTCATCCATCCTACGTTTTTTGACATAGTGTTCCCTGATTCTTTAATTGCATATACCACCAAGTGCTCATCCTCATATAATGCCACACCACCTCTATACCCATTAATCAGTTCCTTCTTTATGGCATGTCTTATCCTCCTTTAACCCTCAGCTTGGTCCCAAAAGTCCTGAGTCTCTCTTGGTGCATCTACCTTACTGACTTCTTCTCTTTCCGTTTTCCCTTACTACTACTCATTTCCATGGTATTCCTCATGGGCCACATAGGAGTGAAGCCATAGGATATTTCCCTTTTTCTGCTTGCATTTTCATTTGGAAATCATCTTCTTTATCAACATATTCATAATCATCTTTATCCACTAGCCCTTAAAAGGGTATCTCTGCTCCTTCCACGGTGATGCTAGTGTGGGCAGGGCAGGCCATCGATGTTGGCCCTTCATTTTCATCTGAATAAAGAGAGTTGCCCAACATCGCTCTCCCTATGACTATGGCATGTAGCATTATCTACTGATAACAAGGAGTGCTGACCAGGGCTCTTTCTTTAGGGGTAGCGATCATGAAGAGTTTCACTCTCCATGAAGCCTTGGCAACCGTGTTCATTTTTGCCCTTGCTTCCCTTGCCTTTGCTGTTGTTCCTAGGAAGATGTTGCTGTGGCTGAGGTCGAAGAGGTTGCTGCCTGCATTCTCCTCAAGGATTTTGATGGATTCATTTCTCACATTGAGGTCCTTCATCCATTTGGATTCTATTTTCGCGTGTGGTGTAAGGAAGTGGTCCAATTTCATTTTTCTGCATGTGGCTGTCCAATTTTCCCAGATCATTTATTGAAGAGGCTGTCTTTTTTCCATTGGACATTCTTTCCTGCTTTGTCGAAGATTAGATGACCATAGAGTAGAAGGTCGATTTCTGGGCTCTCTATTCTGTTCCATTGATCTGTGTGTGTTTTTGTGCCAGTACCATGCTATCTTGATGATGACAGCTTTGTAATAGAGCTTGAAGTCCGGAATTGTGATGCCGCCAACTTTGGCTTTCTTTTTCAAAATTCCTTTGGCTATTCGAAGTCTCTTCTTGTTCCATATAAATTTTAGGATTATTTGTTCCCTTTCTTTGAAAAAATGGGTGGTATTTTGATAGGGATTGCATTAAATGTGGAGATTGCTTTAGGTAGCATAGACATTTTCACAATATTTATTCTTCCAACCAAGAGCATCGAACATTTTTCCATTTGTTTGTGTCTTCCTCAATTTCTTTCATGAGTACTTTATAGTTTTCTTCGTATAAATTCTTAGCATCTTTGGTTAGGTTTATTCCTAGGTATCTTATAATTTTGGGTTCAATTGTAAATGGGATTGACTCCTTTGTTTCTCTTTCTTCTGTCTTGTTGTTGGTGTACAGAAATGCAACTGATTTCTGTGCATTGATTTTATATCCTGACACTTTACTGAATTCCTGGACAAGTTCTAGCAATTTGGGAGTGGAGTCTTTTGGGTTTTCCACATATAGTATCATATCATCTGCGAAGAGTGAAAGTTTGACTTCTTCTTTGCCAATTTGGATGCCTTTAATCTCCTTTTGTTGTCTGATTGCTGAGGCTAGGACTTCTAGTACTATGTTGAATAGCAGTGGTGATAATGGACATCCCTGCCATGTTCCTGACCTGAGCGGAAAAGCTTTCAGTTTTTCTCCATTGAGAATGATATTTGCAGTGGGTTTTTCATAGATATCTTTGACAATATTGAGGTATGTGCCCTCTATCCCTACACTTTGAAGAGTTTTGATCAGGAAGGAATGCTGTACTTTGTCAAATGTTTTTTCAGCACCTATGGAGAATATTATATGTTTCTGGTTCTTTCTTTTATTAATATGTTGTATCACATTGATTGATTTGCAGATGTTGAACCATCCCTGCAGCACTGGAATAAATCCCACTTGATCGTGGTGTATAATCCTTTTAATGTACTGTTGAATCTTATTGGCTAGTATTTTGGCGAGAATTTTTGCATCTGTGTTCATCAAGGATATTGGTCTGTAGTTCTCTTTTTTGGTGGGATCCTTGTCTGGTTTTGGGATCAAGGTGATGCTGGAATCATAAAATGAGATTGGAAGTTTTCCTTCCATTTCTATTTTTTGGAACAGTTTCAGGAGAATAGGAATGAGGTCTTCTTTAAATGTTTGGTAGAATTCCCCTGGAAATCCGTCTGGCCCTGGGCTTTATTTTGTTTGGCGATTTTTGATGACTGTTTCAATCCCTTACTGGTTATGAGCCTGCTCAGGTTTTCTATTTCTTCCTGGTTCAGTTGTGGTAGTTTATATGTCTCTAAGAATGCATTAATTTCTTCCAGATTGTCAGATTTGTTGGCGAAGAGATGCTCATAGTATGTTCTTATACTTGTCTGTATTTCTTTGGTTTTAGTTGTGATCTCTCCTCTTTCTTTCATGATTTTATTGATTTGGGTCCTTTCTCTTTTCTTTTTGATAAGTCTGGCCAGGGGGTGATCAATCTTATTGATTCTTTCAAAGAACCAGCTCTTAGATTCATTGATCTTTTCTTTTTTCTTTTCTTTTTCTTTTTTTTTTTTTGTTTGTATTTCATAGATTTCTGCTCTGATCTTTATGATTTCTCTTCTCCTGCTGGGTTTAGGGTTTCTTTCTTGTTATTTCTCCAGCTCCTTTATGTGTAGGGTTAAGTTGTGTACTTGAGACCTTTCTTGTTTCTGCAGAAAGGATTGTACCACTATATATTTTCCTCTGAGGACTGCCTTTGCTGTGTCCCACAGATTTGAACTGTTGTGTTTTCATTATCATTTGTTTCCATGAATTTTTTTCAATTCTTCTTTAATTTCCTGGTTGACCCATTCATTCTTTAGAAGGATGCTGTTTAGTCTCCATGTATTTGGGTTCTTTCCAGCTTTCCTCTTGTGATTGAGTTCTAGTTTCAGAGCATTGTGATCTGAAAATATGCAGGGAATGATCCTAATCTTTTGAAACCGGATGAGACCTGATTTGTGACCCAGGATGTGATCTATTCACATGGAGAAGGTTCCATGTGCACTAGAGAAGAATGTGTATTCTGTTGCTTTGGGATTAAATGTTCTGAATATATCTGTGATGTCCATCTGGTCCAGTGTGTCATTTAAGGCCTTTATTTCCTTGTTGATCTTTTGCTTGGATGATCTGTCCATTTCAGTGAGGGGGGTTTTAAAGTCCCTTACTATTATTGTATTATTATCGATGTGTTTCTTTGATTTTGTTATTAATTGGTTGATATAGTTGGCTGCTCCCACGTTTGGGGCATAGATATTTAAAATTGTTAGATCTTCTTGTTGGACAGACCCTTTGAGTAGGATATAGTTTCCTTCCTCATCTCTTATTATAGTCTTTGGCTTAAAATCTAATTGATCTGATATAAGGATCACCATCCCGGCTTTCTTCTGCTGCCCATTAGCATGGTAAATTGTTTTTCACCCCCTCACTTTAAATCTGGAGGTGTCTTCGCAACTAAAATGAGTTTCTTGTAGGCAACATACTGATGGGTTTTGAATTTTTATCCATTCTGATACCCTGTGTCTTTTGATTGGGGCATTTAGCCCATTATCATTCAGGGTAACTATTGAGAGATATGAATTTAGTGCCATCATTAGCCTGTGAGGTGCCTGTTACTGTATATTGTCTCTATACCTTTCTGATCTAATACTTTTAGGCTCTCTATGCTTAGAGGACCCCTTTCAATATTTCCTGGAGAGCTGTTTTGGTGTTTGCACATTCTTTAAGTTTTTGTTTGTCTTGGAAGCTTTTTATCTCTCCTTCTATTTTCAATGATAGCCTAGCTGGATAGAGTATTCTTGGCTGCATGTTTTTCTCATTTAGTGCTCTGAATATATCATGCCAGCTCTTTCTGGCCTGCCAGGTCTCTGTGGATAAGTCTGCTGCCAATCTAATATTTTTACCATTGTATGTTACAGACTTGTTTTCTCGGGCTGCTTTCAGGATTTTCTCTTTGTCACTAAGACTTGTAAATTTTAATATTAGGTGACGGGGTGTGGACCTATTCTTGTTGACTTTGAGGGGGGTTCTCTGCATCTCCTGGATTTTTAATATATTATTTATTTATTTATTTGACAGAGAGAGGTCACAGTAGACAGAGAGGCAGGGAGAGAGAGAGGGAGAAACAGGCTCCCTACTGAGCAGAGAGCCTGTTGTGGGGCTCGATCCCAGGACCTTGAGATTATGACCTGAGCCGAAGGCAGAGGCTTTAAATGCTGAGACAGCCAGGCGCCCGTCTCCTGGATTTTGATACTTGTTTCCATTGCCATATTAGGGAAATTCTTTCTAATAATTCTCTCCAATAGACTTTCTGCTTCCCTCTCTTTCTTCTTCTTCTGGAATCCCAATTATTTTAATATTGTTTCACCTTATGGTGTCACTTATCTCTTATCGTCTTATGGTGTCACAAATTCTCTTCTCATGGTCCAGTAGATGTTTGTCCCTCTTTTGCTCGGCTTATTTATTCTCTGTTTTGGTCTTCTATATCACTAATTCTTTCTTCTGCCTCATTTATCCTAGCGATGAGAGTCTCCATTTTTTATTGCACCTCATTAATAGCTTTTTTTTATTTCTACTTGATTAGATTTTAGTTCTTTAATTTCTCCAGGAAGGGCTTTTATATCTCCAGAGAGGGTTTCTCTAATATCTTCCATGCCTTTTCCAAACCCGGCTAGAACGTTCAGAATCGTCATTCTGAACTCTTGATCTGACATATTACCAATGTCTGTGTTGATTATGTCCCTAGCCTTCGGTACTGCCTCTTTTTCTTTTGTTTGTGGTCATTTTTTCCGCCTTGTCATTTTGTCCAGATAAGAGGATATGAAGGAGCAATTTAAATACTAAAAGTGTGGCAAAGACCCCAGAAATATGCGCTGTAACCAAATCAGAATAGACCCCAAATTGTGGGGGGGAAAGGGTATAAAAAGAGGTTCAGAAAACAAAGAAAAAAATTAAAAAAATAAAACAAATAAAGAAAAAGTATAAAAAAGTAAGAAAATATATATACATTTAGATAAACTAGTCAAAAATGTTAAAAAAGGAAAAGGTAAAAGTTTTAAAAAATTTAGCAGAAGAAGAAAAAAGAAAGAAAAAAATTGGAAAAAGAAAAAAAAATTGAATTAACCACAAGACTAAAGAATCATGGGGAGAAAGCCACGAGTTCTTTGCTTTGCTTTCTCCTCCTCTGGAATTGCGCTGCTGTCTTAGGAATTGAACCTGCTTTCCTTGATAGATGAACTTCGTCCTGGCTGGATATTTTGTTGATCTTCTGGAAGAGGGGCCTGTTGTAGTGACCTTCAAGTGTCTTTGCCCGAGGCGGGATTGCACCGCCCTTACCGGGGGCCAGACTAAGTAATCGGCTCGGGTTCGCTTTTGGGAGCTTCTGTTCCCTGACCACTTTCTGTAGAGTTCTGGAGGACGGGAAAGAAAATGGCGGCCTCCCAGTCTCTGGCACGGAGGAGCCGAGAGCCCGGGGCCCCACTGCTCAGTGTGCCCCCAGAGGACAGCATCCAATCATTAACGCATCCCCAGCCTCTAGCCATGCTCCAAAATCAACCAGCCCGCGACCAGCTCAAGGTAACCCCGAGCTGAGAGTTCAGTCCTCGGCTCTCTGTATCTGGCGTCTCTGTTCTAATACCTGCGAGCTCTGCGACACTCTGACACCCCCGATCCTTTTGTGACCCTGATGGACATGGGGCCATGCTGACCCTGCGTGGGTTTCACCCCGGTTTAGCCTCTGGAGCAATGTCCCTCGGTGGAACAGACTTTTTAAATTCCTGATTTTGTACTCCGTTGTTCCGCCAATTGAAGGGAGCCCCTCCCAACGCAGTCTATCTTCCCAGCGATTTAGATTCACTTCTCCCCCAATCCTACCTTTCAGAAAGTGGTTGATTTTCTGTTTCTAGAATTGCTGTTCTTCTTTTCTTCAAACTCCCATTGGATTTGGAGGAGTTTGCAATGTTTAGATAAGCTATTGAGATGATATCCTGCTACCTGATGTAGTCTCAGCCTGCTACTTCTCGGCCATCTTGACTCCTCTCCCCAGGGCTCTTTCTTTACGGGTAGCAAGCATGCAGAGTTTCACTCTCAAAAAGCCTTTGCATTGGTGTTTAAGTTAATATCAGGTAGACCGAGCCTTCATCCCTTAGGACTGGTGTTTCATGACCCTAGCAGATAAGGACACGGACAGCACAACGCATCCCTGCCCTGGCAATTTTCCTGGAATTGTGACTTTCCTTCCCTTCTTCCTTCCCTCACCATCCAAGCTAACCAAGCGCCAAACACAGACCTTACACCCAAGAAACCATAGGGTGTAAGAAACCATATTGAACAAAGCTAAAAATGGACCCTCTCACCCAAGGATATCAAAGTTCCCAGAGACTTAATGGTAGTAAAGAGGCCTCGCTGTTGATTGAAATCTCTAGAAATTGCATGGAAATAGGAACAACTTGCTCTCTCTGGAGAAATGTTGGTCGAAGGAATGGTATACAGAACATAAAAAACAAAAGCTAAGATTGATTGAAATCTCTGGAAATTGCAGTGGAAATAGGAACAACTTGCTCTCTCTGGAGAAATGTTGGTCGAAGGAATTGTACACAGAACATAAAAATCAAAAGCTAAGAGAATCAAAGTAACAAAACCTACAAACTGGATAAGTTAACTCCTTACCTATCAAGAAGTAATTAATTGATTAATTAATTAATTAATTAAACAAACATACCTAAAAGACCCCTACACACAAGTCTGCCAACAAACCAATACCGGAGAGAAAAGGATAACTTCCAAGACACCTACGCACGACCATGACAAGATCATGAATCATACATATCTGACTTCTCTGGTAAAGACGAAAGATCTGAAGCAGTCCTCAAGCATCTCCCAACACACAGAAAGTAAGGTTCAAATCCATTCCCTGTTCCACAATTAGAGACATTTAATGATAATGTCGGGTTTCCTCATCTATTCCCAAAATGTAGGAAGAGGGAAGACTCTAAATGTAGGAAGAGGGAAGACTCTAAATTACAATGTCCAAAGACCCAATTCACATAAGGACCTTATAGGAAACCAATTGCATACAATTTTAATCAGTAAGATAATAAAACGAGAATTCATTTCACTTCTCTTTCTTTCTTCATCTCCATGTGAAATGGCCTGTTTTGCTTCCTATTCACTATGTTTTCTTATATTCGGCAAGCCAGCCTTTCATCCATCCTATGTTTTGTGACATAGTGTGCCCTGATTCTTTAAATACATATACCACCAAGTGCTCATCCTTGCCACATCACCTCCATACCCATGAACCAGTTCCCTCTTTGTGGCAGGTCTTATCCTCCTGTAACTCTCAGCCTGGTCCCCAAAGTCCTGAGTGTGTCCTGGCTCCCTTTCTGACTTCTTCTCCTTCCATTTTCCCTTACTACTACTCATGTCCATGGTATTCCTCATGGGCCACATATGAATGAAGCAATTGGATATTTCCCTTGGTCTGGTTGTATTTCATTTGGAAATCATCTTCTTTATCATCATCTTCATAATCATCTTATCCACTAGTCCCTAAAATGGTATCCCGGCTCCTTCCACAGTGATGCTAGAGTGGGCATGGCAGGCCATCGATGTTGGCCATTAATTTTCATCTGAATAAAGAGCGTTGCTCAACATGGCTGTCCCCATGACTATGGCATGTAGTATTAACTAATGCTGTCAAGGAGTGCTGACCAGGGCTCCTTCATTTGGCCTAGAGATCATGCAGAATTTCACTCTCCATGAAACATTTTGAACAGCATATAAGGTAATGTCAGGTAGACAGAGCCTTCATCCCTTAGGGCTGATGTTTCAGGACACTAGCAGATAAGGACACGGACAGCACAATGCATCTCTGCCTTGTCAAATTTCCTGGAATTGTGACTTTCCTTCCATTCTTCCTTCCCTCACCTTCCTAGCTGACCAAGCACCAAAGGCAGACCTTACACCAGAGAAACCATAGGGAACGGAAGCTAAGAATGGACCCTCTCACCCAAGTTTATAAAACCTCCCAGAGACCTAATTGGAGCCTCGCTGTTGATTGAGATCTCTAGAAATTGCAGTGGAAATAGGAACGCCTTGCTCTCTCTGGAGAAATGTTGATCTAAAGAATGGTATACAGAACATCATTTTCTTTTCTCTTTGTATAGAAAGTGGAAGAGGGAAAGAAACAGAAAAGGCCACCTGAGTTCATGATCAGGCTCACAGGGCTCTTTCTTATTCCTTCCCATGTCTTTCTACTTAAAGCCATAGGACTCATATGACATGAGAATTGCACTGCTGCTTCAGAAGTCAGCTTCTGTGACGTCACAAAACTCTGAGGTCCTAGCAACCACTCCTCACCAAACAATGGCTCAACACTTCACCTGGCTGGAGTAGTTCTGGGTCATCCAGGAATATCAAAACCACTCCAAACAGCTGGATCCGCCGGGGTGTTTCACAAATACAGTTTGTGGAGAGTATTGGGGACATCTTCTCCATGGCCGATTTTGTAGACTTTTCCGTGATTGTCACCACCACCACTCTGGACTACTCAGAAGGGCAAGAATCCACAAATCCATCTTACCCATGTAAGGTCAAGAAAAAGTCAGGAGTACAAGCAGCCTCACCCTGGGAACTCCACGCCATACACATGTTCATGGTCCTCACACACAATCAGGATGCTTCTGACCAGGAAAAGCGCCCCTGAACTCTGAGGAAAGCTCACAGTTAACACCCGCAACCATAACAAAGACATGCCTGGAGTCTTCAACAGTGAGGTCAAGGGTTCGTCTTGCATGTCCAGAAATAATGCCATGAATGCCTCCCCATTTTCCCAGCCTACCAAACATTAAAGGCAGACCCTACACCCTAGACGCTTAGGCCTAGGACGTAATCATCTGTTTGGAGCTCACAGGAGCAAGCACGGGGCCTCTTGGAAGAGAACCAATACCCATATGAAGCCATCGGAAAAGGCTTTTGGGCCAGTTTCAGGAATACAATGTGGCATCTACAAAAGGTCTCTGTCTTCTCTGTATTCGAAACCCGCATTCTGTTATCTACCCTGAAGATAATTTCTTTAGGAAGAAGAGCTCATGGAGTGCCCAAGGGTTAGCACTTGAGAGAGTCTCAGGTGTGTGTGACAGGCCCTCTGGGATTGTGTTATGGCTTTCCACTCTCCTGTGGGCTCGTCCTCTGCAGAGGCTCTCCTTGCCTTCCATTCAGAGTGTTTGGTGTCTGGGACAACTATATGAGGTTAAACTTCGTTGGTCTGGTGTGTCTGGAAACCTACTATCAACCCACTCCACAAAACTTAAGGCCTGCAGAATTCTGTGGCCAGGTGAGAGGATGTGGGCAGGGCTTTCTTCTAGTCCCCTGCAGGATTTTCTGTTCTCCTGGGACTAAGCAACGTGGCCTGAAGAAGGCAGTCCCAACAGTGTTCCAGGTTTGGGAATCCGTTATTGCAGGTTGTGCAGCTAATGTCCTCACCGTCCTGCCTGTGGCCACTTCTCAGTATGAATGCTGGTCATATAGTCCAGGTTTCTTTTGCGTCCATAGGGGCATCTCCACCAACACTGCCCATCATGAATGCACACAAAGAAATAATAATCTTACCACGGTGTCAACAGGTATTGTCTGTGATCATGGTTTCTTAGATGTCTGCACCTGATTGCTTGCTGGTGCCCTCTCGAGGAGATACACAGTGTTCTGCAGTCCTGGAGTCTTTGTCTGCAGAGCATGCTGATCTGGAATCCCTGGGCTTAGAGACCCTTGGGTTGCAAGAGCTAATGTCATTCAGACACTCTCATTTTCTCCCACAACAGCTATGGGTCAACATTCAAATTGTGGGTTCTAAGTGTGCTCCTCTCCCCTGGGCCTTTGTCTTTGGCCATGGCTCCCTGACCTCTGATGCACCCACCGTCCAATTCTCCCATAAGCCCTGTCTACACACTTCTCCTATGTTCTCTGTGACTTCTTCTCTCTTTCACTCGGGATTGTGATTTCTAGGCTTCAGGTCCATTTATGCCATGTTTACATTGATGTGGTCATCTTCTGGTTGTGCTGATGGCTGAAGACATGCCTGAGCTCGCAAACACTTCTACTGTCTCACTCTCTTCCAGATGCACTGCGGAATCTTATGGAGCCATAATTAAGAACCCATTCTTGAGGAGTCAAGATGCAGGGAAGTAGGAGGAGGCACCATTTCAACCTGTACCCTAAAGTGAACTGATTACCTACCAAAGAACTCCGACCACCCATGAAATCAGACTGTGATCAGAATTATACACGTCTGGATCTCTACAGGAGCAGAAGACATCAGTTGCAGGTAAAGCAGACTGGAAACGTCAGACTGATATCGGAAGATAAACAAAAGGTGGTGGGAGCCACCAGAGGTGACCGATTGGAAAGTAATATCCCAACACGAGAGTGCTCTGCGTCTGGGGACCAGCATTAACTTGGAGTCTGGTTGAAAGCACTCAAATAACAAAGACCAAAGGATCGTGGGGGGTAATAGTTGGAACCTGGGAGGTTAGGGTCAGGGCCTAAGTCCCCGGACCCAGGACAGCCTCCCCTGGCACTGAGCCGGAGAGCGTGCTGCGGAGAAATCAGGTCTCTGTCCTTGAGCCACCAGTGCACCTGAAAGCCAGCACGCCCAAAAGGAGTGGGGTCTGGCCCCCATGAAGGGCTGGGAACCTGGCCAGTGGCAATCCTGAAATGTACGTGTCCCACACCCTCCCTTGGGATAGGTGCTCATAGGTGCCAGCCTGGAGCTCTGGCATCCGGAAAAACTAGACATTCCCAGCCTGGGACAGCGGGAAAATCTCAGTGTGCGATCTCTGTTCGGAACCTCTCTGGCGGTCTGGAGCTGCCCAGATAGCCACCGCTGCCCTGGTTTTGGGTACAATGAGGAGCTCCTCCATCCCCAGGGACAGTGACTCAGAACCGACTCTGCCAGCAGCTTTTGCAAAACATTCTGAGGTTTCTCTCTGAGAGGGAGTTCGGAGAGCCGTTTGCTCTCCTCTAAACCTCTAAAAACCATCAAAAGCTGTCAAGGCGAGAGAAAGCAGATGAAAGAACATAAAAACCCCCAGATAACAAAAGGCTGAAAAAAAAAGAGTTTCCTCAGAGCTCACCCCCTTGAGGGGAGCGGGAGGACCTAACTTAGGGAACATCATTGTCTGAAAACCCACGTGGCAGGCCCCTCCCCCAGAAAACCAACTAGGAAGGAAGAAAAAAAAAAGACTACAAGAGAACAACCACCACTACTTCATAAATACAACTTTTATTTTTAACTCTTTACCAATATTCTGGTTCTTTTTTAAATACATACATATAATATTTTAACCTATTTACCCCCACACTGAGATGTCCAGTACATCAAATTCTTTAATAACCTTCTAACCTGAACTTTTTGATACATACACCCGTGTTTTTCTTTTGCTTTTCTATTTTTTAAAATTCCTTTTAAATTTTAACTTAGTTTAGTCTAGTTTATTCTTTTTTAATTTCTATTTTCTACTATACATATAGAGTTAAACTTCAAGGTAATCCCCTTTCCCCCATCAATGCTACCCCTATAAGCAAACCAGTTTCTAATCCCCCTGTAACTTAGTAAGGTTGAGTCCCTTAACAAAAACATCAAGATGCCTTCAGGAAGAATCAAAATAAACTTCCTCACCCACACTGAGAATTTATAACCACTCTCCCAATTTTTCCTTCTGTCAGTGTTTCTTTCAATTTGTGTTTGTCCTGATAATATATAAATCTCATACTTGGGGTTCTTTCTGATGAGGTTCTTCCCCCTTTTTTTTTTTTTTTTGGTTATACATATATATTTTTTCTCTTGTCATATACTTTTATCAGTCTTTTTGTTGGTCTGTTTTTGTTTGTATACTTCATAAATATTACCTTGTGGCCCATTTGGGCTGAGCCTTCTTTTTTATCTTCCCTTTTTTCCTATCTCTCTCTCATCTCTCTCTTTTTTTTTCCTATTTTCTTTCCCCTTTTTTTCTTTCTTCTTCTCTATTTCTTTTTCTTTTCTTTTTTATCTCATTTGGGTGGGGAATCCTGATTGAACAGAAGCGTTCTAGGGTGCACATTGACTGCACCACAATCGATAAGTTCAGCTGCATCTGTTCAGTCATCTCTTACCAAAATGACTAGGAGGAGGAATACCCAACAGAAGAAAAATACAGAGGATGGACCTTCTGCAACAGAGCTAATGGCTATCGGCATAGACAATATGTCAGAAAAGGAATTCAGACTTACAATTATCCAGGCAAAAGCTAGGTTGGAGAAAGCCATGGATGACCAAACAGAATTGATTAGGGCAGAACTGAAAGCCAACAGGGATGATGTTCAAAATGCTCTCAATGAGTTCCAATCTAATCTAAATTCTCTAAAAGCTAGAGTAACTGAGACAGAAGATAGAATTAGTGATCTGGAGGACAAACAGATAGAGAGAAAGGATCAGAAGGAAGCCTGGAACAAACAGCTCAGAAGCCACGAAAACAGAATCAGGGAAATAAACGATGCCATGAAATGTTCCAACGTCAGAATTATTGGAATCCCTGAAGGGGAGGAAAAATAAAGACTTCTAGAAAATATAGTGGAACAAGTTGTCTATGAAAATTTTCCCAATCTCACGAATGGAAACAAGGTTCATGTCCTAGAGTCAGAGAGATTTCCTCCCAAGATTTTAGATTCTCGAAAGTCCTCATGACACCTTATAGTTAGAATGAGGAATTATGTTTCAAGAGAGACCCTCTTAAAAGCAGCTAGGACAAAGAAGCTCCTTACATACAGAGGAAAGGAGGAAAGCCCATTAGAATAACGTCAGACCTTTCCACAGAGACCTGGCAAGCCAGGAAGGGCTGGCAAAATATATTCAGAGTACTAAATGAGAAGAACATGCAACCAAGTATACTCTATCCAGCAAGACTGACATTTAAAATGGATGGAGAGATAAAGAGTTTCCAAGACCGGTAAGGCTTAAAAGACTATGCAACCACCAAGCCGACACTGCAGGAAATATTAAGGGGGGTCCTATAAAAGAGAAAAAATCCTAAGAATATCATTGAACAGAAATATAGAAACAATCAACAGACAGAAAGACTTCAAAGGCAACACGATGTCAATAAAAACCTATCTCTCAATAATCACTCTCAAGGTGAATGGCCTAAATGCCCATAAAACAAGACAGGGTTGCAGATTGGATAAAACGACAGGACCCATCCATATTTTGTCTATAAGAGACCCATTTTGAACCTCAGGATACACACAGACTGAAAGTGAAGGGATGGAGAAGCATCTTTCATGCCAATGGGCCTCAAAAGAAAGGCCAGGATCGTGATTCTCATATCAGATAAATTAGATTTTAAACTAAAGACTGTAGTCAGAGATACAGAAGGACACTACATAATTCTTAAAGGGACTATCCGCCAAGATGATCTAACAATTGTGAATATCTATGCCACCACTATGGGAGCACCCAATTACATAAGAAAACCATTAATCAAGAAAAAGAGTCATTTTGATATGAATACAATAATAGTAGGAGATTAATATGCCTCTCTCAGAAATAGACAGATCATCGAAGCAGAAAATTAACAAAGAAATAAGAGCATTGAATGAAACAATTTACCAGATGGACCTCAGACATATACAGAACATTCCACCCTAAAACAACTGAATACTCATTCTTCTCAGGTGCACATGGACCCTTCTCCAGAATAGACCAAATACTGGGTCACAAAGCAGGACTCAACGGATACCAAAAGACTGAAATTATTCCCTGCATATTCTCTGATCACAATGCTTTGAAACTGGAACTCAATCACAAGGAAAAGTTCAGAAGGAACTCAAACACCTGGAAGCTAAAGACCACCTTGTTTAAGAATGCTTGGATCAAACAGGAGATCAAAGATGAACTTAATCTATTCATGGAAATGAATAAGAATGAAAACACTTCAGTCCAAAACCTATGGGATACAGCAAAGGGGATTCTAAGGGGGAAATACATAGCCATCTAAGCCTCGCTCAAAAACACTGAAAAATCCAGAATACACCAGCTGTCTCTACACTTTAAAGAACTGGAGAATCAACAACAAAGCAAACCAACTCCACATGCAAGAAGGGAAATAATCAAGATTAGAGCAGAGATCAATGAGGTAGAAACGAGAGATACAGGAGAACATATCAATGAAACTAGAAGCTGGTTTTTTGAAAGAATCAAAAAGATCGATAAACTATTGGCCACACCAATCCAAAAGAAAAGAGAGAAAGCCCAAATTAAGAAAATTATGAATGAAAAGGGAGAGATCACAACTAACACCAAGGAAATAGAAACAATCATCAGAAATTATTACCAACAGTTATATGCCAATAAGCTAGGCAACCTAGATGAAATGGATGCATTCCTGGAGAACTACAAACTCCCAAAATTGAACCAGGAAGAAACTGACAACCTGAATAGACCGATATCTAGCAATGAGACTGATGCAGTGATCAAAAACCTCCCAAAAAACAAGAGCCCAGGACCTGACGGAGTCCCTGGGAAATTCTACCAAACTTTCAAAGAAGAAATAACACCAATTCTCCTGAAGCTGTTCCAAAAAAGTGAAGTAGAAGGAAAACTTCCAGACTCTTTTTATGAAGCCAGCATTACCCTGATCCCCAAACCAGGCAAAGATCATACCAAAAAGGAATATTACAGACCAATATCACTGATGAATATGGATAAGATTCTCAACAAGATTCTAGCAAACAGGATCCAGCAGCACATTAAAAGATTATCCAACATGACCAGGTGGGATTCATCCCTGGGTTGCAAGGTTGGTTCAACATTCGCAAATCAATCAATGTGATAGGACAAATCAATAAGAGAAGAGAGAAGAAACACATGGTCCTCTCAATTGATGCAAAAAAAGAATTTGACAAAATCCAGCATCCGTTCCTGAGGAAAACGCTTCAAAGTATAGGGATAGAGGGAACATTCCTGAACTTCATAAAATCTATCTATGAAAGAACCACAGCAAATATGATCCTCAATGGGAAAAAGCTTGCAGCCTTCCCGTTGAGATCAGGAAAAAGACAAGGATGCCCACTCTCACCACTCTTGTTCAACATAATATTAGAAATTCTAGCAACGGCAATCAGACAACAAAGAGAAATAAAAGGTAACGAAATTGGCAAGGAAGAAGTCAAACTCTCTCTCTTCACAGATGACATGATTCTTTATATGGAAAAACCCAAAGACTCCACCCCCAAACTACTAGAACTCATACAGCAATTCAGTAACGTGGCAGGATACAAAGTCCATGTACAGAAATCAGTGGCTTTCTTATACACTAACAATGAAAATATAGAAAGGGAAATTAGAGAATCAATTCCATTTACTATAGCACCAAGAACCATAAGATACCTGGGAATAAAGCTAACCAAAGAGGTAAAGGACCTGTACTCGAGGAACTACAGAACACTCATGAAAGAAATTGAAGAAGACACAAAAAGATGGAAGACTGTTCCATGCTCTTGGATTGGAAGAATAAACATTGTTAAAATGTCTATACTGCCTAGAGCAATCTATACTTTTAATGCCATTCCGATCAAAATTCCACCGGTAGTTTTCAAAGAGCTGGAGCAAATAATCCTAAAATTTGTATGGAGTCAGAAGAGACCCCGAATTGCTAAGGAAATGTTGAAAAACAAAAACACAACTGGCGGCATCACAATACCCGATTTCAAGCTTTACCACAAAGCTGTGATCACCAAGACAGCGTGGTACTGGCATAAAAACAGACACATAGACCAGTGGAACAGAGTGGAGAGCCCAAATATGGACCCTCAACTCTATGGTGAAATAATCTTCGACAAAACAGGAAAAAGTATTCAATGGAAAAAAAGACAGTCTCTTCAATAAATGGTGCTGGGGAAACTGGACAGCGATATGTAGAAGAATGAACCTCGACCATTCTCTTACACCGTACACAAAGATAAACTCGAAATGGATAAAAAACCTCAACGTGAGACAGGAATCCATCAGAATCCTAGAGGAGAACATAGGCAGTAACCTCTTCAATATCAGCCACAGCAACTTCTTTCAAGATATGTCTCCAAAGGCAAAGGAAACAAAAGCTTCTGCACAGCAAAGGAAACAGTGAAAAAAAAAAAAAAAAGACAACCCACGGAATGGGAGAAGATATTTGCAAATGACAGTACAGAAAAAAGGTTGATATCCAGGTTCTATAAAGAACTTCTCAAACTCAACACACACAAAACAGATAATCATATCAAAAAATGGGCAGAAGATATGAACAGACACTTCTCCAACGAAGACATACAAATGGCTATCAGACACATGAAAAAAGTTCATCATCAGTAGCCATCAGGGAGATTCAAATTAAAACAACATTGAGATACCACCTGACTCCAGTTAGAATGGCCAAAATTAGCAAGACAGGAAACGTGTGTTGGAGTGGATGTGGAGAAAGGGGAACCCTCTTTCACTGTTTGTGGGAATGCAAGTTAGTGCAGCCACTTTGGAGAACAGTGTGGAGATTCCTCAAGAAATTAAGAATAGAGCTTCCCTATGACCCTGCAATTGCACTGCTGGGTATTTACCACAAAGATACAGACGTAGTGAAAATAAGTGCCATCTGTACCACAATGTTTATTGCTGCATTGGCTATGGTCACCAAACTGTGGAAAGAACCAAGATGCCCTTCAACGGATGAATGGATAAGGAAGATGTGGTACATATACACAATGGAGTATTAAGCTTCCATCAGAAAGGATGAATACCCAACTTTTTTAGCAACATGGACGGGACTGGAAGGAATTATGCTGAGCGAAATAAGTCAAGGAGAGAGTCAAGTATCATATGGTCTCACTTATTTGTGGAGCATAACAAATAACATGGAGAATATGGGGAGATGGAGAGGAGAGGGAATTGAGGGAAACTGGAAGGGGAGATGAACCATGAGAGACTATGGACTCTGAAAAACAACCAGAGGGTTTGAAGGGGCTGGGGGGTTGGGAGGTTGAGGAACCAGGTGGTGGGTAATAGGGAGGGCACGTGTTGCATGGAGCACTTGGTGTGATGCCAAAACAATGAACACTGTTATGCTGTAAATAAGCAAATAAACATATAATAAAAAGAAGGCATTCTTCTTCCTTGTGACATGTGGCAGAAATGGAGAAAGCATTGGGCTGTGTCATATCTGTCATTTACAGAAAGACAACTACCATACGATTTCACTCACTCATGGAAGTAAAGAAACATGTGAAAAAGCAAGAAAAAGGGACACGTAATGAGACACTAACCAGACACTCAAAATTTGGTGTTTGTTCCAGGCAGGCTAGTCATAAATTGCCTTTCTAAAAGTGGATCAAATGGGACATTCAATGCAGGAATTGTGCCGAATGGGTAGCAATGTGAGTTTCCACTGTGTTTGAAGGTGAATTGTGATCTGGAATAGAGCCGCTTCGTATCTCTTAAAATATCATTTTTAGCGTTTTGTGAAACACACACACACACACACACACACACACACACACACACACACACACACTTATAAGGGGTCCCACAGAAGTTAGGTAGCAAGTGAGGTATAGCATTCATGGAAGGAAAATTCAGAGAAAATACCATAAAAAAACAAAGCTTAGAGAATCAAAGTAACAACTCATCCAAACTGGGTAAGTTAACTCCTTAACTATCAAGAATTAATTAATTCATTAATTAATTATTAAACAAACTTACCTAAAAGACCCCTCCACCAAATATGCCAGCAAATCCAATACCGGAAAGAAAAGTATAAATTCCAAAACACATACGCACTACCATGACAACATCATGAGTCAAACATATCTGACGTCTCAGGTAATGAGTTATGAAGCAGCTTTTGAGACTTTAGAAGCAGTCCTTAAAGATCTCCCAACACACAGAAAGCCATGTTCAAATCAGTTCCCTGGTCCACAATTCGAGACATTTAAGGGTAATGTCGGCTTTTCTCATCTATTCCCAAAATGTAGGAAGAGGGAAGACTCTAATTGACAATGTCCAAAGACCCAATTCATATAAGGACCTTATAGGAAACCAATTGCATACGATTTGAAACAGTAAGATAATAAAACTAGAATTCATTTCTCTTCTCATTCTTTCTTCATCTCCATGTGAAAAGGCCTGTTTTGCTTTCTATTCGCTATTTTTTTTTCTGATATTCGGCAAGCCAGCCTTTCATCCATCCTACGTTTTTTGACATAGTGTTCTCTGATTCTTTAATTGCATATACCACCACATGCTCATCCTCATATAATGCCATACCACCTCCATACCCATGAACCAGTTCCCACTTTATGGCATCTTATCCTCCTGTAACCCTCAGCTTGGTCCCCAAATTCCCGAGTCTGTCCTGGTGCGTCTCCCTGTCTGACTTATTCTCCTTCCATTTTCCCTTACTACTACTCATGTCCATGGTATTCATCATGGGCCACATAGGAGTGAAGGCATAGGATATTTCCCTTGGTCTGCTTGCATGTTCATATGGAAATCATCTTCTTTATCATCATCTTCATAATCATCTTTATCCACTAGGCCTTAAAAGTGTATCTCGGCTCCTTCCACAGTGATGCTGGAGTGGACATGGCAAGCCATCAATGTTGGCGGTTCATTTTCATCTGAATAAAGAGAGGTGCTCAACATGGCTCTCCCCATGACTATGGCATGTAGCATTAACTAATTATGACAAAGAAAGCTGACCAGGGCTCTTTCTTTCGGGGTAGCGATCATGCAGAATTTCACTCTCCATGAAGCCTTTGCAACGGTGTTTAAGGTAATGTCAGGTAGACAGAGCCTTCATCCCTTGGGACTGGTGTTTCAGGACACTAGCAGATAAGGACACTGACAGCAAAATGCATCCCTGCCCTGGCAATTTTGCTGAAATTGCGTCTTTACTTCCCTTCTTCCTTTCCTCACCTTAAAAGCTGACCAAGCACCAAGGCAGACCTTACACCTGAGAAACCAAAGGGACCAGAAGCTAAGAACTGACACTCTCACCCAAGGATATCAAACCTCTGAGAGACATAATGGTAGCAAAGAGGCATCACGGTGGTTTGAGATATATAGAAATTGCAGTGACAATAGGAACACCTTGCTCTCCCTGGAGAAATGTTGGTCTAAAGATTGGTTTACAGAACATCGTTTTCTTTTCTCTTTGTATAGAATGTGGAAGTGGGAAAGAAACATAAAAGTCCACATGAGTTCATGATCAGGCTAACAGGGCTCTTTCTTGCTCCTTCCCATATGTCATGAGAATGGGATTGCTGCTTCAGTGAAGTCAGCTTCTGTGACGTCACAAAGCTCTGAGGTCCTAGCAACCACTCCTCACCAAACAATGCCTCAACACTTCACCTGGCTGGAGTAGTTCTGGATCAGCCAGGAGTACCAAAATCACTCCAATCCGCTGCAGTCACCTGGGTATTTCCCCAAGATAGTGTCTGAAGCGATTTAGGGTCATCTTCTCCATGGCTGGACTTGTAGTCTTTGGCCGGGACTGTCACCAACACCCCTCTGGACTCCTGAGAAAGGCAGGAATCTACATTTCCAACTTACACACGTAAGGTCAGGGAAACAGTCAGGAGTACAAGCAGCGTCACACGGGGAACTCCACGCCATACACATGTTCATGGTCCTCACACCATATCAAGATGCTTCTGACCAGGAAAAGCGCCCTCAGCCCTCTGAGGAAAGCTCTGATTTAACAACCGCAAACATACCAAAGACAGGTCTGGTGTCTTCAACAGTAAGGATACGAGTTCCTCTTGCATCTCCAGAAATCATGCCATAAATGCCTCCCAATATTCCCAGCTGATCAAACATTAAAGGCAGACCCTATACCCTAGATGCTTAAGCCCACGACGGACTCATCTGTTTGGAGCTCACAGGAGGAAGCACAGAGCATATTGGAATAGAACCAATCCCCATGTGAGGCCATCTGAAAAGGCTTTCGGGCCAGTTTCAGGAATACAACGTGAATCTAAAAAAGGTCTCTGTCTTCTCTGTATTTGAAACGTGCCTTCTGTTATCTACCCTGAAGTTAATTTCTTAGTAAGAAGAGCTCATGGAGTGCCCAGGGCTGGCACTTGAGAGAGTCTCGGGTGTGTGTGATATGCCCTCTGGGGTTGTGTTGTGGCTGTCCACTCTCCTGTGGGCTCGTCCCCTGTGGATGCTCTCCTTGCCTTCCATTCAGAGTGTGGGTTGTCTGGGACAAAAATGGTGAGGTTAAGCTTCGTTTGTCTGGTATGCCTGCGAAACGTGATTTTCAACCCACTCCACAAAAATTAAGGCCTGCTGAATTCTGTGGCCAAGATGAAAAGATGTGGCAGGGCTTTCTTCTAGTCTCCTGCAGGATTTTCTGTTCTCCTGGGACTAAGCAACTCGGCCTGAAGAACGCAGTCCCTACAGAGTTCCAAGTTTGGGAATCCGTGATTGCAGGTTGGGCATCTAATGTCCTCACCGTACTGCCTGTGGCCACTTCTCACTCTTGAGGCTGGCAGTCGTAGAGTCCAAGTATCTTTGGCGCCCTTCGAGGCAACTCCACCAACACTGCCCATCACCAATGCACCCAAAGAAATAATAATCTTACCATGGTGTCAACAGTTATTGTCTCTGATCATGGTTCCAGGCTGTGTGCCCCTGGTTGCTTGCTGGTGTCCTCTCCAGGAGATATACAGGGTTCTCTGGAGTCGATGTCCGCAAATCATTCTGATCTAGAATCTCCAGGCATCAAGTCCTTGGGTTTCAAGAACACGTGTCCTTCAGACAATCTCCTTTACTCCGCCAACAGCTATGGGTCAACATTCAAATTGTGGATTCTAAGTGTGCTCCTCTCCCCTGGGCCGTTGGCTTCAGACATGACTCCATGCCCTCTGAAGCACCAACCGTCCAATTCTCCCATAAGCCCTGTCTACACCCATCTCCCATGATCTCTGTGACTTCTTCTCTCTTTCGCTGTGGAGTGTGATTTCTAGGGTCAGGTCCATTTATGCCATGTTTACATTGATATGGTCATCTTCTGGTTGTGCTGATGGCTGAAGACAGGCCTGGAGCTCCCAGACACTTCTACTATCTACCTGTACTCCAAATGCACTGCGGACACTTATGGAAACATAAGCAAGAAGGCTTTCTTGCCTCTTGTGACATGTGGCAGAAAGGGAGAGAGCATGGGCTGTGTCATATCTGTCAGTCACAAAAAGACAACTCCCATACGATTTCACTCACTCATGGAAGCAAAGAAACATGTGAAAAATCAAAAAAGAGGGACAGGCAATTAGACTCTAACCAGGCACACAAAATTTGGTGTTTGTTCCAGGCAGGGTATTCAGAATCTTCCTTTCTAAAAGTGGATCAAATGGGACATTAAATGCACGAAATTTGGCCAAATGGATGTAATGTGAGTTTCCACTGTTTTAGAAGGTGAATTGTGATCTGGAATAGAGCAGCTTTATGTCTCTTAAAATATCATTTTTAGCTTTTTATAAAACAGACACCCTGCCCACCCCCCCACACACACTCTCTTAAAGGAGTCCCTCAGAAGATAGGGAGCAAGTGAGAAATAGCACTCATGGAATCAATATTCAGAGAATGTAGCATAAAAAACAAGCTTACGGAATCATAGTAAGAAACCGTCCAAACTGGATAACTTAACTCCTTACCTATCATGAGTTAGTTAATTAATTATATAATTATTTAAATAACATTACCTAAGAGACCCCTACAGATAAATCTGCCAGCAAATCCAATACCGGAGAGAAAAGGATAAATTACAAGACACATACACACTACCATGACAAGTTCAATGGTCATACATATCTGACGTCTCAGGTAATGACTTTTGAAGCAGCTTTTGAGGCTTTTGAAGCAGTCCTCAAACATCTCCCAACACACAGAAAGCCAGGTTCAAATCAATTCCCTGGATCACAATTCGAGACATTTAATGCTAACGTCGGCTTTTCTCATCTATTCCCAAAATGTAGGAAGAGGGAAGACTCTAATTGACAATGTCCAAAGACCCAATTCACATAAGGACCTTATAGGAAGCCAATTGCATACCATTTTAATCAGTAAGATAATAAAACTAGAATTCATTTCACTTTTCTTTCTTTCTTCATCTCCACGTGAAATGACCTGTTTGCTTACTATTCACTATATTTTCTTATATTAGGCAAGCCAGGCTTTCATCCATCCTACGTTTTTTGACATAGTGTTCCCTGATTCTTTTTTTTTAATATATTTTTTTATTTATTTAACAGAGAGAAATCACAACTAGGCAGAGAGGCAGGCATAGAGAGAGGAGGAAGCAGGCTCCCCGCGGAGCAAAGAGCCCGACGTGAGGCTCGATCCCAGGACCCTGAGATCATGACCCAAGCCAAAGGCAGTGGCTTAATCCACTAAACCACCCAGGCGCCCTCCCTGATTCTTTAATTGCCTATACCAACAAGTGCTCATCCTCATAAAATGCCAAGCCACTGCCATACCATTATCCAGTTCCCTCTTTATGGCATGTCTTATCTTCCTGTAACCCTCAGCTTGGTCCCCAAATTCCTGAGTCTGTCCTGGTGCCTCTCCCTGTCTGACTTATTCTCCTTCCGTTTTCCCTTACTACTACTCATGTCCACGGTGTTCCTCATGGGCCACATAGGAGTGAAGCCATAGGATATTTCCCTTGGTCTGCTTGCATGTTCATTTGGAAATCATCTTCTTTATCATCATCTTCATAATCATCTTTTTTTTTCATTTTATTTATTTTTTCAGCGTAACAGTATTCATTCTTTTTGCACAACACCCAGTGCTCCATGCAAAACGTGCCCTCCCCATTACCCACCACCTGTTCCCCCAACCTCCCACCCCTGACCCTTCAAAACCCTCAGGTTGTTTTTCAGAGTCCATAGTCTCTTATGGTTCGCCTCGCCTCCCCAATATCCATAGCCCGCTCCCCCTCTCCCAATCTCACCTCCCCCCAGCAACCCCCAGTTTGTTTTGTGAGATTAAGAGTCATTTATGGTTTGTCTCCCTACCAATCCCTTCTTGTTGGGTCGGCTTTAGCTCAAGCGGTTACTTTGCAAAGTCTTCATAATCATCTTTATCCACTAGGCCTTAAAAGTGTATCTCGGCTCCTTCCAGGGTGATGCTGGAGTGGACATGGCAAGCCACTGATGTTGGCCGTTCATTTTCATCTGAATAAAGAGAGGAGCTCAACATGGCTCTCCCCATCACTATGGCATGTAACATTAACTAATGATGACAAAGACCGCTGACCAGGCCTCTTTCTTTCGGGGTAGCGATCATGCAGAATTTCACTCCCTATGAAGCCTTTGCAACGGTGTTTAAGGTAATGTCAGGTAGACAGAGCCTTCATCCCTTGGGACTGGTGTTTCAGGACACTAGCAGATAAGGACACGGACAGCAAAATGCATCCCTGCCCTGGCAATTTTGCTGGAATTGCGACTTTACTTCCCTTCTTCCTTCCCTCAACTTAACAGATGACCAAGCACCAATGGCAGACCTTACACCCAAGAAACCATAGGGTCCAGAAGCTAAGAACGGACCCTCACACCCAAGGATATCAAACTTCTGAGAGACCTAATGGTAGCCAAGAGGCATCACGGTTGATTGAGATCTGTAGAAATTGCAGTGGAAATAGGACCACCTTGCTCTCCCTGGCGAAATGTTGGTCTAAAGAATGGTTTACAGAGCATCCTTTACTTTTCTCTTTGTATAGAATGTGGAAATGGGAAAGAAACAGAAAAGACTAGCTTAGTTCATGAGTTCTCTTCTCTTTCTTTCTTCATCTCCACGTGAAACGACCTGTTTGCTTTCTATTCACTGTATTTTCTTATATTCGGCAAGCCAGCCTTTCATCCATCCTACGTTTTTTGACATAGTGTTCCCTGATTCTTTAGTTGCATAAACCTCAAAGTACTCATCCTCATATAATGCCACACCACCTCCATACCCATTAAGAACTTCCCTCTTTATGGCATGTCTTATCTTCCTGTAACCCTCAGCTTGGTCCCCAAAGTCCTGAGTCTCTCCTGGTGCGTCTCCCTGTCTGACTTCCTCTCCTTCCATTTTCCCTTACTACTACTCATGTCCATGATATCCCTCACTTGCCACATATGAGTGCAGCATTAGGATATTTCCCTTGTTCTACTTACATTTTCATTGGGAAACCATCTTCTTTTTTGTCATCTTCATAATCGTCTTTATCCACTAGCCCTTAAAAGGTATCTCGGCTCCTTCCACAGGTATGCTATAGTGGGCAAGGCAAGCCATCGATGTTGGCCGTTCATTTTCATCTGAATAAATTGAGTTGCTCATCATGGCTCTCCCCATGACTATGGCATGTAGCGTTAACTAATGATGACAAGGAGTGCTGACCAGGGCTCTTTCTTTAAGGGTAGTGATCATGTAGAATTTCACTCTCCATGAAGCCTTTGCAATGATGTTTAAGGTAATGTCATGTAGACAGAGTCTTCAGTGACTCTTTTGGTACTGGTGTTTCAGGACACTATCAGATAAGGACACGAACAGCACAATGCATCTCTGCCCTGGGAATTTTCCTGGAATTGTGACTTTCCTTCCCTTCTTCCTTCCCTCACCTTCTAAGCTGACCAAGAAACAAAGGCAGACCTTACATATGGGAAAGCAGAGGGAACAGAACCTAGGATTGGACCCTCTCACACAAGGATATCCAACCTCCAAGGGACCTAATTGTAGCTAAGAGGCCTCGCTGTTTATTGAGATTTGTAGAAATTGCAGTGGAAATTGGAACACCTTGCTCTCTCTGGAGAAATGTTGGTCTAAAGAATGGTATACAGAACATCGTTTTCTTTTCTCTTTGTATAGAAATTGGAAGTGGGAAAAAAAACAGAATAGACCACCTCTGTTCATGATCAGGCTAACAGGGCTCTTTCTTGTTCCTTCCCAATTCTTTCTACTTAAAGCCATAGGACTCATATGTCATGAGAATGGGATGGCTGCTTCAGTGAAGTCAGCTTCTGTGACGTCACAAAGCTCTGAGGTCCTAGCAACCACTCCTCACCAAACCACGCCTCATCACTTCACCTGGCTGGAGTAGTTCTGGGTCAGCAGGGAGTATCAAAGTCACTCCAAACCGTTGCATCCGCCTGGGTATTTCGCCAAGAGAGTTTGTGAAGCGATTTGGGGTCCCTTCTCCATGGCTGAATTAGTAGTCTTTTTCCGTGACTGTCACCACCACCACTCTGGACTCCTGTAAAAGGCAAGAGTCCACAATTCCATCTTACTCATGTAAGGCCAAGAACGAGTCAAGAGTACAAGCAGCCTCAGACTGGGAACTCCACCCTATACACATGTTCATGGTCCTCACACCCTATCAAGATGCTTCTTTTCTTTTTTTTTATTTTTCTGTTTTTAATCCTTTTTATTTAATTAATATATTTTTTCAGCGTAACAGTATTCATTGTTTTTGCACAACACCCAGGGCTCCATGCAATACGTTCCCTCCATATTACTCACCTCCTCTTCCCCCTACCTCCCACCCCCGACACTTCAAACCCTCAGGTTGTTTTTCAGATTCTACAGTCTCTTAAGGTTCGCCTCCCCTTCCAACTTTTTTTTAAATAAACATATAATGTATTTTTATCCCCAGGGGTACAGGTATGTGATTCGCCAGGTTTACACACTTCACAGCACTCAAGATAGCACATACCCTCCCCAATGTGGATAACCCCCTCTTCCTCTCTGAACCCCACATCCCCCCAGCAACACCCACTATGTTCTGTGAGATTAAGAGTAATTTATGATTTGTCTCCCTCCTAATCCCATCTTGTTTCATTTATTCTTCTCCTGTCCCACTAACCCCCCATATTGCATCTCGATGTCCTCATATCAGGGTTATCATATGATAGTTGTCTTTCTCCGATTGACTTATTTCACTAAGCATGATACCCTCTAGTTCCATCCATGTCATCGTAAATGGCAAGATTTCATTTCTTTTGATGGCTGCATAGTATTCCATTGTATATATATACCAGTTCTTCTTTAGCCATTCATCTGTTGATGGACATCTAGGTTCTTTCCATAGTTTGGCTATTGTAGACATTGCTGCTATAAACATTCGGGTACATGTGCCCCTTCTGATCACTGCGTTTGTATCTTTAGTGTAAATATCCAGTAGTGCAATTGCTGGGTCATAGGGTATTTCTATTTTCAACATTTTGAGGAACCTCCATGCTGTTTTCCAGAGTGGTTGCACTAGCTTGCATTCCCACCAACAGTGGAGGAGGGTTCCCCTTTCTCCGCATCCTCGCCAGCATCTGTCATTTCCTGACTGGTGTGAGATGATATCTCTTTGTGGTTTTGATTTGTATTTCCCTGATGCTGAGTGATGTGGAGCATTTTTTCATGTGTCTGTTGGCTATCTGGATGTCTTCTTTGCAGAAATGTCTGTTCATGTCCTCTGCCCATTTCTTGATTGGATTGTTTGTTCTTTGGGTGTTGAGTTTGCCAAGTTCCTTATAGATTTTGGATACTAGCCCTTTATCTGATATGTCGTTTGCAAATATCTTCTCCCATTCTGTCAGTTGTCTTTTGGTTTTCTTAACTCTTTCCTTTGCTGTGCAAAAGCTTTTGATCTTGATGAAATCCCAATAGTTCATTTTTGCCCTTTCTTCCCTTTCCTTTGCCGATGTTCCTAGAAAGATGTTGCTGCGGCTGAGGTCAAAGACGTTGCTGCCTGCTTTCTCCTCAAGTATTTTCATGGATTCCTTTCTCACATTGAGGTCCTTCATCCATTTTGAGTCTATTTTTGTGTGTGGTGTAAGGAAGTGGTCCAATTTCATTTTTCTGCATGTGGCTGTCCAATTTTCCCAGTACCATTTATTGAAGAGGCTGTCTTTTTTTCGATTGGACATTCATTCCTGCTTTGTCAAAGATGAGTTGACCATAGAGTTGAGGGTCAATTTCTGGGCTCTCTATTCTGTTCCATTGATCTGTGTGTATGTTTTTGTGCCAGTACCATGCTGTCTTCATGATGACAGCTTTGTAATAGCGCTTGAAGTCCGGAATTGTGATGCCATTACCTTGGCTTTCTTTTTCAATATTCCTTTGGCTATTAGAGGTCTTTTCTGGTTTCATATAAATTTTAGGATTAATTGTTCCATTTCTTTGAAAAAAAATGATGTTATTTTGATAGGGATTGCATTAAATGTGTATATTGCTTTAGGTAGCATAGACATTTTCACAATATTTATACTTCCAACCAGGAGCATTGAACATTTTTCCATTTTTTTGTGTCTTCCTAAATTTCTTTCATGAGTACTTTATAGTTTTCTGAGTATAGATTCTTAGCGTCTTTGGTTAGGTTTATTCCTAGGTATATTATAGTTTTGGGTGCAATTGTAAATGGGATTGACTCCTTAATTTCTCTTTCTTCTGTCTTGTTTTTGGTGTACAGAAATGCAACTGATTTCTGTGCATTGATTTTATATCCTGACACTTTACTGAATTCCTATAAAAGTTCTAGCAGTTTTGGAGTGGAGTCTTTTGGGTTTTCCACATATAGTATCATATCATCTGCGAAGAGTGAAAGTTTGACGTCTTCTTTGCCAATTTGTTTGCCTTTAATCTCCTTTTGTTGTCTGATTGCTGAGGATAGGAATTCTAGTATTATGTTGAATAGCAGTGGTGATAATGGACATCCCTGCCGTGTTCCTGAACTTAGCGGAAAGTTTTCAGTTTTTCTCCTTTGAGAATGATATTTGCGGTGGATTTTTCATAGATGTCTTTGACAATATTGAGGTATGTGCCCTCTATCCCTACACTTGGAAGAGTTTTGATCAGGAAGGGATGCTGTACTTTGTCAAATGCTTTTTCAGCATCTATTGAGAGTATCATATGGTTCTTGTTCTTTCTTTATTAATGTGTTCTATCACATTGATTGTTTTGCCGATGTTGAACCAAACCTGTAGCCCTGGAATAAATCTCACTTGATCGTGGTGGATAATCCTTTTAATGTACTGTTGAATCCTATTGGTTAATATTTTGGTGAGAATTTTGCATCTGTGTTCATCAAGGATATTGGTTTCTAGTTCTCTTTTTTGGTGGGATTCTTGTCTGGTTTTGGGATCAAGGTGATGCTGGCCTCATAAAATGAGATTGGCAGTTTTCCTTCCATTTCTATTTTTGGAACAGTTTCAGGAGAATAGGAATTAGTCCTTCTTTAAATGTTTGGTAGAATTCCTCTGGGAAGCCATCTGGCCCTGGGCTTTTGTTTCTTTGGTGATTTTTGATGACTGTTTCAATCTCATTACTGGTTATGGGCCTGTTCAGGTTTTCTATTTCTTCCTGGTTCAGTTGTGGTAATTTATATGTCTCTAGGAATGCATCCATTTCTTCCAGATTGTCAGGTTTGTTGGCGTAGAGTTGCTCATAGTATGTTCTTATAATTGTCTGTATTTCTTTGGTGTTAGTTGTGATCTCTCCTCTTTCATTCAGGATTTTATTAATTTAGGTCCTTTCTCTTTTCTTTTTGATGAGTCTGGCCAGGGGTTTATCAATCTTATTGATTCTTTCAAAGAACCAGCTCCTAGTTTCATTGATTTTTTTCTATTGATTTTTTTTGGTTTCTATTTCATTGATTTCTGCTCTGACCTTTATGATTTCTCTTCTCCTGCTGGGTTTAGGGTGTCTTTCTTGTTCTTTCTCCAGCTCCTTTAGGTGTAGGGTTAGGTTGTGTACTTGAGACCATTCTTGTGTCTTGAGAAAGGCTTGTACCGCTATATATTTTCCTCTCAGGACTGCCTTTGCTGTGTCCCACAGATTTTGAACTGTTGTGTTTTCATTATCATTTGTTTCCATGAAATTTTTCCCATTCTTCTTTAATTTCCTGGTTGACCCATTCATTCTTCAGAAGGATGCTGTTTGGTCTCCAAGTATTTGGGTTCTTTCCCGCTTTCCTCTTGTGATTGAGTTCTAGCTTCAGAGCATTGTGGTCTGAAAATATGCAGGGAATGATCCTAATCATTTGATACCGGATGAGACCTGATTTGTGACCCAGGATGTGATCTATTCTGGAGAAGGTTCCATGTGCACTAGAGAAGCATGTGTATTCTGTTGCTTTGGGATTAAATGTTCTGAACATATCTGTGATGTCCATCTGGTCCAGTGTGTCATTTAAGGCCTTTATTTCCCTGTTGATCTTTTGCTTGGATGATCTGTCCATTTCAGTGAGGGGAGTGTTAAATTCCCCTACTATTATTGTATTATTATTGATGTGTTTCTTTGATTTTGTTATTAATTGGTTGATATAGTTGACTGCTCCCACGTTTGGGGCATAGATATTTAAAATGGTTAGATCTTCTTGTTGGACAGACCCTTTGAGTAGGATATAGTGTCCTTCTTCATCTCTTATTATAGTGTTTGGCTTAAAATCTAATTGATCTGATATAAGGATTGCCATCCCGGCTTTCTTCTGCTGCCCATTAGCATGGTAAATTGTTTTCCACCCCCTCACTTTAAATCTGGAGGTGTCTTCGCGTCTAAAATGAGTTTCTTGTAGGCAACATACTGATGGGTTTTGTTTTTTTATCCATTCTGATACCCTGTGTCTTTTGATTGGGGCATTGAGCCCATTAACATTCAGGGTAACTATTGAGAGATATGAATTTAGTGCCACTATTAGCCTGTAAGGTGACTGTTCCTGTATATTGTCTCTGCACCTTTCTGATCTACTACTTTTTGGCTCTCTCTTTGCTTAGAGGACCCCTTTCAGTATTTCCTGTAGAGCTGGTTTAGAGTTTGCAAATTCTTTCAGTTTTTGTTTGTCCTGGAAGCTTTTTATCTCTCCTTCTATTTTCAGTGATAGCCTAGCTGGATAGAGTATTCTTGGCTGCATGTTTTTCTCCTTTAGTGATCTGAATATATCATACCAGCTCTTCCTGGCCTGCCAGGTCACTGTGGATAAGTCTGCTGCCAATCTAATATTTTTACCATTGTATGTTACAGACTTCTTTTCCCGGGCTGCTTTCACGATTTTCTCTTTGTCACTAAGACTTGTAAGTTTTACTATAAGGTGAAGGGATGTGGACCTATTCTTGTTGACTTTGAGGGGGGTTCTCTGCATCTCCTGGATTTTGATGCTTGTTCCCTTTGCCATATTAGGGAAATTCTCTCCAATAGTTCTCTCCAATAGATCTTCTGCTCCCCTCTCTGTTTCTTCTTCTTCTGGAATCCCAATTATTCTAATGTTGTTTTGTCTTATGGTGTCACTTATCTCTTGAATTCTTCCCTCGTGGTCCAGTAGCTGTTTGTTCCTCTTTTGTTCGGCTTCTTTATTCTCTGTCATTTGGTCTTCTAGATTACTAATTCTTTCTTCTGCCTCATTTGTCCTAGCAGTGAGAGACTCCATTTTTTATTGCACCTCATTAATAGCTTTTTGATTTCTACTTGGTTAGATTTTAGTTCTTTAATTTCTCCAGAAAGGGCTTTTATATCTCCAGAGAGGGTTTCTCTAATATCTTCCATGCCTTTTTCAAGCCCGGCTAGAACGTTCAGAATCGTCATTCTGAACTCTTGATCTGACATATTACCAATGTCTGTGTTGATTAGGTCCCTAGCCTTCAGTACTGCCTCTTGTCTTTTGTTGTGGTGATTTTTTTCCGCTTTGTCATTTTATTCAGTTAAGAAGATATGAAGGATCAAATAAAATACTAAAAGGGTGGCAAAGACCCCCCAAAAAGCTCTGTAACCAAATCAGAGGAGACCCCAAATTGTAAGGAAGGGGGAGAAAGGGGATAAAAATAGGTTCAGAGAAAAAAAGAAAAAAATTAAAAAAAAAACAAATAAAGAAAAAGTATAAAAAATAATGAAAAAAATATATAGATAGATAGATAAACTAGTCAAAAACGTTAAAAAGGGGTAAACGTTTTTAAAAAATTCGCAGAAGAAGAAAAAAGAAAGAACAAAAATTGAAAAAAGAAATTGAATTAACCGCACGACTAAAGAATCATGGGGAGAAAGCCATGAGTTCCATGCTTTGCTATCTCCTCCTCTGGAATTGTGCTGCTGTCTTAGGAATTGAACCTTCTTTCCTTGATAGATGAACTTCATCCTTTCTGGATATTTTGTTGATCTTCTGGGAGAGAGGCCTGTTGTAGTGACTCTCAAGTGTCTTTGCCCAAGGCGGGACTGCGCCGCCCTTACCGTGGGCCGGATTAAGTCATCTCATCGGATTCGCTTTTGGGAGCTTCTGTTCTCTGAATGCTTTCCATAGAGCTCTGGAGGATGGGAATGAAAATGGCGGCCTCCTAGTCTCCGGCACAGAGGAGCCGAGAGCCTGGAGCCCCACTCCTCAGTGTGCCCCCATAGGACAGCACTAAATCACTCCCGTATCCCCAGCCTCCAGCCGCGCTCCAAGCTCACCCAGCCCGCGACCAGTTCAGGGTAACCCCGACCTGAGAGTTCAGTCCTCGGCTCTGTCTCTGTAGCCGGCTTCTCTGTTCTAATACGTGCGAGCTCTGCGACAATCTGACACCCCTGATCCTTGTGTGACCCTGCAGGACCTGGGGCCACGCTGACCCCAAGTGGGCTTCTCCCCTGTTTAATCTCTGGAGCAATGTCCCTCAGTGCAACAGACATTTAAAAGTCCTGATTGTGTGCTCTGTTGCTCCGGCGCTTGCTGGAAGCCGGCCCCTCTGCTGCGGACTATCTTCCCATCGTTTTAGATTCACAACTATGCGAGTCTTACCTTTCAGAAAATGGTTGATTTTCAGTTTCTAGAATTTCTGTTCTTCTCTTTGAACTCTCGTTGGATTTGTCAGTGTTTGCAATGTTTAGAAAAGCTATTGAGCTGATCACCTGCTACCTGAGGTAGTCTCAGCCTACTACTTCTCCGTCATCTTGACTCCTCCCCCCAATCAGAATGCTTGTGACCAGGAAAAGCGCCCCATGCCTTCCGAGGAAAGCTCAGAGTTAACATCGGCAAGCATACCAAAGACATGTCTGGAGTCTTCAACAGTGAGGACAGGTGTTCTTCTTGCATCTCCAGAAATCGTGCCATAAATGCCTCCCAATTCTCCCACAGACCCAAACATTAAAAGAGACCTTACACCCTAGAAGCTTAGGCCCAGGACAGACTCATCTGTTTGGAGCTCACAGGAGCAAGCACGGAGCATGTTGGAAGAGAACCAATCCCCATGTGAAGCCATCTGAAAAGGCTTTCGGGCCAGTTTTAGGAATACATTGTGAATCTAAAAAGGTCTCTGTCTTCTGTGTATTCAAAACACGCATTCTGTTATCTACCCTGAAGATAATTTCTTTAGGAAGAAGAGTTCATGGAGTGCCCAAGGGCTGGCACTGGAGAGAGTCTCAGGTGTGTGTGACAGGCCCACTGGTGTTGTGTTGTGGCTGTCCACTCTCCTGTGGGCTCGTCCTCTGCAGAAGTTCTCCTTGCCTTCCATTCAGAGTGTGTGGTGTCTGGGCCAAATATGGTGAGTTTAAGCTTCGTGGGTGTGTTGTGCCTGTGAAACGTGAACTTAAACACACTCCACAAAATTTAAGGCCTGCTGAATTCTGTGGCTAGGTGAGAATATGTGAGCAGGGCTTTCTTCCAGTTCCCTGCATGATTTCCTGTTCTCCAGGGACTAAGCAAAGTGGCCTGAAGAACGTAGTCACACGTGTTCCAGGTTTGGTGTTCCGTGATTGCAGCTAATATCCTTACCATCCTAGCTATAGCCAATTTTCCGTCTTGATGCTGGCGGTCATAGAGCCCAAGTGTCTTAGGCCCCATGGAGGCATCTACACCATCAGTTCCCATCACGAATGCACACAAAGAAATAATAATCTTACCATGGTGTCAACAGGCATTATCTCTGACCATGGTTTCCATGCTGTCTAGACCTGGTTGCTTGCTCATGACCTCTCCAGGAGATACACAGTGTTCTCTGGATTTTTTGTCTTCAAAGCATGCTGATCTGGTTTCCCTGGGCCTCAAGTCCTTGGGTTGCAAGAACTCGTGTCCTTCAGACACTCTCCTTTACTCAGCCAACAACTATGGTTCAACATTCAAATTGTGGGTTCTAAGTGAGTTCCTCACCCCTGGGCCTTTGTCTTTGTTCATGACTCCCTGCCTCTGAAGCATCAAACGTCCAATTCTCCCATAAGCCCTGTCTACATCCTTCTCCCATGGTCTCTGTGACTTCTTCTCTCTTTTGCTCTGGACTGTGATTTCTAGGCTTCAGGTCTATTTATGCCCTGTTTACATTGATGTGCTCTTCTTCCGGTTGTGCTGAAGGCTAATACAAGCCTGCAGCTCCCAGAAACGACTACCATCTCCCTGCCCTGCAAATACACTGCAGACTCTTATGGAGCCATAAGCAAGAAGGCATTCTTGCTCCTTGTGACATGTGGCAGAAAGGGAGAGAGCATTGGGCTGTGTCATATCTGTCAGTCACAGAAAGACGACTACCATACGATTTCCCTCACTCATGGAAGTAAAGAAACATTTGAAAAAGCAAGAAAAAGGGACAGGCAATAAGACTTTAACCAGGCACACAAAATTTGGTGTTTGTTCCAGGCAGGGTAGTCAGAATCTGCGTTCTAAAAGTGGATCAAATGGGACGTTCAATGCAGGAAATGTGGCCGAACGGGATGTAACGTGAGTTTCCACTGTGTTTGAAGGTGAATTGTGATTTGGAATAGAGCAGCTTCATATCTCTTAAAATATCATTCTTAGCGTTTTTAGGAACACACACACACACACACACACATAAACACACACACACACTCATACACATACACACAAACACACACACACACACACACACACACACACACACACACACACACACTTAAAAGTGTCCCAAAGAAGTTAGGGAGCAAATTAGGAATAGCACTCATGCAAGCAAAATTCAGAAAATACCATAAAAAAAAAGCTTAGAGAATCAAAATAACAACCGGTCCAAACAGGATAAGTTAACTACTAACCTATCAAGAATTAATTAATTAATTGATTGATTAATTAATTAAACAACAATACCTAAAAGACCCCTACACAGAAGTCTGCCAGCAAATCCAATACCGGAGAGAAAAGGATAAATTCCAAGACACATATCCACTACCATGACAAGATCATGAGTCATACATATCTGACGTCTCAGGTAATGACTTTGAAGCAGCTTTTGTGGATTTTTTTTATTCGTTTATTTGTTTATTTCCAGCATAACAGTGTTCACTGTTTTGGCATCACACCCAGTGCTCCATGCAGTACGTGCCCTCCTTATTACCCACGACCTGGTTCCTCAACCTCCCCCCCCACCCCGCGCCCCATCAAAACCCTCTGGTTGTTTTTCAGAGTCCATAGTCTCTCATGGTTCATCTCCCTTTCCAGTTTCCCTCAACTCCCTCTCCTCTCCATCTCCCCATGTCCTCCATGTTATTTGTTATGCTCCACAAATAAGTGAGACCATATGATACTTGACTTATTTCGCTGAGCATAATTTCTTCCAGTCCCGTCCATGTTGCTACAAAAGTACGATATTCATCCTTTCTGTTGGAGGCATAATACTCCATTGTGTTTATGTTCCACATCTTCCTTATCCATTGAAGGGCATCTTGGTTCTTTCCACAGTTTGGCGACCGTAGCCATTGCTGCAATAAACATTGGGGTTCAGATGGCCATTCTCTTCACTACATCTGTATCTTTGGGGTAAATACCCAGCAGTGCAATTGCAGGGTCATAGGGAAGCTCTATTCTTAATTTCTTCAGGAGTCTCCACACTGTTCTCCAAAGTGGCTGCACTAACTTGCATTCCCACCAACAATGTAAGAGGGTTCCCCTTTCTCCACATCCTCTCCAACACACATTGTTTCCTGTCTTGCTAATTTTGGCCATTCTAACTGGTGTCAGGTGGTATCTCAATGTGGTTTTAATTTGAATCTCCCTGATGGCTACTGATGATGAACTTTTTTTCATGTGTCTGATAGCCATTTGTATGTCTTCATTGGAGAAATGTCTGTTCATATCTTCTGCCCATTTTTCGATATGATTATCTGTTTTGTGTGTGTTGAGTTTGAGAAGTTCTTTATAGATCCTGGATATCAACCTTTTGTCTGTACTGTCATTTGCAAATATCTTCTCCCATTCCGTGGGTTGCCTTTTTGTTTTGTTGACTGTTTCCTTTGCTGTGCAGAAATTTTTGATCTTGTTGAAATCCCAAAAGTTCATTTTTGCTTTTGTTTCCTTGGCCTTTGGAGACATATCTTGAAAGAAGTTGCTGTGGCTGATATCAAGAGGTTACTGCCTATGTTCTCCTCTAGGATTCTGATGGATTCATGTCTTACGTTGACCCCTCCACTCTAGTATGCCAGCAAATCCAATACTGGAAAGAAAATGATAAATTCCAAGACACAGACGCACTACCATGACAAGATCATAAGACATACATATCTGAAGTCTCAGGTAATGCCTTTTGAAGCAGCTTTTGAGGCTTTTGAAGCAGTCCTCAAACATCTCCCAACACACAGAAAGCCGGGTTCAAATCAATTCCCAGGTCCACAATTCGAGACATTTAATAGTAATGCGGGATTATCTCATCTATTCCCAAAATGTAGGAAGAGGAAAGACTCTAATTTACAATGTCCAAAGACACAATTCATATAAGTACCTTATAGGAAACCAATTGCATACAATTCTAATCTGTAAGACAATAAAACTAGAATTCATTTCTCTTCTTTCTTTCTTCAACTGCATGCGAAACGGCCTGTTTTGCTTTCTATTCACTATTTTTTCTTGTATTTGGCAAGCCAGCCTTTCATCCATCCTACGTTTTTTGACATAGTGTTCCCTGATTCTTTAATTGCATATACCACCACGTGCTCATCCTCATATAATGCCACACTACCTCCATACCCATGAACCAGTTCCCTCTTTATGGCAGGACTTATCCTCCTGTAACCCTTAGCTTGGTCCCCAAATTCCTGTGTCTGTCCGGGTGCGTCTCCCTGTCTGAATTCTTCTCCTTCCGTTTTACCTTACTACAACTCAAGTCTATGGTATTCCTCATGGACCACAAATTAGTGAAGCCATTGGATATTTCCCTTGGTCTGCTTGAATTTTCATTTGGAAATCACCTTTTTTATCATCATCTTCATAGTCATATTTATCCACTAGCCCCTAAAAGTTTATCTTCTCTCATTCCACAGTGATGCTAGAGTGGGCATGGCAGGCCATCGATGTTGGTGGTTCATTTCATCTGAATAGAGAGTTGATCAACATGACTCTCCCCATGACTATGGCATGTAGCATTAACTAATGATGACAAGGAGTGCTGACCAAGGTTCTTTCTTAGGGGTAGCGTTCTTACAGCGCTTCACTCTCCATGAAGACTTTGCAACGGTGTTTAAGGTAATGTCAGGTAGACAGAGACTTCATCCCTTGGCAATGGTGTTTCAGGAAACTAGAAGATAAGAACAGGGACAGCACAACGCATCCTTGCCCTGGCAATTTTCCTGGAATTGTGACTTTCCTTCCCTTCTTCCTTCCCTCACCTTCCAAGCTGACCAAGCACAAAGGCAGACCTTACACCCGAGAAACCATAGGGAAGAGAAGCTAAGAAGGCAAACCCTCACCCAAGGATATCCAACCTCCCAGAGACCTAATGTTAGCCAAGAGGACTCGCTGGTGATTGAGATCTCTAGAAATTGCAGTGGAAATAGAAACGCTTTGCTCTCTCTGGAGAAATATTTGTCTAAATAATGATATACAGAACATCGTTTTGTTTTCTCTTTGTACAGAAAGTGGAAGTTGGAAAGAAACAGAAAAGACGACTTGAATTCATGATCAGGCTAGCAGGGCTCTTTCTTGTTCCTTCCCAGGTTTTTCTACATAAAGCTGTAGGACTCATATGTCATGAGAATGGGATTGCTGCTTCAGTGAAGTCAGCTTCTGTGACGTCACAAACCTCTGAGGTCCTAGCAACCACTTCTCTCCAAACCACGCCTCATCACTTCACCTGGCTGTAGTAGTTCTGGGTCAGCCAGGAGTATCAAAATCATTCCAAACCGCTGGAGCCGCCGGGGTATTTCTCTAAGACAGTTTGAGAAGCGATTTGGGGTCCCTTTATGACCAAATTTGTAGTCCTTGGCCGTGACTGTCATCACCATCTCTCTGGACTACTGAGCAGGGCAAGAATCCACAATACCCTCTTACCGACGTAATGTCAGAGAGTCAGGAGTACAAGCAGCCTCACACGGGGAACTCCACACCATACACATGTTCATGGTCCTCACACCCCAACAGGATGCCTCTGACCAGGAAAAGCAACGCCCGCCCTCCAAGGGAAGCTCCAAATTAACACCAGCAACCATACAAAAGTCATGTATGGAGTCTTCAAGAAAGAGGACACTAGTTCTTCTTGCATCTCCAGAAATCGTGCCATAATGCGTCCATATAACCAGCTGACCAAACATTAATTGCAGACCCTATATCCTAGAAGCTTAGACCCAGGACGGACTCATTTGTTTGGAGCTCACAGGAGCAAACATGGAGCATGTAGGAAGAGAACCAATCCCCATGTGAAGCCATCGGAAAAAGCGTTCAGGCAAGTTTCAGAATACATCGTGAATCTTCCAAAGATCACAGTCTTCTCTATTTGAAACACGCATTCTGTTAACTACCGTGAAGATAATTTCTTTAGGAAGAAGAGCTCATGGAGTGCCCAAGGGCTGCACTTGGGAGAGTCTCAGGTGTGTGTGCCATGCCCTCTGCTGTTGTGTTGTGTCTTTCCACTCTCCTGTGGGCTCGTCCTCTGCAGAGGCTCTCCTTTCCTTCCATTCAGAGTGCTTCGTGTCTGGGCCAGATATGTTGAGGTTAAGCTTCGTGGGTCTGGTATGCCTGTGAAATGTGACTTTCAAACCAATCCACAAAACTTAAGGCCTGCTGAACTCTGTGGCCAGGTGAGAGGATGTGGGCCGGGCTTTCTTCTAGTCCCCTGCAGGATATTCTGTTCTCCTGGGACTAAGCAACGTGGCCTGAAAAAGGCATTCCCAAGAGTGTTCCAGGTTTGGGAATCCGTGATTGCAGGTTGTGCAGCTAATGTCCTCACCGTCCTGCCTGTGGCCATTTCTCAGTCTGAATGCTGGTGTTCGTAGAGTCCAAGTCTCTTTGGCCCCCATCGAGGCATCTCGACCAACAATGTCCATCATGAATGCACACAAAGAAATAATAATCTTACCATGGTGTCAGTAGGTATTGTCTGTGATCATGGTTTACAGGCTGTCTGCACCTGGTTGCTTGCTGGTGTCCTCTCCAGGAGAAACACAGTGTCCACTAGAGTCTATGTCTGCAAAGCATGCTGATGTGGAGTCCCCGGGCCTCAAGATCCTTGGGTTGCGAGAACTCGTGTCCTTCACACACTCTCCTTTTCTCCAGCAACAACTATGGGTCAGCATTCAAATTGTGGGTTCTAAGTGTGCTCTTCTCTCCTGGGCCTTTGTCTTTGGCCATGGCTCCCTGCCCTCTGAAGCACCAAACGTCCAATTCTCCCATAAGCCCTGTCTACACCCTTCTCAGATAGTCTCTGTGACTTCTTCTATCTTTCACTGTGGAGTGTGATTTCTAGGCTTCACGTTCATTTATACCACGTTTCCATTGATGTGGTCATCTTCTCGTTTTGCTGATGGCTGAAGACAAGCCTGGATCTCCCAGACACTTCTATATTCTCCCTGTCCTCCAGATGCACTGCGGACTCATCTGGAGCCATAAGCAAGAAGGCATTCTTGTTCCTTGTGACATGTGGCAGAAAGGGAGAGAGCATTGGTCTCTCTTGTATCTGTCAGTCACAGAATGACAACTACCATAAAAATTCACTCACTCATGGGAGTAAAGAAACATGTGAAAAAGCAAGAAAAACTGATAGACTCCAACCAGGCACACAAAATTTGGTTTTTGTTCCATGCAGGCTAGTCACAATCTGCGTTTCAATAAATGGATCAAATGGGACATTCAAAGCACTAAATGTGGCCGAAAGAGATGTAACGTGAGTTTCCACTGTGTTGGAAGGTGAATTGTGATCTGGAATAGTGTAGCTTCATACCTCTTAAAATATCATTTTTTGCATTGTGTGAAACCCACAGACACACAGAAAACACACACACACACACACACACACACACACACACACAATTAAAAGTGTCCCACAGAATATAGGGAGCATGGGCGAAATAGCAGTCATGGAAGCAAATTTCTGAGAAAATACCATAAAAAACAAAAGCTTAGAAAATCAATGTAACAAACCCTCCAAACTGGATATGTTTACTCCTTACCTATCAGGAATTAATTAATTAATTAAAAAACCTTATCTAAAAAACCCCTACACACAAGAATCCCAGCAAATCCAATACCGGAGAGAAAAGGACAAATTCCAAGACTCATACGCACTACCATGACGAGATCATGAGTCATACATATCTGACGTCTCAGGTAATGCCTTTTGAAGCAGCTTTTGAGGCTTTTGAAGCAGTCCTCAAACATCTCCCAACACACAGAAACCCAGGTTCAAATCAATACCCTAGTCCGCAATCCGAGACATTTAATGGTAATGTCGGCTTTTCTCATCTATTCCTAAAATGTAGGAAGAGGAAAGACTAATTTACAATGTCCAAAGACCCAATTCACATAACAAGCTTATAGGAAACAAATTGCATACAATTTTAATCAGTAAGATAATGAAACGAGAATTCATTTCTCTTCTTTTCTTTCTTCATCTCCATGTGAAAAGGCCTATTTTGCTTTCTATTCACTATTTTTTCTTATATTCGGCAAGCCAGACATTCATCCATCCTACGTTTTTGGACATAGTGTTCCCTGATTCTTTAATTGCATATACCACCAAGGGCTCATCTTCATATAATGCCACACCACCTCCATACCCATTAATCAGTTCCCTCTTTATGGCATATCTTTACCTCCTGTAATCCTCAGCTTGGTCCCCAAAGTCCTGAGTCTCTCCTGGTGTGTCTCCCTGACTGACTACTACTTCTTCCATTTTCCCTTACTACTACTCCTGTCCATGTTATTCCACATGGGCCACATATGAGTGAACCCAAAGGATATTTCCCTTGGTCTACTTGCATTTTCTTTTGGATATCCTCTTCTTTATCATCATCTTCATAATCATCTTTATCCACTAGCCTTTAAAGGGAATCTTGGCTTCTTTCACAGTGATGCTAGAGGGGTCATGGAAGGCCATTGATGTTGGCCATTCATTTTCATCTGAATAAAGACAGTTGCTCAACATGGCTCTCTCCATGACTATGGCATGTAGCATTAACTAATGATGTCGAGGAGTGATGACCAGGGCTCTTTCTTTAGGGGTGGCGATCATGCAGAATTTCACTCTCCATGAAGCCTTTGCAACGGTGTTTAAGGGACTGTCAGGTAGACACAGCCTTCATTCCTTAGGACTGGTGTTTCAGAACACTAGCAGATAAGGACACTGAGTGCACTATGCATCCCTACCCTGGCAATTTTCCTGGAATTGTGACTTTCCTTCCCTTCTTCCTTCCCTCACATTCCAAGCTGACCACGCACCAAAGGCAACCTTACACCCGAGAAACCATAGGGAACAGAAGCTAAGAATGGACCCTCTCACCCAAGAAGTTCGAACCTCCCAGAGACCTAATGGTAGCCAAGAGGCCTCGCTGATGATTCAGATCTCTAGTAATTGCAGTGGAAAGAGGAACACCTTGCTCTTTCTGGCGAATTTTGTTGTAAAGAATGGTATACAGAACATAATTTTCTTTTCTCTTTGTAAAGAAAGTGGAAGTGGGAAAGAAACAGAAAAGCCACCTGAGTTCATGATCAGGCTAACAGGGCTCTTTCTTGTTCCTTCCCAAGACTTTCTACTTAAAGCCTTAGGACTCATATGTCATGAGAATGGGATTGCTGCTTCAGTGCTGTCAGCATCTCTGATGTCACAAGCTCTAAGGTCCTAGCAACCACTCCTCATCAAACCATGCCTCATCACTTCACCTGGCTGGAGTAGTTCTGGGTCATCCAGGAATATCATAATAATTCCAAACCGCTGGAGCCGCCTGGCTCCAAACTCCCTAAAACTCCCTAAAGAGTTTGTGAAGCGATTTGGGGTCACCTTCTGCATGGACGAATTTGTAGTCCTTGGCCTTGACTGTCACCAACACCCCTCAGGACTCCTGAGAAGGGCAAGAATCCACAATTACATCTTACCCATATAAGGTCAAGAAAAAGTCAGGTTCAAGCAGCTCACAGGAGGAACTCCAAGCCATACACATGTTCATGGTCCTCACACACTATCAGGATGCTTCTGACCAGGAAAAGTGAAACCCACCCTCCGAGGAAAGCTCAGATTTAACACCCGCAACCATACCACGACATGTCTGGAGTCTTCAACAGTGAGGACACGAAATCTTCTTGCATCTCCAGAAATCGTGCCATAAATGCCTCCCCATTTTCCCAGCTGACCAAACATGAAATGCAGACCCTACCCCCTTGAAGCTTAGGCCCAGGACGGACTCATCTGTTTGGAGCTCACAGGAGCAAGCACGGAGCATGTTGTGAGAGAACCAATCCCCATGTTAAGCAATCTGAAAAGGCTTTTGGACCAGTTTCCGGATTAAAACGTGAATCTACAAATGGTTTTGACTTCTCGGTATTCGAAACAAGCATTCTGTTATCTACCCTGAAGATAATTTCTTTAGGAAGAAGAGCTCATGGAGAGCCCAAGGACTGGCACTTGAGAGAGTCTCAGGTGTGTGTGACATGCCCTCTGTGGTTGGTTGTGGCTAGCCTCTCTCCTGTGTGTTCATCCTCTTCGGAGGCTCTCCTTGCCTTCCCTTCAGAGTGTGTCGTGTCTGGGCCAAATATGGTGAGGTTAAGCATCGTGGGTCTGGTACTCCTGTGAAACGTGACTTTCACCCCACTCCACAAAACTTAAGGCCTGCTGTATTCTGTGGCCAGGTGAGAGATGTGGCATGGCTTTATTCTAGTCCTCAGCAGGATTTTCTGTTCTACTGGGACTAAGCAAGGTGGCCTGAAGAAGGCAGGCCCACCAGTGTTCCAGGTTTGAGAATCAGTGATTGCAGTTTTGGCAGCAATGCCTAACTGTCCTGCCTGTGGCCACTTCACAGTCTGATTGCTGGCGGTCGTAGAGTCCAAGTTTCTTTGGCGCCCATCGAGGTATCTCCACCAACACTGCCCATCATGAATGTACACAAAGAAATAATAATATAGTCACGGTGTCAACAGGTATTGTGTGTGATCATGGTTTCTTGGATGTCTGCACATGATTGCTTGCTGGTGTACTGTCCAGGAGATACACAGTGTTTTGCAGTTCTTGAGTCTCTGTCTGCAAAGCATACTGATCTGGAATACATGGGCTTCAAGACCCTTGGGTTGCAAGATCTAATTTCATTCAGACACTCTCCTTTACTCCGCCAACAGCTATGGGTCAACATTCAAATTGTGGGTTCTAAGTGTGCTCCTCACCCCTGGGCCTTTGTTTTTGGCCATGGCTCCCTGCACTCTGAAGCACCAACCATCCAATTCTCCCATAAGCCCTATCTACATCCTTCTCCCATGGTCTCTGTAACTTCTTCTCTCTTTCGATGTGGAGTGTGATTTCTAGGCTTCAGGTCCATTTATGCCATGTCTCCATTTATGTGGTCATCTTCTAGTTTTGCTGATGACTAAAGACAAGCCTGGAGCTCCCAGACACTTCTACCATCTCCCTGTTCTCCAAATGCACTGCGGACTCTTATGGAGCCATAAATAAGAAGGAGTTCCTTTTCTTGTGACATGTGGCAGAATGGGAGGGTGCATTGATATCTGTCATATTAGTCAGTCACAGAAAGAAAACTACCATACAAATTCACTCAGTCATGGGAGTAAAGACATATGTGAAAAAACAAGAAAAAGGGACAAGCATATAGACTCTAACCAGGCACAAAAAATTTGGTGTTTGTTCCAGGTTGGGTAGTCAGAATCTGCCTTGCTAAAAGTGAACAAATTCGACATTCAATGCAGGAAATGTGGCCGAACGGGATGGAAGGTGAGTTTCCACTGCGTTTTAAGGTGAATTGTGATTGGAATAGAGCAGCTTCATATCTCTTAAAATATCATTTTAGCGTATTGAGAAACACACACACACACATCAAAAAACACAAACACACACAGTTAAAAGAGTCCCACAGAAGTTAGGGAGCAAGTTAGGAATAGCATTCAAGGAAGCAAAATTCAGAGAAAATACCAAAAAAACAGAACACTTAGAGAGTCACAGTAACAAACCGCCCAAACTGGATAACTTAACTCCTAACCTATTAATTAATTAATTAATTAAACAACCATAGTTAAAAGACCGCTACAAAGAAGTCTGCCAGGACATCCAATACCAGAGAGAAAAGTAAAAATCACAAAGAATAATAATATTACCACATGTCATCTGGTATTGTCTCTGATCATGGTTTCCAGGGTGTCTGCACCTGGTTGCTTGATGGTGTCCTCTCCAAGATACACAGTGTTCTCTGGAGTATATGTCTGCTTAGCATGCTGATCTGGAATCCCCGACCCTCAAGATCCTTCGGTTGCAAGAACTTGTGTCATTCAGACACTCTCCCTTTCTCCACCAACTGCTATGTGTCAACATTCAAATTATGGGTTTAAGTGTGCTACTCTCAACTGGGCTTTTACTTTTGGCAATGGCTCCCTGCCCTCTGAAGCACCAACCATCCAATTCACCCATAAGCCCTGTCTACACCCTTCTCCCGTGGTCTCTGTGACTTCTTCTCTCTTTCACTGTGGAGTGCAAATTCTAGGTTTCAGGTACATTTATGCCATGTTTCCATTGATGTAGTCATCTTCTGGTTGTGCTGATGTCTAAGACAAGCCTGAGCTTGCAGACAGCTCTACAGCCTCCCTGTCTTCCAGATGCACTGCGGACTAATCTGGAGCCATAAGCAAGAAGGGATTCTTGCTCCTAATGACATGTGGTAGAATGGGGAGAGCATTGGGCTGTGTCATATCTGTCAGTCACAGAAAGACAACTACCACACAATAGCACTCACTCATGGAAGTAAAGAATCATGTGCAAAAACAAGAACAAGGGACAGGCAATGAGACTCGACCCAGGCACACAGAATTTGTTGTTTGTTCCAGGCAGGCTAGTCAAAATCTCTGTATCTAAAAGTGGATCAAATGGGATATTCCATGCAGGAATTGTGGCCGAATGGGGTGTAACGTGAGTTTGCACTGTTTGAAGGTGAATTGTGATCTGGAATACAGCAGCTTCATATCTCTTAAAATAACATTTTTAACGTTTTCTGAAACACACACACACACACACACACACACACACACACACACACACACACTTAAAAGAGTCCCACAGAAGTTAGGGAGCAATTGAGGAATAGCACTCATGGAAGCAAAATTCTGAGAAAATACCATAATAAACAAAAGCTTAAGGAATCAAAGTATTAACCCATCCAAACAGTATAAGTTAACTCCGTACCTGTCAAATTCATGAATTAATTAAACAACGTTACCGAAAAGACCCCTCCACACAAGTATGCCAGCAAATCCAATACCTTAGAGAAAAGGAAAAATTCCAAGACAACTACGCATTACCATGACGAGATCATGAGTTATCCATGACGTCTCAGGTAATGACTTTTGAAGCAGCTTTGGAGGCTTTTGAAGCTGTCCTCAAACATCTACAAAACACAGAAATCCAGGTTATAATCAATTCCCTGGTCCACAATTCAAGACATTTAATGATAAGTCGGCTTTTCTCATCTATTCCCAAAATGTAGGAAGAGGGAAGACTCGAATATACAATGTACAAAGACCCAATTCACATAAGGTCCTTATAGGAAACCAATGGCATACAATTTTAATCAGTAAGATAATAAAACTAGAATTCATTTCTCTTCTCTTTCTTTCTTTATATCCATGTGAAACGGCCTGTTTTGCTTTCTATTCACTATTTTTTCTTAATTTCAGCAAGCCAGGCTTTCATCTGTCTGACGTTTTTTGTCATAGTGTTCCCTGATTCTTTAATGGCATATACCACCAATTTCACCCTCATATAATGCCACACCACCTCCATACCCATTAACCAGTTCCTTCTTTATGGCATGTCTTATCCTCCTGTAGCCAAGCTTGGTCCCCAAAATCATGAGTCTCTCCTGGTGCGACTCCCTGTCTGACTTTATCTCTTTCCGATTTTCCTTACTACTACTCATGTCCATGGTATTCCTCATGTGCCACATATGAGTGAACCCATAGGATATGTCCCTTGGTCTGCTTGCATTTTCATTTGGAAATCATCATATTTATCATCATCTTCATAATCCTCATTATTCATGAGCCCTTAACAGGGTATCTCTGCTCATTCCACAGTGATGCTAGAGTGGGCATGGCAGTCCAAAATGATGTTGGCCGTTCATCTTCATCTGAATAAGGAGAGTTGCTCAACATGGCTCTCCCCATGTCTATGGCCTATAGCATTAACTACTGATGACAAGGAGTGCTGACCAGGGCTCTTTCTTTCGGGGTAGCGATCATGCATCATTTCACTCTCCATGACGCCCTAGCAAAGGAGTTTAAGGTAATGTCATGTAGACAGAGCCTTCATCCCTTAGGACTGGTGATTCAGGACACGAGAACATAAGGACATTGACCTCACAATGAATCCCTGCCCTGACAATTTTCCTGGACTTGTGACTGTCCTTCCCTTCTTCCTTTCCTCAACTTCCAAGCTGACCAAGCACCAAAGGCAGACCTTCCACCCGAGACACCATAGGGAACAGAAGCTAAGAATGGATCCTCTCACCCAAGGATATCCAACCTCCCAGAGAACTAATGGTAGCCAAGAGGCCTCGCTTTTGAATGAGATCTCTAGTAATTGCAGTGGAAAAAGGAACACCTTACTTTCTCTGGAAAAATGTTGGTCTAAAGAATGGTATACAGAACATCATTTTCTTTTCTCTTTGTAAGAAAGTGGAAGAGGGTAAGAAACGGAAAAGCCCCCCTGAGCTCAAGATCAGGCTAACAGGGCTCTTTCTTGTTCCTTCCCTAGTCTTTCTAATAAAAGCCATAGGACTCATATGTCTTGAGAATGGGATGGCTGCTTCAGTGAAGTCAGCTTCTGTGACGTGAAAAACCTCTGAGGTCCTAGCAACCACTCCTCACCAAACCACACCTCATCACTTCACCACGCTGAAAAAGTCCTGGTTAAGCCAGGAGTAACAAAATCTCTCCAAACCGCTGGAGCCACATGGTGATTTCCCCAAGACAGTTTGTGGAGCGATTTGGGTTCACTTTCTCCCTCCCCGAATTTCTAGTCTTTGGCCGTGACTGTCACCACAACCCCTCTGGACTCTGGAGAATGTCAAGAATCCACAATTCCATCTTACCCATGTAAGGGCAAGAAAGAGTCAGGAGTACAAGCAGCCTCAAACGGGGAACTCCAGGCAATACACATATTCATGATCCTCACACCCTATCTGGATGCTTCTGACCAGGAAATGCGCCCCCAACCCTAAGAGGAAAGCTCAGAGTTAACACCCACAACCATACCAAAGACCTGTCTGGAGTCTTCAACAGTGAGGACACGAGTTCTTCTTGCATCTCCAGAAATCGTGCCATACATGCCTCCCCATTTATCCAGATGACCAAACATGAAAGGCTGACCATACACCCTAAGCTTAGGTTCAGGACGGACTCATCTATGTGGAGCTCACAGGAGCAAGCGTGGTGCATGGTGGAAGAGAACCAATCCCCTTGGGAAGCCATCGGAAATGGCTTTCGGGCCAATCTCAGTTTTACAACGTGAATCTACAAAAGGTCTCTGTCTTCTCTGTATTCTTAATGCGCCTTCTGTTATCTTCCCTGAAGATCATTTCGTTAGGAAGAAGAGCTCATGGAGTGCCCTAGGGCTGGCACTTGAGAGAGTCTCAGCTGTGTTCGAGATGACCTCTGGGGTGGTGTTGTGGCTGTCCTCTCTCCTGTGGGCTCGTCCTCTGCAGAGGCTCTCCGTGCCTTCCATTCAGAGGGTTTGGTGTCTGGGCCAAATATTGTGTTTTGCCCTGGTTACCTTCATGGGTCTGGTGTGCCTGTGAAACGTGTCATTCTACCCACTCCACAAAACTTAAGGCCTGCTGAATTCTGTGGCCAGGAGAAAGGATGTGGGCAGGGCTTTATTCTAGCCCCCTGCAGGATTTTCTGTTCTCCTGGGACTAAGCAACGTGGCTTGAAGAATGCAGTCCCAACAGTGTTCCAGGTTTGGGAATCCATGATTGCATGTTGTGCAGCTAAAGTCCTCCCCGTCCTGCCTGTGGCCACTTCTCAGTCTAGATGCTGGCGTTGGTAGATGCCAAGGATCTTTTGCGCCTATCAAGGCATCTCTACCAACACTGTCCATCACCAATGCACACAAAGAATAATAATATTACCACAGTGTCAACTGGTATTGTCTCTGATCATGGTTTCCAGGGTGTCTGCACCTGGTGGCTTGATGGTGTCCTCTCCAGGAGATACACAGTGTTCTTGTAGTCTACGTATGCATAGCATGCTGATTTGGAATCCCCGAGCCTCAAGATCCTTCAGTTGCATGAACTTGTGTCATTCAGACACTCCCTTTCTCCACCAACAGCTATGTGTCTGTGTCAACATTCAAATTGTGGGTTCTACATGTGCTCCACTCCCTGGGCCTTTTTTTTTTTTTTTTTTTTTGGCCAAGACTCCCTGCCCTCTGAACCACCAACCATCCAATTCTCCCATAAGCCCTGTCTACACCCTTCTCCCACGGTCTCCGTGACTTCTTCTCTTTCACTGTGGAGTGTGATTTCTAGGCTTCAGGTCCATTTATGCCATGTTTCCATTGATGTGGTCATCTTCTGGTTGTGCTGATTGCTAAGACAAGCCTGAGCTCGCAGACACCTCTAGGGTCGCCCTGTCTTCCAGATGCACTGCAGATTTTATGGAGCCATAAGCAAGAAGGCGTTCTTGCTCCTTGTGCGATGTGGAAGAAAGGGAGAGAGCATTGGGCTGTGTCATATCTGTCTGTCACAGAAAGACAACTACCGTACAATTTCACTCACTCATGGAAGTAAAGAATCATGGGAAAAAGCAAGAAAAAGGGACAGGCAATGAGACCAGAACCAGGGACAAAAATTTGGTGTTTTTTCCAGGCAGGCTAGTCAGAATCCGCCTTTCTAAAACTGGATTAAATGGGATATTCTATGCAGGAATTGTGGCCAAATAGGGTGGTGTCCTGGTGATTCAGGACACGAGCAGATAAGGACACGCATCCCTACCCTGACAATTTTCCTGGAATTGTGACTGTCCTTCCCTTCTTCCTTTCCACAACTTCCAAGCTGACCAAGCACCAAAGGCAGACCTTCCACCCGAGACACCATAGGGAACAGAAGCTATGAATGGACCCTCTAAACCAAGGATATCCAACCTCCCAGAGACCTAATGGGAACCAAGAGGCCTAACTGTTAATTGAGATCTCTAGAAATTGCAGTGCAAATAGGAACACCTTGCTCGCTCTGGAGAAATGTTGGTCTAAAGAATGGTATAAAGAACATCGTATTCTTTATACCATTCTTTAGACCAACATTTCTCCAGAGTGAGCAAGTTGTTCCTATTTGCAGGGTTATGAAGGGGCGGCGGGAGGGGGTGGGGTGGGGTGGGAGGTTGAGGAACCAGGCGGTGGGTAATAGGGAGGGCATGTACTGCATGGAGCACTGGGTGTGATGCCAAAACAATGAACACTGTTATGCTGTAAATAAGCAAATAAAAATAAATTAATTAATAATAAAAAAAGATAATACTACAAATTAAAAAAAAAATAAAAGAACATCGTATTCTTTTCTCTTTGTATAGAATTTGGAAGAGGGAAAGAAACAGACAAGACCCCCTGAGCTCATGATCAGGCTAACAGGGCTCTTTCTTGTTCCTTCCCAAGTTTTTCTGATTAAAGGCATAGGACTCATATGTCTTGAGAATGGGGATACTGCGTCAGTAATGTCAGCTTCTGTGACGTCACAAAGCTCTGAGGTCCTAGCAACCACTCCTCACCAAACCACGCCTCATCACTTCAACCTGGCTGGAGTAGTTCTGGGTCAGCCTGGAGAATCAAAATCACTCCAAACCTCTGGAGCCACCTGCGGATTTCCCCAAGACAGTTTGTGGAGCGATTTGGGGTCACTTTCTCCATGGCCGAATTTCTAGTCTTTGCCCGTGACTGTCACCACAACCCCTCTGGACTCTGGCGAAGGGCAAGCATCCACAATTCCATCTTACCCACGTAAGGTCAAGAAAGAGTCAGAAGTACAAGCAGCCTCACACTGGGAATTCCAGGCAATAAACATATTCATGATCCTCACACCCTATCAGGATGCTTCTGACCAGGAAAAGCGCCCCCTGCACTCTGAGGAATGCTCAGAGTTAACACCCGCAACCATACCAAACAACTGTCTGGAGTCTTCAACTGTGAGGACACGAGTTCTTCTTGCATCTCCAGAAATCATGCCATAAATGCCTCCCAAAATTCCCACCTGACCAAACATCAAAGGCAGACCCTACACCCTAGAAGCTTAGGCCCAGGACGGACTCATCTATTTGGAGGTCACAGGAGCAAGTACGGAGCATGTTGGAAGAGAACCAATCCCCATGGGAAGCCATCGGAAAAGGCTTTTGGACCAGTCTCAGGAATACAACGTGAATCTACAAAAGGTCTCTGTCTTCTCTGTATTTGAAACGCGCCTTCTGTTATCTACCCTGAAGATCATGTATTTAGGAAGAAGAGCTCATAGATTGCGTATGGGCAGGCACTTGAGAATCTCAGGTACGTGTGACATGCCCTCTGGGATTCTGTTGTGGCTGTCCACTCTCTTGTCAGCTCATCCTCTGCAGAGAATCTCGTTGCCTTCCATACAGATGATTTGGTGTTTGGGCAAAATATGGTGTGCCTGTGAAATGTGATTTTCTACCCACTCCACAAAACTTAAGGCCTACTGAATTCTGTGGCCAGGTGAGAGGATGAGGGCAGGGCTTTCTTCTAGTCCCCTGCAGGATTTTCTGTTCTCCTGGGACTAAGCAACGTGGCATGAAGAAGGCAGTTCCAACAGTGTTCCAGGTTTGGGAATCCGTAATTGCAGTTTGGGCAGCGAATGTCCTCACCGTCCTGTCTGTGGCCACTTCTCAGTCTTGATACTTTTGATTGTAGAGCCCAAGTATCTTTGTCTCCTATCGAGGCATCTCCACCAACACTGTCCCTCACCAATGCACACAAAGAAATAATAATATTACCACGGTGTCTCTGGTATTGTCTCTGATCATGGTTTCCAGGTTTCTGCACCTGGTGGCTTGATGGTGTCCTCTCCAGGAGATACACAGTGTTCTCTGGAGTCTATGTCTGCAGAGCATGCTGATCTGGAATTTCTGAGCCTCAAGATCCTTCGCTTGCAAGAACTTGTGTCATTCAGACACTCTCCCTTTCTCCGCCAACAGCTATGGGTCAACATTCAAATTGTGGGTTCTAAGTGTGCTCCTCTCCCCTGGGCCTTTGTTTTTGGCCACGACTCCCTGCCCTCTGAAGAACCAACCATCCAATTCTCCCATAATCCCTGTCTACGCCCTTCTCCCATGATCTCTGTGTCTTCTTCTCTCTTTCGCTGTGGAGTGTGATTTCTAGGCTTCAGGTCCATTTATGCCATGTTTACACTGATGTGATCATCTTTTGTTGTGCTGATGGCTAAGACAAGCCTGAGATCCCAGACACCTCTACAGTCTCCCTGTGTCCCAAACGCACTGCGAACCCTTATGGAGCCATAAGCAAGAAGGCGTTCTTGCTCCTTGTGACATTTGGCAGAAAGGGAGAGAGCATTGGTCTGTGTCATATCTGTCAGTCACAGAAAGACAACTACCATACAATTTCACTCATTCATGGAAGTAAAGGATCATAGAAAAAAGCAAGAAGAAGGGACAGGCAATGAGGCTCTAACCAGGCACACAAAATTTGTTGTTTGTTGCAGGCAGGCTAGTCAGAATCTGCCTTTCGAAAAGTGGATCAAATGGGATATTCAATGCAGGAATTGTGGCCGAATGGGGTGTAACATGAGTTTCCACTGTGTTGGAAGGTGAATTGTGATCTAGAATAGAGCAGCTTCATATCTCTTAAAATATCATTTTAGTGTTTCCTGAAACATACACACACACACACACACACACACACACACACACACACACACACTTAAAAGAGTCCCACAGAAGTTAGGGAGCAAGTGAGGAATATCACTCATGGTAGCAAAATTCAGAGAAAATACCATTAAAAAACAAAAACTTAGAGAATCAATGTATCAAACCGTCCAAACAGTATAAGTTAACTCCTTACCTATCAAGAATTCATGAGTTAATTAAACAAACTTACCTACAAGAACCCTCCACACAAGTATGCCAGCAAATCCACTACCTTAGAGAAAAGGATAGATTCCAAGTCTCATACCAACTAACATGCAAGATCATGAGTCATACATATCTGACATTCATGTAATGAAATTTGAAGTAGATTTTTAGGCTTTTGAAGCAGTCCTAAAACATCTCCCAACACACAGAAAGCCAGGTTCAAATCAATACCCTGCTCCCCATTTCGAGACTTTTAATGGTAATGTCGGCTTTTTTCATCTATTCCCAAAATGTAGGAAGAGGGAAGACTCTAATTGACAATGTCCAAAGGCCCAATTCACATAAGGACCTTATAGGAAACCAATTGCCTACAATTTTAATCAGTAAGACAATCAAACTAGAATTCATTTCTCTTCTCTTTCTTTCTTCACCTACATGTGAAACGACCTGCTTTGATTTCTATTCACTATTTTTTCTTATATTCGGCAAGTTAGTCTTTCATCCATCTGAAGTTTTTTGACATAGTGTTCCCTGATTCTTTAATTGCATATACCACCAAGTGCTCATCCTCATATAATGCCACACCACTTCCATACCCATGAACCAGTTCCTCTTTATGGTATGTCTTATCCTCCTGCAACCAAACTTGGTCCCCAAAGTCCTGAGTCTCTCCTGGTGCGTCTCCCTGACGGACTTCTTCTCCTTCCGTTTTCCCTTACTACTACTCATGTCCATGGTATTCCTCATGGGCCACATACAAGGGAACCCATAGGATATTTCCCTTGGTCGCTTGCATTTTCATTTGGAAATCATCATCTTTATCATCATCTTCATAGTCATCTTTATTCATGAGCCCTTAAAAGGGTATCTCGGCTCCTTCCACAGTGATGGTAGAGTCAGCATGGCAGGCCATCGATGTTGGCCATTCATTTTCATCTGTAAAAGAGCGTTGCTCAACATGGCTCTCCCCATGTCTATGGCATGTAGCTTTAATTAATGATGACAAAGAGTGCTGACCGGGGCCCTTTCCTTAGGGGTAGCGATCATGCAGCATTTCACTGTCCATGATGCCCTTGCAATGGAGTTTAAGCTAATGTCAGGTAGACAGATCCTTCATCCCTTAGGACTGGTGATTCAGGACACGAGCAGATAAGGACATGGGCCTCACAATGCATCACTGCCCTGGCAATTTTCCTGGAATTGTGACTGTCCTTCCCTTCTTCCTATCCTCACCTTCCAAGCTGACCAAGCACCAAAGGCAGACCTTCCACCCGAGGAACCATAGGGAACAGATGCTAAGAATGGACCCTCTCACCCAAGGATATCCAACCTCCCAGAGACCTAATGGGAGCCAAGAGGCCTCGCTGTTGATTGAGATCTCTAGAAATTGTAGTGGAAATAGGAACACCGTGCTCTCTCTGGAGAAATGTTGGTCTAAAGAATGGTATACACAACATCGTTTTCTTTTCTCTTTGTATAGAAAGTGGAAGTGGGAAACAAACAGAAAAAACCCCTGAGCTCATGATCAGGCTAACAGGGCTCTTTCTTGTTCCTTCCCAAGTCTTTCTAATTAAAGCCATTGGACTCATATGTCTTGAGAATGGGGTTGTGGCTTCAGTGAAGTCAGCTTCTGTGATGTCACAAAGCTCTGAGTTCCTAGCAAACACTCCTCACCAAAACACGCCTCATCACTTCACCTCGCTGGAGTAGTCCTGGATCAACCAGGAGTATCAAAATCACTCCAAACCGCTGGAGCCACCTGCGGATTTCCCCAAGACAGTTTGTGGAGCGATTTGGGGTCACTTTCTCCATGGCCGAATTTCTAGTCTTTGGCCGTGACTGTCACCACCACCCCTCTGGACTCCGGTGAAGGGTAAGCATCCACAATTCCACGTAAGGTCAAGAAAGAGTCAGGAGTACAAGCAGCCTCACACGGGGAACTCCAGGCAATCCACATATTCATGATCCTCACACCCTATCAGGATGCTTCTGACCAGGAAAAGCGCCCCCCGCCCTCTGAGGAGAGCTCAGAGTTAATACCCGCAACCATACCAAAGACTTGTCTGGAGTCTTCAACAGTGAGGACACGAGTTCTTCTTGCATCTCCAGAAATCATGCCATAAATGCCTCCCAAAATTCCCACCTGACCAAACATCAAAGGCAGACCCTACACCCTAGAAGCTTAGGCCCAGGACGGACTCATCTCTTTGGAGATCACAGGAGTAAGCACGGAGCATGTTGGAAGAGAACCAATCCCCATGGGAAGCCATCGGAAAAGGCTTTCAGGCCAGTCTCAGGAATACAAGGTGAATCTACAAAATGTCTCTGTCTTCTCTGTATTTGAAACACGCCTTCTGTTATCTACCCTGAAGATCATGTCTTTAGGATGAAGAGCTCATAGATTGCATATTGGCAGGCACTTCAGAGAGTCTCAGGTACGTGTGACATGCCCTCTGGGATTCTGTTGTGTCTGTCCACTCTCTTGTCAGCTCGTCCTCTGCAAAGGCTCTCGTTGCCTTCCATTCAGAGGGTTTGGTGTTTGGGCCAAATATTGTGAGGTTACCTTGGTGGGTCTGGTATGCCTGTGAAACGTGACTTCCTATCCACTCCACAAGACTTAAGGCCTGCTGAATTCTGTGGCCAGGTGAGAGGGAGTGGGCAGGGCTTTCTTCTACTCTCATGCAGGATTTTCTATTCTCCTCGGACTAAGCAACGTGGCCTGAAGAAGGCAGTCCAAACCCTGTTCCAGGATTGGGAATCCGTGATTGCATGTTGTGCAGCTAAAGTCCTTCCCATCCTGCCTGTGGCCACTTCTCAGTTTTGATGATGGCTGTGGTAGAGCCCAAGTATCTTTTGCGCCCATCAAGGCATCTCCAACAACACTGTCCATCACCAATGCACACAATGAATAATAATCTTACCATGAATAATGAATGAATAATAATCTTACCACGGTGTCAACAGGTATTGTCTCTGATCATGGTTTTCATGGTGTCTGCACCTGGTTGCTTGCTGATGTCCTCTCCAGGAGATACACATTGTTCTCTGGAGTCTATGTCTGCATAGCATGCTGATCTGGAATCCCAGATTCCACATTCCAGAGTCCCACAGAAGTTAGGGAGCAAGTGAGGAATAGCACTCATGGAAGCAAAATTCAGAGAAAATACCATAAATAACAAAATCTTAGAGAATCAAAGTATCAACCCGTCCAAACAGTATAAGTTAACTCCTTACCTATCAAGAATTCATGAATTAATTACACAACCTTACGTAAAAGACCCCTCCACACAAATTTGCCAGCAAATCCACTACCTTAGAGAAAAGGATAAATTCCAAGACTTATACACACTACCATGAGAAGATCATGAGTCATACATATCTGACGTTCATGTAATGACTTTTGAAGCAGCTTTTGAGGCTTTTGAAGCAGCTGTGTTCGGCATGCCCTCTGGGGTTGTGTTGTGGATGTCCACTCTCCTGTTGGCTCGTCCTCTGCAGAGGCTCTCGTTGCCTTCCATTCAGAGGGTTTGGTGTCTGGGCCAAATACTGTGTTTTGCCCTCATTACCTTCATGGGTCTGGTGTGCCTGTGAAACGTGACTTTCTACCCACTCCACAAAACTTAAGGCCTGCTGAATTCTGTGGGCAGGTGAGAAGATGTGGATAGGAATTTCTTCTAGTCCCCTGCAGGATTTTCTGTTCTCCTGGTACTAAGCATCGTGCCCTGAAGAAGGCAGTCCCAACAGTGTTCCGGGTTTGGGAATCGGTGATGCAGGTTTGGCAGCTAATGTCCTCACTGTCCTGCCTGTGGAATCTTCTCAGTCTTGATGCTAGCAGTCCTAGAGCCCAAGAATCTTTGGCGCCCATTGAGGCATCTCCACCAACACTGTCCATCACCAATGCACAGAAAGAAATAATAATCTTACCACGGTGTCAAAAGGTATTGTCTCTGATCATGGTTTCCAGGCTGTCTGCACCTGGTTCATGGCTGGTGTCCTCTCCAGGTGATACACAGTGTTCTCTGGAGTCTATGTCCTCAAAGCATGCCTATCTGGAATCCCAGGCCGCAGGTTCTTGTGTTACAAGAACTCGTGTCCTTCAGACACTCTCCTTTTCTCCGCCAACAGCTATGGGTTAACATTCAAATTGTGGGTTCTAAATGTGCTCCCCTCCCCTGGGCCTTTGTCTTTGGCCATGGCTCCCTCTCATCTGAAGCACCAAACTTCCAATTCTCCCTGTCTACACACTTCTCCTATTTTCTCTGTGACTTCTTCTCTCTTTCGCTGTGGAGTGTGATTTCTAGGCCTCTGGTCCATGTCCATATTTACACTGATGTGGTCATCTTCTGGTTTTGCTGATGGCTGAAGACATGCCTGAGCTCGTTAACACTTCTACCATCTCACTGTCTTCCAGATGCATTGCGGTCTCTTATGGAGCCATAAGCAAGAAGGCATTCTTGTTCCTTGTTACATGTGGCAGAAAGGGAGAGAGCATTGGGCTGTTTCATATCTGTTAGTTACAGAAAGACAACTACCATATGATTTCACTCCCTCCTGGATATAAATTAACAGGTGAAAAAGCAAGGAAAATGGACAGGTAATTAGACTCTACGAAGGCACAAAAAATTTGGCGTTTATTCCAGGCAGGCGGCGTCATATCTCTCAAATATCTTAAAATATCATTTTTAGCACTTTGTGAAACATGCACACACACACACACTCACACACACTCACAAACACACACACACTTAAAAGAGTCCCACAGAAGTTAGGGAGGAAGTGAGGAATAGCACTCGGGAAGAAAAATTCAGAGAAATTACCATAAAAAAACAAAAGCTTAGAAAATCAAAAAACAACCCGACCAAACTTGATCAGTTAACTCCTTACCTATCATGAATGAATTACTTAATTAAACAACCTTACCTAAAAGAAACTCCACACAAACGAGTATCCATTGTGTTTGAAGTTGAATTGTGATCTGGAATAGAGCACCTTCATATCTCTTAAAATATCATTTTAAGCGCTTTTTGAAACACACACACACACAGACACACACACTTAAAAGAGTCCCACAGAAGTTAGGGAGCAAGTGAGGAATAGCACTCATGGAAGCAAAATTCAATGAAAATTAAAAAAAAAAAAAAAAAAAAAAAAAAAAAAGCTTAGAGAATCAAATTAACAAACCGTCCAAACTGGATAAGTAAACTGCTTACCTATCAAGAATTAGTAAATTAATTAATTAATTAATTAATTAATCATTTAATTAATTAATTAATTAATTTACTAATTCTTGATAGGTAAGCAGTTAATTAATTAATTAAACAAGCTTTCCTAAAAGACCCTTCCACAAAAGTATGCCAGCAAATCCAATACCGGAGAGAAAAGGATAAATTCCAGGACACATACGCACTACAATGAAAAGTTCATGAGACATCCATACCTGACGCCTCAGGTAATGACTTTTGTAGCAGCTTTTGAGGCTTTTGAAGCAGTTTTCAAACATCTCCCACCACACAGAAAGCCAGGTTCAAATCCATTCCCTGGTCCACAATTCGAGACCTTTAATGCTAATGTCGGCATTTCTCATCTATTCCCAAAATGTAGGAAAAGGGAAGACTCTAATTTATAATGTCCAAAGACCCAATTCACATAAGCACCTTATAGGAAACCAGTTGCATACAATTTTATTCAGTAAGATAATAAAACTAGAATTAATTTCTCTTCCCTTGCTTTCTTCATCTCCACGTGAAACGACCTGTTTTGTTTTCTATTCACTATATTTAGTTATATTCAGCAAGCCAGCCTTTCATCCATCCGACGTTTTTTGACATAGTGTTCCCTGATTTTTAATTGCATATACCACCAAGTGCTCATCCTCATATAATGCCACACCACCACCCTACTCATTATCCAGTTCCCTCTTCATGGCATGTCTTACCCTCCTGTAACCCTCCGCTTCGTCACCAAAGTCCAGAGTCTCTCCTGGTGCATCTCCCTGTCTGACTTCTTCTCCTTCCGTTTTCCCTTACTACTACTCATGTCCATGATATTCCTCATGGGCCACATATGAGTGAAGCCATAGGATCATTCCCTTGGTCTGCTTGCATTTTCATTCGGAAATCATCTTCTTTATCATCATCTTCATAATCATCTTAATCATCCACTAGCCCTTAAAAGGGTATCTCGGCTCCTTCCACAGTGACGCTAGAGTGGCATGGCAGGCTATCAATGTTGGCTGTTCATTTTCATCTGAATAAAGAGCGTTGTCCAACATGGCTCTCCCTATGACTATGGCATGTAGCATTAACTAATGATGACAAGGAGTGCTGACCAAGTCTATTTCTTAGGGCTAGTGATCATGTAGAGTTTCACTCTCCATGAAGCCTTTGCAACGGTGTTTAAGGTAATGTCAGGTAGACAGAGCCTTCAAACATTAAGACTGGTGTTTCAGGACACTATCAGATAAGGGCACAGAAAACACAACGCATTCCTGCACTGGCAATATTCCTGGAATTGTGACTTTCCTTCCCTCCTTCCATAACTCAGCTTCCAAGCTGACCAAGCAACAAAGGCAGACCTTACACCTGAGAAACCATAGGGAACAGAAGTTAAGAATGGACCCTCTCACCCAAGGATATCAAACCTCCCAGAGACCTAATGGTAGCCAAGAGGCCTCACTGTTGATTGAGATGTGTAGAAATTGCAGTGGAATTAGGTCCACCTTGCTCTCCCTGGTGAAATGTTGGTCGAAAGAATGGTATACAGAACATCGTATTCTGTTCTCTTTGTATACAATATGGAAGTGGGAAAGAAACAGAAAAGACCACCTGCGTTCATGATCAGGCTAACAGGGCTCTTTCTTGTTCCTTCCCAGTTCTTTCTACTTAAAGCCATAGGACTCATATGTCATGAGAATGGGATTGCTGCTTCAGTGAAGTCTGCTTCTGTGACATCACAAAGCTCTGAGGTCCTAGCAACAACTCTTCACCCAAACACGCCTCATCACTACACCTTGCTGGAGTAGTTCTGGGTCAGCCAGGAGTATCAAAATCACTCCAAACCACAAGAGCCGCCTGGATAATTCCCTAAGACAGTTTGTGAAGCGATTTGGGGTCACCTTCTCCATGGCCGAATTTGTAGTCTTTGGCCGGGACTGTCACCTCCACCCTCTGGACTCCTGAGAATGGCAAGAATCCACAATTCCATCTTACACACGTAAGGTGAAGAAAGAGTGAGGAGTACAAGCAGCGTCACAAGGGGAACTCCTCGCCATATACATTTTCATGGTCCTCACACCCTATCAGGATGCTTCTGACCAGGAAAACTCCCCCCACCCTCCGATTAAACCTCAGAGTTAACACCTGCAACCATACCAAAGTCCTGTTTGGAGTCTTCAACAGTGAGGACATGAGTTCTTTTTGCATCTCCAGAAATCATGCCATAAATGCCTCCCAAATTTCCCTGGTAACCAATCATTAAAGGCAGACCCTACACCCTAGAAGCTTAGGCTCAGGATGGACTCATCTATTTGGAGCTCACAGGAGCAAGCACAGAGCATGTTGGAAGAGAACCAATCCCCATGAGAAACCATCATAAAAGGCTTTTGGGCCAGTCACAGGATTTCAACGTGAATCTACAAAGGGTCTCTGTCCTCTCTGTATTTGAAACGCAGCTTCTGTTATCTACCCTGAAGATAATTTCTTTAGGAAGAAGAGCTCATGGAGTGCCCAAGGGCTGGCATTTGAGAGAGTCTCTTGTGTGTGTGTCATGTCCTCTGGGGTTGTGTTGTGGCTCTCCACTCTCCTGTGGGCTTTTCCTCTGAAGAAGCTCTCCTTGCCGTCCATTCAGAGTGTGTGGTGTCTGGGCCAAATATTGTGAGTTTAAGCTTCGTGGGTCTGCTGTGCTTGTGAAACTTGACTTTCAACCCACTCCACAAACCTTAATGCCTGCTGAATTCTGTGGCCAGGTGAGAGGATGTGGGCAGGAATTTCTTCTAGTCCCCTGCAGGATTTTCTGTTGTCCTGGGACTAAGCAACGTGGCCTGAAGAAGGAAGTCCCAACAGTGTTCCAGGTTTGGGAATCCGTGATTGCAGGTTGGTCAGCGAATGTCCTCACCGTCCTGTCTGTGGCCACTTACCAGTCTTGATGCCGGCGGTCATAGAGCTCAAGTATCTTTGGCGCCAATCGAGGCATCTGCACCAACATTCCCATCATGAATGCACACAAAGAAATAATTATCTTTCCACGTTGTCAACAGGTATTGTCTCTGATCATAGTTTCCAGGCTCTCTGCACTTGTTTGCTTGCTGGTGTCCTCTCCAGGAGATATACAGTGTTCTCTTGATTCTATGTTGCAAACCATGCTGATCTGGAATCCCTGGGCCTAAAGACCCTTGTGTTGCAAGAACTCAAGCCAGGTTCATTCAGACACTCTCCTTTTCTCCGACAACAGCTATGGGTCAAAATTCAAATTGTGGGTTCTAAGTGTGATCACTCCACTGGGCCATTGTCTTTGGCCATGGTTCGCTGCCCTCTAAAGCACCAATAGTCCTATTCTCCCATAAGCCCTGTCTACACCCTTCTACCATGGTCTCTGTGACTTCTTCTCTCTTTCACTGTGGTGTATGATTTCTAGGCTTCAGATCCATTTATGCAAAGATTACATTGATGTGGTCATCTTATGGTTGTGCTGATGGATGTACAGAAGCCTGAGTTCACAGACACTTGTACAGTATCCCTGTCTACCAGATGCACTGCGGACCTTTATGGAGCTATAAGCAAGAAGGCATTCTTGATCCTTGACATGTGGCAGAAAGGTAGAGTACATTGGGCTGCGTCATATCTGTCAGTCACAGAAAGAGAATTACCATACGATTTCACTTACTCATGGAAGTAAAGATACATGTGAAAAAGCAAGAAAGAGAGAAAGGCAATGACACTTTAACCAGGCACACAATATTTGGTTTGTTCCAAGCAGGCTAGTCAAAAACTGGCTTTCTAAAAGTGGATCAAATGGGACATTCAATGCAGGAATTATGGCCGAATGGGGTGTAACGTGATTTTCCACAGTGTTTGAAGGTGAATTGTGATCTGGAATAGAGCAGCTTCATATCTCTTAAAATATCATTTTTAGCATTTCCTGAAACACACACACACACACACACAGACACACTTAAAAGAGTCCACAGAAGTTAGGGAGCAAGTGAGGAATAGCACTCATTTAAGCAAAATTCAGAGAATATACAATAAAAAAAAAAACTTAGCGAATCAAAGTAACAATCCTTCCAAAATGGGTAAGATAACTCCTTACCTCTCAAGAATTAAATAATAAATTAATTAATTAATTAACAACGTTACCTAAAAGACCCCTCCACACAAGTATGCCAGCAAATCCAGTACCGGAGAGAAAAGGATAAATTCCAAGACACACACGCACTACCATGACAAGATCATGAGTCAAACATATCTGACATCTCAGGTAATGACTTTTGAAACAGCTTTGAAGGCTTTTGAAGCAGTCCTCTAACATCTCCCAACACACAAAAAGACAGGTTCAAATCAAATCCCTGGTCCACAATTCGAGACCTTTAATGGTAATATCGGCTTTTCTCATCCATTCCCAAAATGTAGGAAGAGGGAAGTTTCTAATTGACAATGTCGAAAGACCAAATTCACATAAGGACCTTATAGGAAACAAATTGCATACAATTTTAATCAGTAAGATAATAAAACTAGAGTTCATTTCTCTTCTCTTTCTTTCTTCATATCCATGTGAAACGGCCTTTTTTGCTTTCTATTCACTATTTTTTTTCTGATATTCGGCAAGCCAGCCTTTCATTCATCCGACGTTTTTTGACATAGTGTTCCCTGATTCTTTAATTGCATATACCACCATGTGCACATCATCATATAATGCCACACCACCTCCATACCCATTAACCAGTTCCCTCTTTGTGGCATGTCTTATCCTCCTGTAACCCTCAGCTTGGTCCCCAGAGCCTGAGTCTCTCCTGGTGCGTCTCCCTGTCTGACTTCCTCTCCTTTCGTTTTCCATTACTACTACTCATGTCCATGTTATTCCTCATTGGCCACATATGCGCGAAGCCATAGGATATTTCCCTTGGTCTGCTTGCATTTTCATTTGGAAACCATCTTTAACATCATCTTCATAATCACCTTTATCCACAAAGCCAAAAAACTGTGTCTTGGTTCCTTCCACAGTTACGATAGTGTGGGCATGGCAGGCCATCGATATTGGCTTTCATTTTCATCTGAAAAAGAGAGGTGCTCAACATGGCTCTCACCATGACTATGGCATATAGAACTAACAAATGATAACAAGGAGTGCTGACCATGGCTCTGTCTTTAAGGGTAGCGATCATGCAGCATTTCACTCTCCATGAAGTCTTTGCAACGGTGTTTAAGGTAATGTCAGGTAGACAGAGCCTTCATCCATTGGGAGTGGTGTTTCAGGACACTTGCAGATAAGGACACGGACAGCACAACTCATCCCTGCCCTGGCAATATTCCTGGAATTGTGAATTTCCTTCCCTTCTTCCTTCCCTCAACTTCCAAGCTGACCAAGGACCAAAGGCAGACCTTACACCTCAGAAAACATAGGGAACAGAAGCGTAGAATGGACCCTCTCACCAAAGGCTATCAAACCTCCCAGATATGTAATAGTAGCCATGAGGCCTCGCTGTTGATTGAGATCTCTAGAAATTGCAGTGGAAATAAGAACACCTTGCTCTCACTGGAGAAATGTTGGTCTAAAGTATGGTATACAGAACATCGTTTACTTTTCTCTTTGCATAGAAAGTGGAAGTAGGAAAGAAAGAAAAAGAAAGTGGAAGTAGGAAAGAAGTAGGAAAGAAAGAAAAGACCACCTGAGTTCATGACCAGGCTAACAGGGCTCTTTCTTGTTCCTTCCCAAGTCTTTCTACTTAAAGACTTAGGACTCATATGTCAGGAGAATGTGAATGCTGCTTCAATGAATTCAGCTTCTGTGACATCACAAAGCTCTGAGGACCTAGCAACAACTCCTCACCAAACCACGCCTCATCACTTCACCTGGTTGCAGTAGTTCTGGGTCAGCCAGGAGTATCAAAATCGCTCCAAATAACAAGAGCCTCCTGAGTATTTTCCCAGGACAGTTTGTGAAGCGATTTGGGGTCACCTTCCCCATGGCGTAATTTGTAGTCCTTCGCCTTTAGTCACTACCACACCTCTGGACTTCTGAGAAAGGCAAGAATCCACAATTCCATCTTACCGACGTAAGGTCACGAAAGAGTCAGGAGTGCAAGAAGCCTCACACCGGCAACTCCATGCCATACTCATGTTCATGGTCCTCACACCTTATCAGGATGTTTCTGACCAGGAATAGCGCCCCCAACTAAGAGGAAAGCTCAGAGTTAACACCCCCAACCATACCAAAGACATTTCTGGAGTCTTCAACTGTGAGGACTCGAGTTCTTCTTGCATCTAAAGAAATCATGACGTAAATGCCTCCCAAATTTCCCACCTGAACAAATATTAAAAGCAGACCCTACTCCCTAGAAGCTTAGGCCCAGGATGGACTCATCTGTTTGGAGCTCACAGGAGCAAGCATGGAGCATGTTGGAAGAGAACCAATCCCCATGTGAAGCCATCAGAAAAGCCTTTCGTGCCAGATTCAGGAATACAATGTGAATCTACAAAAGGACATTGTCTTCTCGGTATTCGAAATGTGCATTCTGTTATCTACCCTGAAGAAAATATTTTAGGATGAAGAGCTCATGGCATGCCCAAGGGCTGGCACTTGAGAGAGTCTCACGTGTGTGTGATATGACCTCTGGTGTTGTTTTGTGGCTGTCCAATCTCCTTTGTGTCGTCCTCTGCAGAGGCTCTCCTTGGCTTCCATTCACAGTGTGTGGTGTCTGGGTCAAATATGGGGAGGTTAAGCTTCGTCGGTCTGGTGTGCCTGTGAAACTTGACTTTCAACCCATCCACAAAACTTAAGGCATGCTCAATTCTCTGACCAGGTGAGAGGATGTGGGCAGGGCTTTCTTCTAGTCCCCTGCAGAATTTCTGTTCTCCTGGGACTAAGAAATCGTGACCTGAACAAAGCAGTCCCAACTGTGTTCCAGGTTTGGGAATCCGTGATTGCAGGTAGGGCAGCTAATGTCCTCACCGTCCTGCCTGTGGCCACTTCTCAGACTTGATGCTGGCGTTTGTAGAGCCCAAGTATCTTTGGCGCCCATCGAGCCATCTCCACCAACACTTCCCATCATGAATGCAGAAAGAAATAATAATCTTACTACTATGTCAACAGGTTTTGTCTCTGATCATGGTTTCCAGGCTGTCTGCACCTGGTTGTTGCTGGTGTCCTCTCCAGGAGATACACAGTGTTCTGCAGGTCTGGAGTGTACGTCTGCAAAGCTGCTGATCTGAAATTCCCGGCCTCAAGACCCTTAGGTTGCAAGAATTCCTGTCATTCAGACACTCTCCTTTTCTCCGCCGACAGCTATAGGTCAGCATTCAAATTGTGGGTTCTAAGTGTGCTCCTCTCCACTGGCCTTTGTCATTGGCCATGGCTCCCTGCCCTCTGATGCACCAACCATCCAATTCTCCCATAAGGCATGTCTATACATTTCTCCCATGGTCTCTGTGACTTCTTCTCTCTTTCGCTGTGGAGTGTGATTTCTAGGCTTCACGTCCATATATGGCATGTTTCCATTGATGTGGTCACCTTCAGGTTGTGCTGATGGCTGAAGGCAAACCTAGAGCTCCCAGACACTTCTACAATCTCCCTATCCTCCAAATGCACTGCGGACTCTTTTGGATCCATAGCAAGAAGGCATCTTGCTCTTTGTGACATATGGCGGAAAGGGAGAGAGCATTGGGCTGTGTCATATCTGTCAGTCACAGAAAGACAACAACCATACGATTTCACTCACTCATGGAAGTAAAGAAACATGTGAAAAAGCGAGAAAAAGGGACAGGCAATTAGACTCTAACCAGGCACACAAAATTTGGTGTTTGTTCCAGGCAGGCTAGTCAGAACCTTCGTTTCGGAAAGGGGAACAAAAAGGACATTTAATGCATGAAATGTGGCCAATGATATGTAACGTGAGTTTACACTGTGTTTGAAGGTGAATTGTGATCTGGAATAGAGCATCTTCATCTCTCTTAAAATATCATTGTTAGAATTTTGTGAAACACACACACACATACACACACACACTTAAAAGAGTCCACAGTATTTAGGGAGCAAGTGAGGAATAGCACTCATGAAAGCAAATTTAGAGAAAATACCATAAAAAAAAAAAGCTTAGAGAATCAAAGTAAAAAAACTTCCAAACTGGATAACTCAACTCCTTACCTATCAAGAATTAATTAATTAATTAAGCCTCAAAAGATGCTTCAAAAGTCATTACCTGAGACGTCAAATATGTATGACTCATGATCTTGTCATGGTAGTGCGTATATTAACAGCCTTACCTAAAAGACCCCTACACAGAAGAGTGCCAGCAAATCAAATACCAGAGAGATAAGGACAAATTTCAAGACACATACGCACTACCATGACAAGATCATGAGTCATACATATTTGACGTCTCAGGTAATGACTTTTGAAGCATATTTTGAGGCTATTGAAGCAGTCCTCAAACATCTCCCAACACACAGAAAACCAGGTTCAAATCAATTCCCTGGTCCACAATTCGAGACATTTAATGATGATGTCGGCTTTTCTCATTTATTCCTAAAATGTAGGCAAGGGAAGACTCTAACTGACAATGTCCAAAGACCCAATTCATATAAGGACCTTATAGGAATCCAATTCCATACTATTTTAATCAGTACAAAAATAAAACTAGAATTCATTTCTCTTCACATTCTTTCTTCATCTCCATGGGAAACGGCCTGTTTTGCCTTCTTTTCACTTTTTTCCTTATATTTGGCAAGCCAGTCTTTCATCCATCCTACGTTTTTTGACATAGTGTTCCCTGATTCTTTAATTGCATATACCACCAAGTGCTCATCCACATTTAATGCCACACCAACTCCATACCCTTTAACCAGTTCCCTCTTTATGGCAGGACTTAGCCTCCTTTAACCCTCAGCTTGGCCCCCAAAATCCTGATCTCTCCTCATGCATCTCCCTGTCTGACTTCTTCTCCTTCCATTTTCCCTTACTATGACTCATGTTCATGGTATTCCTCATGGGCCACATATGAGAGAAACCATAGGTTATTTCCCTTGGTCTGCTTGCATTTTCATTTGAAAATCATCTTCTGCATCATCATCTTCATAATCATCTTTATCCACTAGCCGTTAAAATGGTATCACGGCTCTGTCCACAGTGATGCTATAGTGGGCATGCAGGCCATCGATGTTGGCCATTCATTTTCATATGAATAAAGAGAGTTGCTCTACATGGCTTCCCCATGACTATGGAATGTAGCATTAACTAATGATGAGAAGGACTGCTGACCAGGGCTCTTTCTTTAAGGGTAGCGGTCATGCAGCGTTTCACACCCCATGAAGCCTTTGCAATGGTGTTTAAGGTGATGTCAATTAGACAGAGCCTTCATCCCTTATGACTGGTGTTTCAGGACACTAGCAGACAATGACATGGACAGCACAATGCATCACTCTCCTGGCAATTTTTCTGGATATGTGACTTTCCTTCCCTTCTTCCTTCCCTCATCTTCCAAGCTGAACAAGGACCAAAGGTAGACCTTACACCCGAGAAAACATAGGGAACTGGAGTAAGAATGGATCCTCTCACCCAAGGATATCCAACCTCCCAGAGACCTAATGGTAGCCAAGAGGCCTCACTGTTGATTGAGATCTCTAGAAATTCAGGGGAATAGGAACACCCTGCTCTGTCTGGAGAAATGCTGATCTAAAGAATGGTATACAGAACATCTTTTTTTTTTTTTTCCTATTTTTATAGAAAGTGTGAGTGGGAAATAAACAGAAAAGACCACCTGAGTTCTTGATCAGGGTAACAGGGCTCTTTCTTGTTCCTTCCCAGGTCTTTCTACTTAAAGCCATCGGACTCATATGTCATGAGAATGGGATTGCTGCTTCTGTGAAGTCAGTTTCTGTGACGTCACAAAGCTCTGACATCCTAGTAACAACTCCTCAACAAACCACGCCTCATCACTTCACCTGGCTATATTAGTTTTGGGTCAGCCAGTAGTATCAAAATCACTCCAAACATCTGGAGCCGCCTTTGGATTTCACCAAGACAGTTTGTGAAGCGATTTTTGGCCACCTTCTCCATGGCCAAATTTCTAGTCTTTGGCTGTGACTGTCACCAACACCTCTTTTGACTCCTGGGAAGGGCAAGAATCCACATTTCCATCTTACAAACGTAAGGTGAAGAAAGTGTCAGGAGTATAAGCAGCCTTACACAGGGAACTCCACGCCATACACATATTCATGGTCCTCACACCCTATCAGTCTGCTTCTGACCAGGAAAAGTGCCCCCAGCACTCCGAGGAAAGCTCAGATTTAACTCACGCAACCATACCAAAGACATGTCTGGAGTGTTCAAAAGGGAGGACATGAGTTCTTCTTGCATCTCCAGAAATCGTGCCATAAATGCCTCCCAATTTCCCCAGCTGACCAAACATTAAAGTCAGACCCTACACCTTAGAAGCTTAGGCCCAGGACTGACTCATCTGGAGCTCACAGGAGCAAGTACGGAGCATGTTGGAAGAGAACCAATCCCCATGTGAAGTCATTGGAAAAGGCTTTCGGTCCAGTTTCAGGAATACAACGTGAATCTACAAATGGTCTCTGTCTTCTCTGTATTCGAAATGCGCATTCTGTTATCTACCCTGAAGATAATTTCTTTAGGAAGTAGAGCTCATGTAGTGCCCGAAGGCTGGCACTTGAGAGAGTCTCAGGTGTGTGTGACGTGCCTTCTATGGCTGTGTTTTGTCTGTCCAGTCTCCTGTGGACTCGTCCTCTGAAAGAGACTCTCCTTGCCTTCCATTCAGAGTGTGTGGTGTCTAGACTAAATATGGTGAATTTAAACTTCGTGGTGTTAGGGTCCGTGATCAAAGGAATGAGACTGACAGAAGGCGAAAATCAAGCAAATTTTTATTTCACGCCATGCATCGAAACCAAACTGCATCAGAAACCAAACTGCATCAGAAGCCAAACTGCATCAGAAACCAAACTGCATTAGAAACCAACCTAACCAGTAGGTGCCCCAGTCTTACTGGGGACCACTGCCTCCCAGTCGCTAGGGTCCCTCCTGGAGGCTCCCTGACTCTCCCTCACTGTACCACAGACCCACTCCCGGCATGGCTGCACCGTTGGCTGCTGAGAGGCTGCTCCTGATGTCGGCACTGCCCAAGGCAGTGTGGCTGCTTGTGGCGGACTGCTGCTGATACTCTCACTCAGGTTGGCTTTGCTCGCAGCAGCACCACTGCCGCTGTTGCTCTGGGTGGTGCTGTTTGTGGTGGCGACACTGCCTGTTACTGCTCTGGGTGGTGCCGCTCACCGGGGCACCATTGCCGTTGCTGCTCTGGTGCTCGGGGAGGTGCCAGTCGAGCTGTCGCTGCTGCCGCTGCTGCTCTGGTTGGTGCACGGGGCGGTGCCGCTCATGTTACAGCTCGAGGCGGCATCGCTGCCACTGCTGCTCTGATGCACGGGTGGTGCTGCTGGCAGTGGCCTCGCTGCTGCTGGTGCTCTGGGCGGTGCATGGGGCAGCGCCGCTCCTGTTAAAGCTTGAGGCATCGCCACTTCCACTGCTGCTCTGGGCGAGGATGACAAGGATGACAACCCTGACGACACAAATTCTGCTCCCCATGATGCCACTCCAACAAGGCTACTCCCCATACGAGGCCGCTTCCGATGATGAAGAGGACGCTCTGGACGAGGCCGCTGAAGAACAGGACCACATGCCAACGAGGCCACTCCCTGGAAAGACGCCACTCTGGTGAGGCCGCTCCGGACCAGGCCACTCCAGCCCTGGTCGTGGCTTGGAGAGGCGAGGCGGCTGGCAGTGGGGCCGCAGCTGGGGGCGGCGAGACTGCTGGTCACGATGGGGCTGCAGCTCAAGTCGGCGAGGTCCCTGATGGCGGGGATGCAGCTGGGGGCAGCGAGGCCACCGGTGGCGGGGCCGCGGCTTAGGGCGGTGCTGCTCCCGATGACCCCGATTCTATAACTCCTATGACTACCCTAATGGCTCCCAAAGGCTATACTAATGGCTATTCTAACTGCTATTCTAACTGCCATTCTAATGCCTCCTACTTCTCCAATGGCTATTCTAACTCCTCCTATTTCTCCAATGGCTATTCTAACTCCTCCTACTTCTCCCCCCACCCAGCCTCACAGACTAACCTTTATAGAGGTGGTTGAGCCTGGCCCACACACAGGTGGCCAACAAGATTTAAACTCACCACAGTTAATATATGCGCACCCCACTAATTGGATATAGCTATCTGGCCTGGCCCGCCCCTATATCTGGGGTTTACAGTTCCTCTGGCTAATCAGGCCCCTACATTCCCCCTTTTTCTTTGGAAATCAGTCAAATCCTTGACTTTTCAGCCAGTTCTATGTTCTCCTGTTGTAAGGGGGTTATATTGAGCATGTAAGACTAATATCTTTATAGCTCCAATTTTCTTAGCTACAAATGACATTAGGGTGTTTATAATACAGGGGCCAAAAAGTATCAGTAGTGCATAGTCGGCTGATGAGTTAGACATTCAATGCTTTATATAACATTTTCCATTTTTTTTTCTAATTCCATTCATCTAATTTCCCACCTATACTTCACATAAACAGGTAAAATAGGAGCAACAATAAACTCAGTTTTTTTATTCTAAGCTTTAGTCCATTGTCAGTGGAGTTTGTTGAATGTAGCTTCCATCTCTGGGGGGCGTCCTCATCCTCAGTTCATTTGACGTGACCCACGTTAATCCAGGCCCTGAGGCTTTCTACTTTTACTGCCATGGGGGTGTTCAGGATAACAGTAAATGGTCCCTTCCAGCGAGGCTCCACGTTTCCCCCTTGATCGCAACGTATCCAAACCTAGTCCCCAGTTTGCTAAGGATGTGGTTCCACCTCCGTCTCCATCCCAGTGTGGGCAGTCAGGATCCCTCAGAAGGCTTTTTTAAAGACAGACTAATGCCTGCAGTGACTCGAGTACAGACTGATCAGTCATTTCTGCTAGGTCAACCTCTAGTAGTCAAGGACAGAGAGGGGGGAATCTCCCAAACATTATTTCAAATGGGGTCACCTCACTTAAATGGTGTGTACATTGTGCCCTGAGGAGGGCGAAAGGAAGGAGATCCACCCATCCACCGCTAGTCACCAGAATTAGTTTTGTCAAGGTCTCTTTAAGAGTCTGGTTCATTCTCTCTACTTGCCCAGAATTCTGAGACCGGTAGGCACAATGTAATTTACAATTAGTGCCCACGGCCTTGGCCAATGCCTGTGAGAATGAACTCACAAATGCAGGGCCATTGTCTGACCTGATTGCAAGAGGCAGCCCAAACCTAGGAATTATTTCTTCTAGTAGCTTCTTGGCTACCACTCCTGACGTCTCATGTTTGGTGGGAAAAGCCTCTATCCATCCTGAAAATGTATCTACAAAAACTAACATGAAAATGTATCTACAAAAACTAACATGTACTTGTGCCCATATTTTCCAGGTTTCATTTCTGTAAAATCTATTTCCCAATAAATTCCTGGTTCCTTACCTCTTTCTCTTTTCCCTCTTCCCATTTTCGTTCTTCCCACATTAACTGCCTGGCATTGAGCACATCTATCGTCTACATCCTGTACCATACGCCCTAATTTAGAAACCTGGAACTGCTTGCCTATAAGCTCCTTGAGTTTGTTTATCCCCAAATGAGTACTCTGATGTATCTGGTCTCCTAACTTCTTATCTCGTCTTCAAGGAAGAATTATTTTTCCTGCTTCAGTCTTAGCCCAGTCCCCTTCATAGTTCAATTTAACCCATTTCTGTAAATACTTTAAATCTTCTTCTGAAGAGTTCATTTTTTCTGGTAGGGCTGGAGCCGGGAGTGTAACCACTCCTTGCTCTGTTTCTCGGGCTGCTTGCTTTGTGGTTTGATCTGATAATTGGTTTCCTTTTCAGATCAGTCCCCTTTTGGTGTCCCGAGAAATGCATAATGGCCACCTCTTTTGGGTTCCAAATAACCTGGAGGTGAGCCAATATTTCTCCTCTGTTTTTAATTCCTTTTCCTTCTGCTGTTAATAGGCCCCTTTCTTTATAAATATCCCCATGTATATGAAGCATAGCAAAGGCGTATCTGCTGTCTGTATAATTGTTGGTGGTTTTACCTTTGGCCATCTGCAGTGTCTTAGTGAGTGCAACCAGCTCCGCTTTTTGTGCCGAATTTCCATGTGGCAGGGCTGCTGTCCAGAGTCTCTGCCCATGAGAAACTAACACAGCCCCCTCATACCTCTTTCCACTGATCATGTAGCTACTCCGATCTGTGAACAGAGTCATCTTGGCATCCGGCCTTATTCCTGCAACTTGGGTTAGGACCTCCCTACAGTCATGTGGATGGTCAGCCAGCTCCTCCGGCAGCAGCGTGGCCTGATTTAGCACTGCCAGGGGCCGGATGGTCACTCTTGGTTTGTTGAAGAGGAGGGCCTGATACCCCATCACTCAGTCGTTTTTCATCCATCGGTCTGGTGGAGTCCAGAGAAGGCCCTTGATGGCGTGTGTGGTGGTCAAAATGAGATTTTGACCCAAAGTCAATTTACTTGCATCCTTGACCAGGAGGGCCATGGCAGCAATTATGCAGAGGCAAGAGGGGAACCCAACCGCTACTGGATCTAGTTTCTTGCTAAGATAGGCTACTGGCCTTTGCCAAGGCCCCAGAGTCTGAAAACTGCTTTGGCCACCCCTGCCTTTTCATCCACATACAAGTGGAAGGGCTTGGTAACATCTGGGATGGCCAATGTTGGGGCACTCAGTACAAATATTTGTAATTGCCAAAATGCTCCTTCTGCCTCAGCTGTCTACTCTATCATAGTGAGCCCCCCCCACCTTTTGCCAGTTCATATGGAGGTTGGGCAATCTCCGCAAACTGCAGTATCCACAGCCTACAGTAGTCAACCATCCAAGAAACTTCCTCAGATGTCGGGACATGGTGGGGCGGGGGTATCCAGTGATCTCCTGTTTCCTGGACTCAGACAGTGAATGCACTCCCTCATGAAGATCAAAGCCTAGATAAGTGGCATGTCTCTGACAGAGCTGTGCTTTCTTTGCTGACACCCAATACCCTTTTTCCTGCAGAGTCTGTAAAAGAGCTCTTGTCCCCCACAAACATGACTCAAGTCCTCAGTGGCTACTAGCAAGTCATCAACATACTGTAGCAGAGTGACTCCTAGGTTGGAGGTTCTGTACTCATGCAAATCCTCACATAGGGCCTCGTCCCCCCCCAAAAAAAAATGGTGGGTGAATTATTGAATCCTTGAGGAAGTCTTGTCCAGGTGAGCTGGCCTTGGGATCCTTCCTGTGGGTCGGACACTCAAAAGCAAAAAGTGTTGAGATTCCCTTGCTAAAGATATGCAGAATAATGCATCCTTGAGATCTAAGACAGTATACACAGTTCTTTGGGGGCCCAGGAGGGAGAGTAGTGTATAGGGGTTAGGCACCATCAGGTTGATATTTTCAACCTGTTTATTAACTTCCCACAAGTCCTGAACGGGTCTGTACTCCCCTGTCTTGGCCTTTTTGATGGGCAGCAAAGGTGTGTTCCATGGAGATTTGCAAGGAACTAGGATCCCTTCTCCTCGGAGGTGGTTAATGTGTTTTCTGATCCCTTCCTTTGCTTTGCGGGGAAGGGGGTGCTGCCGATTGTAAACAGCCATAGCCGTCGCCTTTAATTGTACCACCACTGGAGTTTGTCCCCCGACCAAGCCAGGGGTCTTCCCTTCTGCCCAGACCTCGGGAAACTTGACCTGTAGGATTTGGAGAAGGCTCCCTGCCTTTGTCTCCTCTGGTTTTGAGACTGGCTTGTAATGGAGGTATTCATCTACTGCTTCCATAAACACCTGTACAGTGGGTTGTCTCAAGTTTACAATCATGTCTCCTTCTGAGAACTGAATGCCAGCTCATAACTTGTGGAGGAGATATCTTCCCATCAAGTAATATCGGGCATTAGGGAGGACCAAAAATCGATGTTTAACTACTCCCAAGGCCAAATTTAAAGTCCTTTCTGTTGTCCATTTATGTCTCTATGTGCCGTTTGCTTCTTGTACCCAAACTTCCTCTCCAGATAGTTTTCCCATAGGTTTAAGTAGTGATGAAAACTGGGCTCCCGTGTCCACCAAAAAAATCAATTGATTTCCCCTCCACTTCAATTTTTACTCTGGGGGCAAGCATTGTCATCTGCCTTTTGGGGCAATCCCTGGCCCAGTCTCCTTTTTCCTTACAGTAAGCACACTGATCTGAACCCAAGTCTTCCCACCTGCCTTCTCTGTGCTTAGGCTTTTCCTTCCATTTACTATCCCCTACCTATCACATGTAATGCCAAAACCATAACCAGCTTTTTCTCTGTTTTTTATCCTCCTGTGCATCCCTGTTGTTAAACATCATTTCTCCTATTCCCAATAACTCAGATTCTTCCCTTCAAATCCTTCAATTTCCTGAAGTTTCCTCCTTGTATCCGGGACTGGCTGACTGGCAAAATCAAGATTCACTGCCCCCTGATTTTCGGGTTCCTCAGGGTCGATCAGGCTATACATTTTATAGGCTTTAATAAGCCTTTCTAGGAAAGCTCCTGGAGATTCATTCTTACCTTAAGTCACTGTACTAAGTCTGGTTTAGTCTTATGGTTTAGTCTGAGTGCAACTTTTACTTCTGGAAATTCAGTTCCAGGATTTCAACATATCAAAGACCTGTGTTTGTTCTGAAAGTCTCCCATATGAATTTTCCTTTAAGGAGGAATTCATCTTACAAGAGAATTAAAACAATCACAAATGACAAAAAGAAAACTCAGAATAGTTATGGTTAAATATCAAATGATGACCCTTATCAAAACATTAAAGCTTTAGGAAATGTATAGAACCTCAGGAGTTGTTACAGCATTTACCCAAATGCAACCCAAGGTTTATCATTGATTTAGCAGTACTTTCTGAGTAACTTAGCCCATCAGGGAAAAGCCTTATGGGTCAAAGAGATATCATTTACAATTCTAGGTGGGCAAAGGGAAAACCATTCAGATTTTAGCCACTTGTGAACTGTTATGACAGCCGTTAATCACAAAACTTGTTTACTAACAGACGAAATGAGTGAGGGAGAAGCCCCACATCTATATGAGGAACAGAGGGATGAAAGTCAGAGTCCCCTTACTCTTTGCTTGCCTCATTCCTTCAAACATAATAAATAACACAGTAGACAACAAAAAGACAAGACAAAGACAACCACAGGTACAGTGGTCCTTCCACCAGTGGGGATTTCCTAGGGGACTCAAACCCTATGACCGCCTAGGGGGACTCGAACCCCTGATGACCACCTCGGGGGACTCAAAACCCTGATAGAATACTCTATCCAGCTAGGCTACCATTGAAAATAGAAGGAGAGATCAAAAGCTTCCAGGACAAACAAAAACTGAAAGAATTTGCAAACACCAAACCAGCTCTACAGGAAATATTGAAAGGGGTCCTCTAAGCAAAGAGAGAGCCTAAAAGTAGTAGATCAGAAAGGTACAGAGACAATATATAGGAACAGTCACCTTACAGGCTAATAATGGCACTAAATTCATATCTCTCAATAGTTACCGTGAATGTTAATGGGCTAAATGCCCCAATCAAAAGACACAGGGTATCAGAATGGATAAAAAAACAAAGCCCATCAGTATGTTGCCTACAAGAAACTAATTTTAGATGCGAAGACACCTCCAGATTTAAAGTGAGGGGGTGGAAAACAATTTACCATGCTAATGGGCATCAGAAGAAAGCTGGGGTGGCAATCCTTATATCAGATCAATTAGATTTTAAGCTAAAGACTATAATAAGAGATGAGGAAGGACACTATATCCTACTCAAAGGGTCTGTCCAACAAGAAGATCTAACATTTTTAAATATCTATGCCCCAAACGTGGGAGCAGCCAACTATATCAACCAATTAATAACGAAATCAAAGAAACACATCAGGGGCGCCTGGGTGGCTCAGTGGGTTAAGCTGCTGCCTTCGGCTCAGGTCATGATCTCAGGGTCCTGGGATCAAGTCCCGCATCGGGCTCTCTGCTCAGCAATGAGCCTGCTTCCTCTCTCTCTCTGCCTGCCTCTCTGTCTACTTGTGATCTCTGTCAAATAAATAAATAAATAAAATCTTAAAAAAAAAAAAAGAAAAAGAAACACATCAATAATAATACAATAATAGAAGGGGATTTGAACAGTCCCCTCACTGAAATGGACAGATCATCCAAGCAAAAGATCAACAAGGAAATAAAGGCCTTAAATGACACACTGGACCAGATGGACATCACAGATATATTCAGAACATTTCATCCCAAAGTGACATATACACATTCTTCTCTAGTGCACATGGAACCTTTTCCATGTGAATAGATCACATCCTGGGTCACAAATCAGGTCTCAACCGGTATCAAAAGATTAGGATCATTCCCTGCATATTTTCAGACCACAATGCTCTGAAGCTAGAACTCAATCACAAGAGGAAAGCTGGAAAGAACCCAAATACATGGAGACTAAACAGCATCCTTCTAAATAATGAATGGGTCAACCAGGAAATTAATGAAGAATTGAAAAAATTAATGAAAACAAATGATAATGATAACACAACTGTTCCAAATCTGTTGGATACAGCAAAGGTAGTCCTGAGAGGAAAATGCGTAGCGGTACAAGCCTTTCTCAAGAAACTAGAAAGGTCTCAAGTACACAACCTAACCCCAAAGGTAAAGGAGCTGGAGAAAGAACAAGAAAGAAACCCTAAACCCAGCAGGAGAAGAGAAATCATAAAGATCAGAGCAGAAATCAATGAAATAGAAACCAAAAAAAAAAAAAAAAAACCAATAGAAAAAAAATCAATGAAACTAGGAGCTGGTTCTTTGAAAGAATCAATAAGATTGATAAACCCCTGGCCAGACTCATCAAAAAGAAAAGAGAAAGGACTCAAATCAATAAAATCATGAATGAAAGAGGAGAGATCACAACTAACACCAAGGAAATACAGACAATTATAAGAACATTCTGTGAGCTACTCTACCCCAACAAATTTGACAATCTGGAAGAAATGGATGCATTCCTAGAGACATATAAACTACCACAACTGAACCAGGAAGAAACAGAAAACCTGAACAGGCCCATAACCAGTAAGGAGATTGAAACAGTCATCAAAAATCTCCAAACAAACAAAAGCCCAGGGCCAGACGGCTTCCCAGGGGAATTCTACCAAACATTTAAAGAAGAATTAATTCCTAATCTCCTGAAACTGTTCCAAAAAATAGAAATGGAAAGAAAACTTCCAAACTCATTTTATGAGCCCAGGATCACCTTGATCCCCAAACCACACAAGGATCCCACCAAAAAAGAGAACGACAGACCGATATCCTTGATGAACACAGACGCAAAAATTCTCACCAAAATACTAGCCAATAGGATTCAACAGTACATTAAAAGGATTATTCACCACGATCAAGTGGGATTTATTCCAGGGCTGCAGAGTTGGTTCAACATCCGCAAATCAATCAATGTGGTACAACACATTAATAAAAGAAAGAACAAGAACCATATGATACTATCCATAGATGCTGAAAAAGCATTTGACAAAGTACAGCATCCCTTCCTGATCAAAACTCTCCAAAGTGTAGGGATAGAGGGCACATACATCAATATTATCAAAGCCATCTATGAAAAACCCACTGCAAATATCATTCTCCATGGAGAAAAACTGAAAGCTTTTCCGTTAAGGTCAGGAACACGGCAGGGATGTCCATTATCACCACTGCTATTCAACATAGTACTAGAAGTCCTAGCCTCAGCAATCAGACAACAAAAAGAAATTAAATGCATCCAAATTGGTAAAGAAGAAGTCAAAATATCACTCCTCGCAGATGATATGATACTATATGTGGAAAACCCAAAAGACTCCACTCCAAAACTGCTAGAACTTGTACAGGAATTCAGTAAAGTGTCAGGATATAAAATCAATGCACAGAAATCAGTTGCATTTCTGTACACCAACAACAAAACAGAAGAAAGAGAAATTAAGGAGTCAATCCCATTTACAATTGTACCCAAAACTATAAGATACCTAGGAATAAACCTAACCAAAGAGGCTAAGAATCTATACACAGAAAATTATAAAGTACTCATGAAAGAAATTGAGGAAGAACCAAAGAAATGGAAAAATGTTCCATGCTCCTGGATTGGAAGAATAAATATTGTGAAAATGTCCATGCTACCTAAAGCAATCTACACATTTAATGCAATCCCTATCAAAATACCATCCATTTTTTTTCAAAGAAATGGAACAAATAATCCTAAAATTTATATGAAACCAGAAAAGACCTCTAATAGCCAAAGGAATATTGAAAAAGAAAGCCAAAGTTGGTGGCATCACAATTCCGGACTTCAAGCTCTATTACAAAGCTGTCATCATCAAGACAGCATGGTACTGGCACAAAAACAGACACATAGATCAGTGGAACAGAATAGAGAGCCCAGAAATCGACCCTCAACTCTATGGTCAAGTAATCTTCGACAAAGCAGGAAAGAATGTCCAATAGAAAAAAGACAGCCTTTTCAATAAATGGTGCTGGGAAAATTGGACAGCCACAGGCAGAAAAATGAAATTGGACCACTTCCTTACACGACACACGAAAATAGACTCCAAATGGATGAAGGACCTCAATGTGAGAAAGGAATCCATCAAAATCCTGGAGGAGAGCGCAGGCAGCAACCTCTTCGACCTCAGCCGCAGCAACATCTTCCTAGGAACAACGGCAAAGGCAAGGGAAGCAAGGGCAAAAATGAACTACTGGGATTTCGTCAAGATCAAAACTTTTGCACAGCAAAGGAAAGAGTTAACAAAACCAAAAGACAACTGACAGAATGGGAGAAGATATTTGCAAATGACATATCAGATAAAGGGCTAGTATCCAAAATCTATAAGGAACTTAGCAAACTCAACACCCAAAGAACAAACAATCCAATCAAGAAATGGGCAAAGGACATGAACAGACATTTCTGCAAAGAAGACATCCAGATAGCCAACAGACACATGAAAATGTGCTCTACGTCACTCGGCATCAGGGAAATACAAATCAAAACCACAATGAGATATCACCTCACACCAGTCAGAATGGCTAAAATTAACAAGTCAGGAAATGACAGATGCTGGCGAGGATGCGGAGAAAGGGGAACACTCCTCCACTGTTGGTGGGAATGTAAGCTGTTGCAACCACTCTGGAAAACAGCATGGAGGTTGCTCAAAATGTTGAAAATAGAACTACCCTATGACCCAGCAATTGCACTACTGGGTATTTACCCTAAAGATACAAACATAGTGATCCGAAGGGGCACGTGCACCCGAATGTTTATAGCAGCAATGTCTACAATAGCCAAGCTATGGAAAGAACCTAGATGTCCATCAACAGATGCATGGATAAAGAAGATGTGGTATATATACACAATGGAATACTATGCAGCCATCAAAAAAATGAAATCTTGCCATTTGCGATGACGTGGATGGAACTAGAGTGTATCATGCTTAGTGAAATAAGTCAATTGGAGAAAGACAACTATCATATGATCTCCCTGATATGAGGACATGGAGAAGCAACATGGGGGGTTAGGGGGATAAGAGAATAAATGAAACAAGATGGGATTGGGAGGGAGACAAACCATAAATGACTCAATCTCACAAAACAAACTGGGTGTTTCTGGGTGGAGGTGGGGTTGGGAGAGGGGGAGGGGCTATGGATATTGGGGAGGGTATGTGCTATCATGAGTGCTGTGAAGTGTGTAAACCTGGCGATTCACCGACCTGTACCCCTGGGGATAAAAATACATTATATGTTTATTAAGAAAATAAAAATTTGGAATGGGAGGTGAACCATAAGAGTCTATGGACTCTGAAAAACAACCTGAGGGTTTTGAAGGGTCAGGGGTGGGAGGTTGGGGGAACAGGTGGTGGGTAATAGGGAGGGCGTTTTGCATGGAGCACTGGGTGTTGTGCAAAAACAATGAATACTATTATGCTGAAAAAATAAATAAAATGGAAAAAAAAAAACTGCATTAGAAACCAAACTGACCAGTAGGTGCCCAAGTCTTACTGGGCACCACGGCCTCCCAGTCACTGGGGTCCCTCCTGGAGGCTCCCAGACTCACCCTTATGGTACCCAAGACCCACCCCTGGCGTGGCTTCACCGTTGGCTCCTAATAGACTTCTCCTGATGGCGGCACTGCCCAAGTCGGCGTTGCTGCTTGCGGCGTCACTGCTGCTGATACTCTGGCTCAGGGTGGCATTGCTTGTGGCAGCGCCGCTGCCGCTGGTGCTCTGGGCTGCTTGCGGTGGCGCCGCTGTCTGCTGCTGCTAGGGGCGGTGCACAGGGCAATGCCGTGGGAGGTGGCGCTGCTGCCGCTGCTGCTTTGGGCGAGGATGACAAGGACGACAACCCTGATGACACAGACTCTGCTCCCCATGATGCACCTCCAACAAGGCCACTCCCCAGAAGAGGCCACACACCAGACGAGGCCGCTTCTGACGATGAAGAGGCCGCTCTGAAGGAGGCCGTTAAAGGACGGGGCCGCATGACAATGAGGCCACTCCCTGGAATGACGCCACTCTGGTGAGGCCGCTCCGGACCAAACCACTCCAGCCCTGGTTGCGGCTCAGAGCGGAGAGGCCGTTGGCAGCTGGGCCGCAGCCGGGAGCGGCGAGGCTGCTGGAAGTGGCGAGGCTGGTCGCGGTGGGGCTGCAGCTCAGGGCAGTGAGGTCCCTGGCGGTGGGGCTGCAGCTGGTGGCAGCGAGGCCAACAGTGCTGGGGCCGCGGCTTGGGGCAGCACTGCTCCTGATGACCATAACGCTATCACTCCTATGACTACCCTAATGGTTCCCAAGGCTACCTTAACAGCTATTCTAACTGCTATTCTAACTGCCCTTCTAAGTCCTCCTACATCTCCAATGGCTATTCGAAACCCTCCTACTTCTCCAATGGCTATTCTAACTCCTCCTACTTCACCAATGGCTATTCTAACATCTCCTAATTCTCCCCCCACCCAGGGTCACAGACTAACCTTTAAACAGATGATTGAGCCCGGTCAACACACAGGTGGCCTATGAATTTAAACTCACCACAGTTAATATATGCGCACCCCCTAATTGGATACGGCTATCTAGCCTGGACCGCCCCTATATCCGGGCTTTACAGTTCCTCTGGCTAATCAGGTCCCTACAAGTGGTATAAGCAGCCTAACAGGGGGAATTCCACACCATACACATGTTCATGGTCCTCACACACTATCAGGATGCTTCTGACCAGGAAAAGCGCCCCCCGCCCTCTGAGGAAAGCTCAGAGTTACCACCTGCAACCATACCAAAGTCATGTGTGGAGTCTTCAACAGTGACAACACGAGTTCTTGCATTTCCAGAAATCGTGCCATAAATGCACCCCATTTTTCCCAGGTGACCAAACATTAAAGGCAGGCCCTACACCCTAGAAGCTTAGGCTGAGGACGGACTCATCTGATTGGAGCTCACAGGAGCAACCACAGAGCATGTTGGAAGAGAACCAATCCCCATGTCAAGCCATGGGAAAAGACTTTCAGGCCAGTTTGAGGAATACAACGTGAATCTACAAAAGGTCTCTGTCTTCTCTGTATTCGAAACGCATATTCTGTTATCTACCCTGAAGATAATTTCTTTAGAAGAAGAGCTCATGGAGTGCCCAAGGGCTGGCACTTGAGAGAGTCTCAGGTGTGTGTGACATGCCCTCTGGGGTTCTGTTGTGGCTGTCCACTCTCCTGTGCGCTCATCTTCTGTAGAGGCTCTCCTTGCCTTCCATTCAGAGTATTTGGAGTCTGGACCAAATATGTTGAGTTTAAGCTTCGTGGGTCTGGTGTGCCTGTGAAACGTGACTTTCAACTCACTCCACAAAACTTAAGGCCTGCTGAATTCTTTGGCCAGGTGAGAGGATGTGGGCAGGGCTTTCTTCTAGTCCCTTGAACGATTTTCTGTTCTCCTGGGACTAAGCATCCTGGCCTGAAGAAGGCAGTCCCAACAGGTTTGAAGGTTTGGGAATCCGTGATTGCAGGTTGGGCAGCTAATGTGCTCACCGTCCTACCTGTGGCCACTTCTCAGTCTTGATGCTGGGGTCGTAGAGCCCAAGTATCTTTGGCGCCCATCAAGGCATCTCCACCAACACTGCCCATTACAAGTGCACACAAAGCAATAATAATCTTACCACGGTGTGAACAGGTATTGTCTCTGATCATGGTTTCTAGGCTCTCTGCATCTTTTTGTTTGCTGGTGTCCTCTCTGGGACATATGCAGTGGTGTCTGGAGTCTATGACTGCAAACATTCTGATCTGGAATCCCTGTGCCTCAAGACACTTGTGTTGCAAGAATTCTTGTCAATCAGACTCTCTATTTTTCTCCACCAACAGCTATGCGTCAACATTCAAATTGTGGTTTCTATGTGTGCTCCTCTCCTCTGGGCATTTTTATTTGGTCAAGGCTCCCTGCTCACTGAAGCACCAACCGTCCAATTCTCCCATAAGCACTGTCTATGCCCTTCTCCCATGGTATCTGTGACTTCTTCTCTCTTTCTCTGTGGAGTGTGTTTTCTAGGTTTCAGGTCACTTTATGCCATGTTTCCATTGATGTGGTCATCTTCTGGTTGTGCTGATGGCTGAAGACAATCCTGGAGCTCCCAGACACTTCTATAATCTCCCTGTCCTCAACATGCACTGCAAACTCCTATGGAGCCATAAGCAAGAAGGCATTCTTGCTCCTTGTGACGTGTGGTAGAAAGGGAGAGAGCATTGGGCTGTGTCATATCTGTCAGTCACAGTAGAAAACTACCATATGATTTCACTCATTCATGGATGTAAAGAAACCTGTGAAAAAGCAAGAAAAAGGGACAGGCAATGAGAATGTAACCAGGCACACAAAATTTGGTGTTTGTGCCAGGCAGGCTAGTCAGAATCTGCATTTTAAAAGTGGATCAAAGGGACATTCAATGGCAGAAAATGTGGCCGAATGGGATGTAAAATGAGTTTCCACTGTGTTTGAAGGTGAATTGTGATCTGGAAAAGAGCAGCTTCATATCTCTTAAAATATAATTTTTAGCATTATGTGAAACACACACACACACACACACACACACACACACACACACACACACACACACCTTTAAAAGAGTCCCACAGAAGTTAGTTAGCAACTGAAGATTATCACTCATGGAAGCAATTTTCAGAAAAATACCATAAAAAACAAAAGCTAAGAGAATCAAAGTAACAAACCATCCAAACTGGATAAGTTAACTCCTTAGCTATCTAGAATTAATTAATTAATTAATTAAACAACCTTATCTAAAATACCCCTCCACACATGTATGCCATCAAATCCAATACCCGAGAGAAAAGGGTAAATTCCAAGACACATACACACTACCATGTTAAGATCATGAGTCATACATATCTGATGTCTTAGGTGTTGACGAAAGCTTTTGAAGCAGTCCTCAAACATATCCCAAGACACAGAAAGCCAGGTTCAAATCAATTCCCTGGTCCTCAATTCGAGAACTTAATGGTAAAGTTGGCTTTGCTCATCTATTCCCAAAATGAAGAAAGAGGGAAAACTAATTTACAATGTCCAAAGACCCAATTCAGATAAGGACCTTAAAGGAAACAAATTCCATACAATTTTAATCAGTAAGATAATAAAACTAGAATTCATTTCTCTTATCTTTCTTTCTTCATCTCCAAGTGAATCGGTCTGCTTTGCTTTCTATTCAATATTTTTTCTTATATTTGGCAAGCCAGACTTTCATCCATCCAACGTTTTTGACATAGTGTTCCCTGATTCTTTAATTGCATATATCACCAAGTGCTCATCCACATATAATGCCACACCACCTCCATGCCATTAACAAGTTAACTCTTTATGGCAGGTCTTATCCTCCTGTAACCCACAGCTTGTTCCCCAAAGTCATGAGTCTCTCCTGGTGCGTATCCCTGTATGAGATCTTCTCCTTCCGTTTCCCCTTACTACTACACATATCCATGGTATTCCTTATGGGCCACATATGAGTGAAGCCATAGGATATTTCCCTTGTTCTGCTTTCATTTTCATTTGGAAATCATCTACTTTATCATCATCTTCATAATCATCTTTATCCACTAGCCCTTAAAAGGGTATCTCGGTCTTTCCACAGTGATGCTAGAGTGGGCATGGCAGGCCATCGATATTGGCCATTCATTTTCATCTGAATAAAGAGACTTGCCCAACATGGCTCCCCCATGTATATGGCATGTAGCATTAACTAATGATGACAAGGAGTTCTGAGCAGGGGTCTTTCTTTAGGGGTAGAGATCATGCAGAGTTTCACTCTCCATGAAGCCTTTCCAATGGTGTTTAAGGTAATGTCAGGTAGACAGAGCCTTCATCAATTGGGACTGGTGTTTCAGGACACTAGCAGATAAGGACACGGACAGCACAACGCATCTCTGCCCTGGCTATATACCTGGAATTGTGACTTTCCTTCCCTTCTTCCTTCCCTCGACTTCCAATCTGACCAAGCACCAAAGGCAGACCTTACACCCAAGAAAACAGAGGGAACAGAAGCTAAGAATGGACCCTCTCACCTAAGGATATCTAACCTCCCAGAGACCTAATGATAGCCAAGAGGCCTCGCTGTTGATTGAGATCTCTAGAAATTGCAGTGGAAATAGGAACACCTTGCTCTCTCTGGAGAAATATTGGTCTAAAGAATGGTATACAGAACATTGTTTTCTTTTCTCTTTGTATAGAAAGTGGAAGTAGGAAAGAAACAGAAAGGAGCACTTGATTTCATGATCAGGTTAACAGGGCTCTTTATTGTTCCTTCCCAGGTCTTTCTACTTAAAGCCTTTGGACTCCTATGTCATGAGAATGGGTTTGCTGGTTCAGTGAAGTCAGCTTCTGTGACGTCAAAAAGCTCTGAGGTCCTAGCAACCACTCCTCCCCAAACCACACTTCACCACTTCACCTGGCTGGAGTAGTTCTGGGTCAGCCATGAGTATCAAAATCACTCCAAACCGCTGGAGCCGCCAGGGTATTTGACCAGACAGTTTGTGAAGCGATTTGGGTCACCTTCTCCATGGCCGAATTTTTAGTCTTTGGCTGGGACTCTCACCATCACCCCTCTGGACTCCTGAGAAGGGCAAGCATCCACAATTCCATCTTACCCACGTAAGGTCATGAAAGAGTCAGGATTACAAGCTGCTTCAAACGGGGAACTCCACACCATACACATGTCCATGCTACTCACACCCTATCAGGACCCTTCTGTCCAGGAATAGCGACTCCCCGCCCTCTGTGGAAAGCTCAGAGTTAACAGGCAATCATACCAAAAACACGTCTGGAGTCTTCAACTGTGAGGACACGAGTTCTTCTTGCATCTCCAGAAATCATGCCATAAATGCCTCCCAATTTTCCCAGCTGACCAAACATTAAAGGCAGTCCCTACACCCTAGAATCTTAGGCCCAGCACGGACTCATCTGTATACAGATCACAGGAGCAAACACGGAGCATGTTGGAAGAGAACCAATCCCCATCTGAAGAAATCGGAAGAGGCTTTCAGGCCAGTTTCAGGAATACAACGTGAATCTAAAAAATGTCTCTGTATTCTCTGTATTCAAAACACGCATTCTATTATCTATCCTGAAGATAATATCTTTAAGAAGAAGAGCTCATGGAGTACCCAAGATCTGGCACTTGAGAGATTTTCAGGTGTGTTTGACATGCCCTCTGGGGTTTTGTTGTGGCTGTCCACTCTCCCGTGGCCTCGTCCTCTGTAGAGGCTCTCCTTGCCTTCCATTCACAGGGTTTGGTGTCATGTCCAAATATGGTGTGCCTGTGAAACGTGACTTTCAACACTCTCCACAAAACTTAAGGCCTGCTGCATTCTGTGGCCAGCTGAGGGGATGTGGGCAGGGCTTTCTTCTAGTCACCTGCAGGATTTTCTGTTCTCCTGGGACTAAGGAACGAGGCCTGAAGAATGCAATCCCAACAGTGTTCGAGGTTTGGGCATCCGTGATTGCAGGTTGGGCAGCTAATGTCCTCACCGTCATGCCTGTGGCCACTTCTCAGTCTTGAGGATGGCGGTCCAATATGTTTGGCGCCCATCGAGACATTTCCACCAACACTGCCCATCAAGTATGCACACAAAGAAATAATAATCTTACCAAGGTGTCAACAGGTATTGTTTCTGATCATGGTTTCCAGGCGGACTGCATCTGGTTGCTTGCTGGTGTCATCTCCAAGAGATACACAGTGTTCTCTGGAGTCTATGTCTGTCTAGCATGCTGATCTGGAATCCACGAGCCTCAAGTCCTTAATTTGGAAGAACTCCTGTCATTCAGACACTCTCCTTTACTCTGCAAACAGCTATGGGTCAACATTCAAATTGTGGGTTCTAAGTGTGCACCTCTCCCCTGGGCCTTTGTCTTTGGCCATAGCTACCTGCCCTCTGAAGTACAAAACATCCAATTCTCCCATAAGCCCTTTCTACACCCTTCTCCTATGGTCTCTGTGACTTCTCTCTTTCGCTGTGGAGTGTGATTTCTAGGCTTCAGGACCATTTATGCCATGTTTCCATTGATGTCGTCATCTTCTGGTTGTGCTGATGGCTGAAGACAATCCTGAGCTCAGGACACTTCTACAGTCTCACGGTCTTCCCAATGCACTGCAGTCTCTTATTGAGCCATAAGCCAGAAGGCATTCTTGTTCCTAGAGACATGTGGCAGAAAGGGAGAGAGCATTGGGCTGTGTCATATCTGTCAGTTACAGAAAGAAAACTACCGTATGAATTCACACACTCATGGAAATAAAGAAAATGTGAAAAAGCAAGAAAAATGGACAGGCAATGAGACTCTAACCAGGCACACAAAATTTGGTGTTGGTGCCAGGCAGGCTAGTCAGAAACTGCCTTTCTAAATGTGGATCAAATGGAACATTCAATGCAGGAATTATGGCCGAATGGGGTGTAATGTTAATTTCCACTGTGTTTGAAGGTGAATGGTGATCTGGAATAGAGCAGCTTCATATCTCTTAAAATATCATTTTGAGCGTTTTGTGAAACATACACACACATACACACACACACACACACACACACACTTAAAAGAGTCCCACAGAACTTAGGGAGCAAGTTAGTAATAGCAAGCATGGAAGCAAAATTCAGAGAAAACAGCATAAAAAAAAAAAGCTTATAGAATCTAAATAACAACCCGTCTGCAATGAATAAGTTAACTCCTTGCTTATCAAGAATTAATTAATTAATTAATTAAACAACCTTACCTAAACACCCCTCTACACAAGTATGCCAGCAAATCCAATACCGGAGAGAAAAAGAAAAATTCCAAGACACATATGCACTACGATGACAAGTTCATGAGTCGTACATATCTGAAGCCTCAGGGAATGACTTTTTAAGCAGCTTTAGAGGCTTTTGAAGCAGTCCTCAATCATTTCCCAACACACAGAAAGCCAGGTTCAAATCAATTCCCTGGTCCTCAATTCGAGACATTTAATGGTAATGTCGGCTTTTCTCATCTCTTCCCAAAATGTAAGAGGGAAGACTCTAATTTACAATGTCCAAAGACCCAATTCACACAAGGACCTTATAGGAAACCAATTGCATACACTTTTAAACAGTAAGATAATAAAACTAGAATTCATTACTCTTCTCTTTCTTTCTTCATCTCTATGTGAAACGGCCTGTTTTGTTTCTATTCACTATTTTTTCTTATACTCGGCAAGCCAGTCTTTCATCCATCTGACATTTTTTGACATAGTGTTCCCTGATTTTAAATTGCATATACCACCAATTGATATTCTCATATAATGCCACACCACCTCACTACACTTTAACCAGTTTCCTCTTTATGGCATGTTCTATCCACCTATAACCCTGAGATTGTTCCCCAGAGACTGAGTCTCTCCTGATGAGTCTCCCTGTCTGAATTCTTCTCCTTCCGTTTTCCATTACTACTACTCAAGTCCATGATATTCCTCATGGGCTACATATGAGTGAAGCCATAGGATATTTCCCTTAGTCTGCTTTCATATTTATTTGAAATATGAAAGATAATATATAAATTATGAAATGAAAGAAATGAAATTATTTAATTCATAAAGTATGAAATGAAAGAAAATATATAAATATAAAGAAATCATATTCTTTATCATCAACTTCATAATCATCTTTATCCACTAGCCCATAAAAGGGTATCTCGGCTCATTCCACAGTGATGTTAGAGGGGGCATGGCAAGCCATTGATGTAGGCCTTTCATGTGCATCTGAATAAAGAGCATTGCTCAACATGGCTCTCCCCATGACTATGGCATGTAGCATTATCTAATGATGAAAAGGATTGCTGACCAGGGCTCTTTCTTTAGTGATCATGCAGAGTTTCAGTCTCAGTGAAGCATTTGCAACGGTGTTTAAGGTAATGCCATGTAGACAGAGCCTTCATTCATTAAGACTGATATTTCAGGACACTCGCATATAAGGACACGGGGAGCACAATGCATCCCTGCCCTGGCAATTTTCCTGGAATGGTGACATTCCTTCCCTTCTTCCTTCCATCATCTTCCAAGCTGACCAAGCACCAAAGGCAGACCTCACACCCGAGAAACCATAGGGAACAGAAGCTAAGAATGGACCCTCTCACCCAAGGATATCCAAACTCCCAGAGACCTAATGGGAGCCAAGAGGCCTCGCTGTTGATTGAGATCTCTAGAAATGGCAGTGGAAATAGGAACACCTTGCTCTCTCTGGAGAAATGTTGGTCTAAAGAATGGTAGACAGGACATCGTTTTCTTTTCTCTTTGTATAGAAAGTGGAAGTGGGAAAGAAACAGAAAAGACCACCTGAGTTCATGGTCAGGCTAACAGGGCTCTTTCTTGTTCCTTCCCAAGTCTTTCCACTTAAAGCCATAGGACTCATATGTCATGAGAATGGGATTGGTGCTTCAGGACAGTCAGCTTCTGTTATGTCACAAAGTTCTGAGGTCCAAGTAACCACTCCTCACCAAACCATGGCTCATCACTTCACCTGGCTGGAGTATTTCTGAGTCAGCCAGGAGTATTAAAATCACTCCAATCTGCTGGAGCCCCATGGGTATTTCCCAAAAACAGTGTGTTAAGGGACTTGGAGTCACCTTCTCCATGGCAGAATTTGTACTCTTTGGCCGTGACTGTCACCATCACCCCGCTGGACTACTGAGAAGGGCAAGAATCCACAATTCCATCTTACCCATGTAAGGTCAAGCACGAGTCAGGAGGACAAACAGTCTCACACATGTTCATGGTCCTCACACCCTATTAGGATGCTTCTGCCAAGCAAAAGCGCCCCCGCCCTCCGAGGAAAGCTCCGAGTTAACACCCGCAACCATAACAAAGACCTGTATGGAGTTTTCAATGGTGAGGACAGGAGTTCTTCTTGCATCTCCAGAAATCGTGCCATAAATGCCTCCCAAATTTCCCAGCTGACAAAACATTAAAGGCAGACCCTACACCCTAGACGCTTAGGCCCAGGAAGGACTCATCGGTTAGGTGCTCACAGGAGCAAGCTTGGAGCATGTTCGAAGAGAACCAGTCCTCATGGGAAGCCATTGAAAAAGGCTTTCAGGCCAGTTTCAGGAATACAACATGAATCTACATAAAGTCTCGGTCTTTTCTGTATTCGAGATGCGCCTTCGGTTTTCTGTCCTGGAGATAATTTCTTTAGGAAGAAGAGCTCATGGAGTGCACAAGAGCTGGCACTTGAGAGATTCTCAGGTGTGTGTGACATGCCCCCTTGGGTTGTGTTGTGGCTGTCCACTCTCCTGAGGTCTCGTCCTCTGCAGAGGTTCTCCTTGCCTTCCATTCAGAGTCTGTGTTGTCTGGGCCAAATACGGTGAGGTTAAACTTCGTGGGTCTGGTGTGCCTGTTAAAGGTGCCTTTCAACCCACTCCACAAAACTTAAGGCCTGCTGAATTCTGTGGCCAGGTGGGAGGATGTGGGCAGGGCTATACTCTAGTCCCCTGCAGGGTTTACTCTTCTCCTGGGACTAAGCAACGTGGCTTGAAGAAGGCAGTCCCAACAGTGTTCCAGGTTTGGGATTCCATGATTGAAGGTTGGGCAGCTAATGTGCTCATGGTCCTGCCTGTGGCCACTTCTCAATCGGGATGCTGGCAGTAGTAGAGCCCAAATATCTTTGGCGCCCATTGAGGCATCTATACCAACACTGCCCATCACGAATGCACACAAAGATACAATTATCTTACTACGGTGTCAACAGGTATTGTCTCTGATCATGGTTTCCAGGCAGTCTGCATCTGGTTGCTTGCTGATGTCCTCTCCAGGAGATACACAGTGTTCTCTGGAGTCTATGTCTGCAAAGCATGCTGATCTGGATTCCCTGGGCCTGAAGTCCTTGTGTTGCAAGAACAGGTGTCATTCACACACTCTCCTTTTCTCCAACAACAGCTATGGGTCAACATTCAAATTGTGGGCTCTAAGTGTGCTCCTCTCCCCTGGACCTTTGTCTTTGGCCATGGCTCCCTGCCCTCTGAAGCACCAACCCTCCAATTCTCCCATAAGCCCTGTCAACACAGTTCTCCTATGGTCTCTGTGACTTCTTCTCTCTTTCGCTGTGGACGTGATTTCTAGGCTTCAGGTCCACTTATGCCAAGATGATGTGGTCATCTTCTGGTTGTGCTGATGGCTGAATACAAGCCTGAGCTCGCAGACACTTCTAACGTCTTACTGTCTTCAAAATGCACTGCAGTCTCTTATGGAGCCATAAGCAAGAAGGCATTCTTGTTCCTTGTGATATGTGACAGAAAGGGAGAGAGCACTGGGCTGTGTCATATCTGTCAGTTATAGAAAGACAACTACCATACGATTTCACTCACTCATGGAAGTAAAGAAACATGTGAAAAAGCAAGAAAAATGGACAGGCAATTAGACACTAACCTGGCACACAAAATTTGGTGTTTGTTCCAGGCAGGCTAGTCAGAAACTACCTTTCTAAAATTGGATCAAATGGGACATTCAACGCAGTAATGGTGGCCGAATGGGGTGTAATGTGAGATTCCACTGTGTTTGAAGGTGAATTGTGATCTGGAATAGAGCAGTTTCATGTCTCTTAAAATATCATTTTTAGCGTTTTTTGAAACACAGACACACAGACACACAGACACACAGACACACACACACACACACACACACACACACCCCACACTTAAAAGGGTACGACAGAAGTTAGGGAGCAAGTGAGGTATAGCACTCATGGAAGCAAAATTCAGAGAAAATACCAAAAAAAAAAAAAAAAAAAAAAAAAAAAAAGCTTAGGGGATCAAAGTAATAGCCGGTCAAAATGGGATAAGTTAATTCCTTACCTATCAAGAATTAATTAATTAATTAAACAACCTTACCTAAAAGACCCCTCCACAGAAGTGTGCCAGGAAATCCAATACCGGAGAGAAAAGGATAAATTCCAAGACACATACGCACTACCATGACAAGTTCATGAGACATATATATCTGACTTCTCAGGTAATGAGTTTTGAAGCAGATTTTAAGGCTTTTGAAGCAGTCTTCAAACATCGCCCAACACAAGGAAAGCCAGGTTCAAATCAATTCCCTGGTCCTCAATTCGAGTCATTTAATGGTAATGTCAGATTTTCTTATCTATTCCCAAAAGGTAAAAAGAGGGAGGACTACATTACAATGTCCAAAGACTCAATTCACTAAGGACCTTATAGGAAACCAATTGCATACAATTTTCATCAGTCAGATAATAAAACTAGAATTAATTTCTCTTCTCTTTCTTTCTTCACCTACATGTGAAACGGCCTGTTTTGCTCTCTATTCACTATTTTTACTTATATTCGGCAAGCCAGACTTTCATCCCTCCTACGTTTCTTGATGTAGTGTTCACTGAATCTTTAATTGCATATACCACCAAGTGCTCATCCTCATATAATGCCACACCACCTCCATACCAATTAACGAGTTCCCTCTGTTCCATGTGTCTTATCCTCCTGTACCCCACACATTGGTTCCCAAAGTCCTGAGTCTCTCCTGGTGCGTCTCCCTGTCTGACTTCTTCTCTTTCCATTTCCCCTTACTACTATTCATGACCATGGTATTCCTAAAGGGCCACATATGAGTGAAGCCATAGGATATTTACCTTGGTCAGCTTGCATTTTCATTTGGAAATCATCTTCATAATCATCTTTATCCACTAGCCCTTAAAAGGGGATCTCGGTTCCTTCCACAATTGTGCTAGAGTGGGCATCTCAGGCCATCGTTGTTGGCCGTTTATTTTCATCTGAATAAAGAGAGGTGCTCAACATGGCTCCCCCCATGACTAGGCACGTAGCATTAACTAATGATGACAAGGAGTACTGACCAGGGCTCTTTCTTTCGGGGTAGATATCATGCCGAATTTCACTCTCCATGAAACCTTTGCAACGGTGTTTAAGGTAATGCTACGTAGACAGAGCCTTCATCCGATGGGACTCGTTTTTCAGGACACTGGAGGATAAGGACATGGACAGAACAGCGCATCCCTGCCCTGGCAATTTTCCTGGAATTGTGACTGTCCTTCCCTACTTCCTTCCCTCAACTTCCAAGCTGAACAGGCACCAAATGTAGACCTTACACCCAAGAAACCATAGGGAACCCAAGCTAAGAATGGACCATCTCACCCAAGGATATCAAATCTCCCAGAGACCTAATGGTAGCCAAGAGGCCTCGCTGTTGATTGAGATCTCTAGAAATTGCAGTGGAAATAGGAACACCTTGCTCTCTCTGGAGAAATGTTGGTCTAGAGAATGGTAGACAGAGCATCATTTTCTTTTCTCTTTGTATGGAAAGTGGAAGTGGGAAAGAAACAGAAAAGACCACCTGAATTCATGATCAGGCTAACAGGGCTCTCTCTTGTTCCTTCCCAGGTCTTTCTACTTAAAGCCATCGGACTCATGAGAATGGGATTGCTGCTTCTGTAAAGTCAGCTTTTGTGACGTCACAAAGCTCTGAGGTCCTAGCAACCAATCCTCACCAAACCACTCCTCATCACTTCACCTGGCTGGTGTAGTTTGGGGTCAGACAGGAGTATCAAAATCACTCCAAACTGCTGGATCTGCTTGGGTATTTCCTCAAGATATTTTGTGAAGGGATTTGGGGTCACCTTCTCCATGGCTGAATTTCTAGACTTTGGCCATGACTGACACCATCACCCCTCTGTGCTCCTGAGAAGGGCATGAATCCACACTTCCCTCTTACCGATGTAAAGTCAATACAGAGTCAGGAGTACAAGCAGCCTCACACGGGGACTCAACACCATACTCATGTTCATGGTCCTCACACCCTATCAGGATGATTCTGACCAGGAAAGCGCCCCCTCCCCGCTCTCTGAGGAAAGCTCAGAGTTAATACCTACAACCAAATCAAAGACATGTCTGGAGTCTTCAACAGTGAGGACACGAGTTCTTCTTGCATCTCCAGAAATCGTGGCATCAATACCTCCCAATTTTCCAGCTGACCAAACATTAAAGGCCGAACCTACACCCTGGAAGATAAGGCACATCATCTCTTTGAAGCTCACTGGAGCAAGCATGGAACATGTTGGAAGGGAACCAATCCCCATGAGAAGCCATTGGAAAGGGCTTTCAGTATAGTTTCAGGAATACAACGTGAATCTCCAAAAGGTCTCTGTCTTCTCTGTATTCGAAACACGCCTTCTGTTATCTACCCTGAAGATCATTTCTTTAGGAAGAAGAGCTCATGGCGTGCCCAAGGGCTGGCACTTGACAGAGTCTTAGGTGTTTGTGACAAGCCCTCTGGGGTTGGGTTGTGGGTGTCCACTCTCCAGTGGGTTCGTCCTCTGAGGAGACTCCTTGCCTTCCATTCAGAGTGTTTGGTGTCTGGACCAAATATGGTGTGCCTGTGAAACGTGACATTCAACCCACTCCACAAAAATTAAGGCCTGCTGAATTCTGTGGCCAGGTGATATGATGTGGGCAGGGCTTTCTTCTAATCCCCTGCAGGATTTACTTTTCTCCTGGGACTAAGCAACGTGGCCTGAAGAAGGCAGCCCCAACAGTGTTCCAGGTTTGGGAATCCGTGATTGAAGGTTGGGCAGCCAATATCCTCACTGTCCTGCCTGTGGCCAATTCTCAGACTTGATGCTGGAGGTCAAAGAGTGCAAGTATCTTTGGTGCCCATCGAGGCATTTCCCCCAACACTGCCCATCACGAATTCACACAAAGAAATAATAATCTTACCACGGTGTCAACATGTATTTTCTCTGATCATAGTTTCCAGACTGTTTGCACCTGGTTGCTTGCTGGTGTCCTATCCAGGAGATACACAGTGTTGTCTGGAGTCTATGTCTGCAAAGCATGCTGATCTGGAATCCCCGGGCCTCAAGACCCTTGGGTTGCAAGTAATCATATCATTCAGACATTCTCTTTTTCTCTGCCAGCAGCTATGGTTCAACATTCAAATTGTGGGTTCTAAATGTGCTTCTGTCCCCTGGGCCTTTGTCTTTAGCAATGGCTCCTGCCCTCTGAAGCACCTAACGTCCAATTCTCACATAACCCCTGTCTACACAATTCTCCCATGGTCTCTGTGACTTCTCTCTTTCGCTGTGGAGTGTGATTTCTAGGCTTCAGGTTCATTTGAGCCATGTTTCCTTTGATGTTGTCATTGTCTGGTTGTGCTGACGGCTGAAGAAAAGCCTGGAGCTCCCAGACACTTCTACAATCTCCCTGTCCTCCAAATGCACTGCAGACTCTTATGGAGCCATAAGCAGGAAGGCATTCTTTCTCCTTGTGACCTGTGGCAGAAAGGGAGAGAGCATTGGGCTGTGTCATATCTGTCAGTCACAGAAAGACAACTATCATATGATTTCACTCACTCATGGAAGTAAGGAACATATGAAAAAACAAAAAAAGGGACTGGCAATTAGTCTATAACCAACACACGAAATTAGGTGTTTTTTCGAGGCAGGCTAGTCAGAATCTGCTTTTCTAAAGGTGGATCAAATGGGACACTCAATGCGGGAAATATGTCCAAAAGGCTTTTAACATGAGTTTTCACAGTGTTTGAAGGTGAAATGTGGTCCGCAATAGAGCAGTTTCATATCTCTTAAAATATCATTTTAGAGTTTTGTGAAACACACACAGACAAACACACACTCACACTCACACTCACACACACACACACACACGCACACACACACACTCTTAAAAGAGTCCCACAGAAGTTAGGGAGCAAGTGAGGAATAGCACTCATGGAAGCAAAATTCAGAACAAAGCCATAAAAACAATAGGTTAGAGAATCAAAGTTACAAACCGTCCAAACTGGATAAGTAAACTCCTTAGGTATCAAGAATTAGTTAATTAATTAACTAATTATTTAAACAACCTTACCTAAAAGACCCCTAAACAGAAGTCTGTCAGCAAAACCAAAACCTGATAGAAAAGGATAAATTCCAAGACACATACCCACTACCATGACAAGATCATGAGTCATACATATCTGAAGTCTCCAGTAATGACTTTTGAAGCAGATTTTGAGGCTTTTGAAGCAGTCCTCAAGCAATTCCCAACACACAGAAAGCCATTCAAATCAATTCCCTTTTCCACAATTCCAGATATATAATGGTAATGTCGGGTTTTCTCATCTACTCCCAAAATGTAGGAAGAGGGAAGACTCTAATTACAATGTCCAAAGACTCAATTCAGATAAGGACCTTATAGGAAACCAATTGCATACAATTTTTATCAGTAAGATAATAAAACTAGAGTTCATTTCTCTTCTCTTTCTTTCTTCATCTCCATGTGAAATGGCCTGTTTTGCTTTCTATTCACTATTTTTACTTATATTCAGCAAGCCAGGCTTTTATCCATCCTACATTTTTTAACATAGTATTCCCTGATTCTTTAATTGCATATACCACCAAGGGCTCATCCTCATATAATGCCTAACAACCTCCATACCCATTAAACAGATCCCTCTTTATGGCATGTCTTATCACCCTGTAACTCTCAGCTTGGTCCCCAAAGTCCTGAGTCTCTCCCGGTGCATCTCCCTGTCTGACTTCTTCTCCTTCCATTTTCCCTTATAAGGGAAATAAGGTCCTAGCAACCACTCCTAACCAAACCACGCCTCATCACTTCACCTTGCTGGAGTAGTTCTGGGTCAGCTAGGAGTATCAAAATCAGTCCAAAACTCATGATCCGACTGGGTATTTCCCCAAGAAAGTTTGTGAAGCGATTTGGGGTCACCAAATCCATGGACGAATTTGTAGTCTTTGGCCGGGACTGTCACCACCACCAACCCAGAATCCTGAGAAAGGCAAGAATCCACAATTCCATCTTACCCATGTAGGGTCAAGAAAGAGCCAGGAGTACAAGCAGCCTCACACGGGGAACTCCACTCCATACACATGGTCATTGTCCTCAACCCCTATCAGGATGTTTCTGACCAGGAAAAGCGCCAACCCCTCAGGCTCCAGGGAAAGCTCAGGGTTAACACCCGCAACCATACCAAACACATGTCTGGAGTCTTCAACAGTGAGGATACGTGTTCTTCTTGCATCTCCAGAAATCATGCCATAAATGCCGACCCACCTGACCAAATATTACAGGCACACCCTACACCGTAGGAGCTGAGACACAGGACAGACTCATCTGTTTGAAGCCACAGGAGCAAGCATGGAGCATGTCAGAAGAGAACCAATCCCCATGTGAAGCCATTGCAACAGGCTTTCAGGCCAGTTTCAGGAATACAACGTAAATCTACAGAAGGTCTCTGTCTTCTCTGTATTTGAAACACGCATTCTTTTATCTATTCTGAAAATAATTACTTTAGGAAGAAGAGCTCCTGGAATGCCCAAGGGCTGGCACTTGAGAGAGTCTCAGGTGTGTGTTGCATGTCTGGTTTTGTGTTGTGGCTGTCCACTCTCCTGTGGACTCGTCTTCTGGAGAGGCTCTCCTTGCCTTCCATTCAGAGTGTGTGGTGTCTTGGCCAAATATGTTGAGTTTAAGCTTCGTGGGTCTGGTGTGCCTGTGAAATGTGAACTTAAAACCACTCCACAAAACTTAAGGCCTGCTGAACTCTGTGGCCAGGTGAGAGGATGTGGGCAGGGTTTTCTTCTCGTCCCCTGCAGCATTTTCTCTTCCCCTGGGATTAAGAAACGTGGCCGAAAGAAGGCAGTCCCAACAGTGTTCCAGGTTTGGCATTCTGTGATTGCAGTTTGGGCAGCTAATGTGCTCACCGTCCTGCCTGTGGCCACTTTCAGTTTAGATGCTGGCGGTTGTAGAGCCCAAATATCTTTCACGCCCATCGAGGCATCTCCACCAACACTGCCCATCACGAATGCACACAAAGAAATAATACTCTTACCACGGTGTCAGCAGGTATTGTCTCTGATCATGGTTTCTGTGCTGTCTGCACCTGGTTCCTTGCTGGTGTCCTCTCCAGGAGATACACAGTGTTCTCTGGAGTCTATGTCTGCAAAGCATGCTGATCTGGGATCCCCAGGCCTCAAGACCCTTAGGTGCAAGAACTTGTGTCCTTCAGACACTCTCCGTTTCTCTGCCTACAGCTATGGTTCAACATTCAAATTGTGCGTTCTAAGTGTGCTTCTGTCCCCTGGGCCTTTGTCTTTAGCAATGGCTCCTGCCCTCTGAAGCACCTATCGTCCAATTCTCCCATAAGCCCTGTCTACACAATTCTCCCATGGTCTCTGTGACTTCTTCTCTCTTTCGCTGTGGAGTGTGATTTCTAGGCTTCAAGTCCATTTAGGCCATGTTTCCATGGATGTGGTCATCGTCTGGTTGTGCTGACCGCTGAAGAAAAGCCTGGAGCCTCCCGAGACTTCTACCATCTCCCTGTCCTCCAAATGCACTGCGGACTCTTATGGATCCATAAGCAAGAATGCATTCTTTCTCCTTGTGACCTGTGGCAGAAAGGGAGAGAGCATTGGGCTGTGTCATATCTGTCAGTCACAGAAAGACAATTACCATACGATTTCACTCACTCATGGAAGTAAAGTAACATGTGAAAAAGCAAAAAAAAAAAAAAAAAAGGGGGGGGGGGGCAGGCAATTAGACTCTAACCAGGCACAAAAATTTTGGTGTTTGTTCCAAGAAGGCTAGACATAATCTGCCTTTCTAAAAGTAGATCAAATGGGACATTCAATGCAGGAAATGTGGCTCTAAGGGATGGAACGTGAGTTTCCACTGTGTTTGTGTTTGTTCCAGTCAGGATAGTAGGAATCTGCGTTTCTAAAAGTGGATCAAATGGGACATTCAATTCTCGAAATGTGGCTCTAAGGGATGTAACGAGAGTTTATACAGTGTTTGAAGGTGAATTGTGATCTGGAATAGTGCAGCTTCATATCTCTTAAAATATCATTTTTAGCGTTTTTAGAAAAACACACACACACACACACACACACACACACACACACACACACACACTTAAAAGAGTCCCACAGGGCTTAGGGAGAAAGATTGGGACTCCCAGACACTTCTACCATCTCCTTGTCCTCCAAATGCACTGCGGACTCTTATGGAGCCATAAGCAAGAAGGCATTCTTGCTCTTTGTCACATGTGGCAGAAAGGGAGAGAATTTGGGCTGTGTCATATCTGTCAGTCACAGAAAGATAACTACCATATGATTTCACTCACTAATGGAAGTAAAGTAACATGTGAAAAAGCAAGAAAATGGGACAGGAAATTAGAATCTAAACAGACACAAAAATTTTGGTGTTTTTTTCCAGGCAGGCTAGCCAGATTCTGTTTTTCTTATAGTGGATTAAAAGGGACATTCAATGCAGGAAATGTGGCCGAATGGGATGTCACATGAGTTTCCCATTGTGTTTGAAGGTGAATTGTGATCTGGAATAGAGCAGCTTCATATCTCTTAAAATATCATTTTTAGCGTATTGTGAAAAACACACACACACACACACAGTTAAAAGAGTCCCACAGAAGTTAGAATCGCACTCATGGAAGCAAAATTCAGAAAAAAATACCATAAAAAACGAAGGCTTGATGGGGAGGGCACGTTTTGCATGGAGCACTGGGTGTTGTGCAAAAAGAATGAATACTGTTACGCTGAAAAAATTAATAAAAGGGGGAAAAAAAAATCTAAAAAAAAAATAAAAAAACAACAACAAAAAAAAAAACGAAGGCTTAGAAAATCAAGCAACACACCATTCAAACTGGATAAGTTAATCCCTTACCCATCAAGAATTAATTAATTAATTAATTAATTAATTAATTAATTAATTAATTACACATCCATACCTAAAAGACCCCTACACACAAGTATGCCAGCAAATCCAATACCGGAGAGAAAAGGGTAAATTCGAAGACATGTATGCACTACCATGACAAGATCATGAGTCATCCATATATGACGTCTCTGGTAATGATTTTTGAAGCAACTTTTGAGGCTTTTGAAGCAATCCTCAAAAATCTCCCAACACACAGAAAGCCATGTTCAAATCAATTTCCTGGTCCACATTTAGAGACTTTTAATGGTAATGTCGGTTTTTCTCATCTATTCCCAAAATGTAGAAAGAAGGAAGACTCTAATTTACAATGTCCAAAGACCCAGTTCAGATAATGACCTTATAGGAAACAAATTGCATACCATTTGAATCAGTAAGATAATAAAACTAGAAATCATTTCACTTCTCTTTCTTTTTTCATCTCCCCGTGAAACGAGCTGTTTTGCCTCATCACTTCACCTGGCTTGAGTAGTTCTGGGTCAGCCAGGAGTATCAAAATCACTCCAAACCGCTGAAGCCGCCTGGGTATTTCACCAAGAGAGTTTGTGAAGGTATTTGTGGTCACCTTCTCCATAGCCAAATTTGTTGACTTCGGCCGTGACTGTCACCACCACCCCTCTGGACTCCTGAAAAGGGCCTGTATTCACAATTCCATCTTACCCACGTAAGGTCAAGGAAGAGTCAGGATTACAAGCCAGCCACACACGGGGAACTCCACACCATATACATAGTCATGGTCCTCACACCCTATCAGGATGCCTCAGACCAGGAAAAGCGCCCCCCGCCTTACGAGGAAAGTTCAGAGTTAACACCGTCATCCATACCAAAGACATGTCTGGAGTCTTCAAGAGTGAGGATACGAGATCTTCTTGCATCTCCAGAAATCGTGCCATAAATGCCTCCCAATTCTCCCAGCTGACCAAACATTAAAGTCAGACCCTACATCCTAGAAGCTTAGGCCCAAGACAGAATCATCTGTTTGGAGCTCACAGAGCAAGCACGGAGCATGTTGGAAGAGAACCAATCCACATGTGAAGCCAATGGAATAGGCTTTCGGGCCAGTATCTGGAATACAAAGTGAATCTACAAATCGTCTCTCTCTTCTCTGTATTCAAAACGCACATTCGGTTATCTACCCTGAAGATAATTTTTTAGGAAGAAGAGCTCATGGAGTGCCCAAGGGCTGACACTTGAGAGAGTCTCAGGTGTGTGTGACATGCCCTCTGGGTTTGTGTTGTGGCTGTCCATTCTCCTGTAGGCTCCTCCTCTGCAGAGTCTCTCCTTGCCTTCCATTCAGAGTGTTTGGTGTCTGGGCCAACTATGGTGTGCTGTGAAACATGAATTTCAACCTACTCCACAAACCTCATGGCCTGCTGAATTCTGTGGCCAGGTGAGAGGATGTGGGATGGGCTTTCTTCTAGTCCACTGCAGAATTTTCTGTTCTCTGGGACTAGGCAACGTGGCCTGAAGAAGGCAGGCCCAACCGTTTTCCAGGTTTGGGAATCCGTGTTTGCAGGTTGGGCAGCTTATTTCCTCACAGTCCTGTGTGTGGCAACTTCTCAGTTCGATGCTGGCGGTCGTAGATCCCAAGTATCTTTGGCGCTCATCAACGCATCTCCACCAACACTGCCTATCAAGAATGCACCCATAGAAATAATAATCTTACCACGGTGTCAACAGGTATTGTCTCTGATCATGGTTTCCAGGCTGTCTGCACCTGGTTGCTTGATGGTGTCCTCTCCTGGAGATACACAGTGTTCTCTGGAGTCTATGTCTGCAAAGCATGTTGATCTGGAATGCCCGGGCCTCAAGATGCTTGGGTTGCAAGTACTCATATCATTCATACACTCTCCTTTTCTCCGCCAACAGCTATGGGTCAGCATTCAAATTGTGGGTTCTAAGTGTGCTTCTCTCCCCTGGCCTTTGTCTTTGGCCATAGCTCCCTGCCCTCTGAAGCACCAAACGTCCAATTCTCCCATAAGCCCTGTCTGCCCCCTTCTCCCATGATCTCAGTGTCTTCTTCTCTCTTTCGCTGTGGAGTGTGATTTCTAGGCTTCAGGTCCATTTATGCCATGTTTCATTGATGTGGTCATCTTCTGGTTGTGCTTATCGCTGAAGACAGGCTTGGAGCTCCCAGACAGTTCTACCATCTCCCTATGCTCCAAACGCACTGCGAACTCTTATGGAGCCATAAGCAGGAAGGCATTCTTGCTCCTTGTGACATGTGGCAGAAAGGGAGAGTGCATTGGGCTGTGTCATATCCGTCAGTCACAGAAAGACAACTACCATACGATTTCACTGACTCATGGGAGTAAAGAAACGTGTGAAAAAGCAAGAAAAAGGGACAGGCACTTAGACTCTCTAACCCTAACCAGGTACACAAAATTTGTTGCTTGTTTGAGGCAGAATAGTCAGAATCTGCGTTTGTAAAATTGGATCAAATGGGCCATTCAATGCAGGAAATGTGGCTGAACGGGATGTAACGTGAGTTTCCACAGTGTTTGAATGTGAATTGTGATCAGGAATAGAGCAGCTTCATGTCTCTTAATATATCATTTTTAGCATTTTGTGACACACACACACACACTCTCTTTTTTTTTATTTGTTTATTTACAGCATAACAGTGTTCATTGTTTTGACATCACACACAGTGCTCCATGCAGTATGTGCCCTCTCTATTACCCACCACCTGGTTCCTCAACCTCCCACCCCACCCCCCGCCCCTTCAAAACCCTCTGGTTGTTTTTCAGAGTCCATAGTCTCTCATGGTTCATCTCCCCTTCCAGATTCCCTCAACTCCCTCTCCTCTCCATCTCCCCATGTCCTCCATGTTATTTGTTAGGCTCCACAAATAAGTGAGACCATATGATACTTGACTCTCTCTGCTTGACTTATTTCGCTCAGCATAATTTCTTCCAGTCCCGTCCATGTTGCTAAAAATGTTGGGTATTCATCCTTTCTGATGGAGGCATAATACTCCATTGTGTATATGTACCACATCTTCCTTATCCATTCATCCGTTGAAGGGCATCTTGTTTCTTTCCACAATTTGGAGACCATAGACATTGCTGCAATAAACATTGGGGTACAGATGGCATTTCTTTTCACTACGTCTGTATCGTTGGGGTAAATACCCAGCAGTGCAATTGCAGGTTCATAGGGAAGCTCTATTCTTAATTTCTTTAAGAATCTCCACACTGTTCTCCAAAGTGGCTGCACTAACTTGCATTCCCACCAACAGTTTAAGAGTGTTCCCCTTTCTCCACATCCTCTCCAACACACATTGTTTCCTGTCTTGCTAATTTTGGCCATTCTAACTGGTGTCAGGTGGTATCTCAATGTTTTTTTAATTTGAATCTCCCTGATGGCTAGTGATGATGAACATTTTTCATGTGTCTGATAACCATTTGTATGTATTCATTGGAGAAGTTTCTGTTCATATCTTCTTCCCATTTTTTGATATGATTATCTGTTTTGTGTGTGTTGAGTTTGAGAAATTCTTTATAGATCCTGGATATCAACCTTTTGTCTGAACTGTCATTTGCAAATATCTTCTCCCATTCCGTGGGTTGCCTTTTTTTTTTTTTTACTGATTCCTTTGCTGTGCAGAAGCTTTTGATCTTGATGAAGTCCCAAAAGTTCATTTTCTTTTTTGTTTCCTTGGTCTATGGAGACATATCTTGAAAGAAGTTGATGTGGCTAATATCAAAGAGGTTACTGCCTATGTTGTCCTCTAGGATTCTGATGAATTCCTGTCTCACGTTGAGGTCTTTTATCCATTTTGAGTTTATCTTTGTGTACAGTGTAAGAGAATGGTTGAGTTTCATTCTTCTACATTTTGCTGTCCAGTTTTCCCAGCACCATTTATTGAAGAGACTGTCTTTTTTCCATTCAATATTTTTTCCTGTTTTGTCGAAGATTATTTCACCATAGAGTTGATGGTCCATATCTGGGCTCTCCACTCTGTTCCACTGGTCTATGTGTCTGTTTTTATGCCCGTACCACGCTGTCTTGGTGATCAAAGCTTTGTAGTAAAGCTGGAAATCGGAAAACGTGATGCTGCCAGTTTTGTTTTTGTTTTTCAACATTTCCTTAGCAATTCGGGGTCTCTTCTGATTCCATACAAATTTTAGGATTATTTGCTCTAGCTCTTTGAAAAATACCGGTGGAATTTTGATCGGAATGGCATTAAAAGTTTAGATTGCTCTAGGCAGTATAGACATTTTAACAATGTTTATTCTTCCAATCCAAGACTATGGAACAGTCTTCCATCTTTTTGTGTCTTCTTCAATTTCTTTCATGAGTGTTCTGTAGTTCCTCGAGTACAGGTAATTTACCACTTTGTTTAGGTTTATTCCAGAATAGACCACATACTGGGTCACAAAGCAGGACTCAACCGATACCAAAAGACTGACATTATTCCCTGCATATTCTCAGATCACAATGCTGTGAAACTGGAACTCAATCACAAGGAAAAGTTCAGAAGGAACTCAAACACCTGGAAGCTAAAGACCACCTTGCTTAAGAATTCTTGGATCAACCAGATCAAAGATGAACTTAAACAATTCATGGAAGCCAACGAGAATGAAGACACGTCAGTCCAATACTTATGGGATACAGCAAAGGCAGTTGTAAGGGGGAAATATATAGCCATCCAAGCCTCCCTCAAAAGAAATTGAAAAATCCAGAATGCACCATCTGTCTCTACACCTTAAAGAATTGGAGAATCAACAACAAATCCAACCAACTCCACATGCAAGAAGGGAAATAAATTAGAGCAGAGATCAATGAGGTAGAAACCAGAGATACAGTAGAACGTATCAATGAAACTAGAAGCTGGTTTTTTGAAAGAATCAATAAGATTGATAAACCATTGGCCACACTAATCTAAAAGAAAATAGAGAAAGCCCAAATTAAGAAAATTATGAATGAAAAGGGAGAGATCACAAGTAACACCAAGGAAATAGAAACAATCATCAGAAATTATTACCAACAGTTATATGCCAATAAGCTAAGCAACCTAGATGAAATGGATGCATTCCTGGAAAACTACAAACTCCCAAAATTGAACCAGGAAGAAATTGACAACCTGAATAGACCGATATCTAGTAACGAGATTGAAGCAGTGATCAAAAACCTCCCAAAAAACAAGAGCCCAGTACCTGACGGAGTCCCTGGGGAATTCTACCAAACTTTCAAAGAAGAAATAGCACCAATTCTCCTGAAGCTGTTCCAAAAAATTGAAGCAGAAGGAAAACATCCAGACTCTTTTTATGAAGCCAGCATTACCCTGATCCCCAAACCAGGCAAAGATCCTACCACAAAGGAGAATTTCAGACCAATATCAGTGATGAATACGGATGCAAAGAGTCTCAACAAGATCCTAGCAAACAGTATTAAGCAGCACATTCAAAAGATTTTCCACCATGACCAGGTGGGATTCATCCCTGGGTTGCAAGGTTGGTTCAACATTCTCAAATCAATCAATGTGATAGAACAAATCAATAAGAGAAGATAGAAGAACCACATGGTCCTTTCAATTGATGCAGAAAAAGCATTTGACAAAATCCAGCATCCGTTCCTGATGAAAACGCTTCAAAGTATAGGGATAGAGGGAATATTCTTGAACTTCATAAAATCTATCTATGAAAGACCCATAGCAAATACCATCCTCAATGGGAAAATGCTTGCAGCCTTCCTGTTGAGATCAGGAACATGACAAGGATGCCCACTCTCACCACTCTTGTTCAATATAGTATTGGAAGTTCTAGCAATGGCAATCAGACAACAAAGAGAAATAAAAGGTATTCAAATTGGCAGGAAGAAGTCAAACTCTCTCTCTTTGCAGATGACATGATTCTTTATATGGAAAATCCCAAAGACTCCACCCCCAAACTAATAGAACTCATACAGCAATTCAGTAACGTGGCAAGATACAAAGTCCATGTACAGAAATCAGTGGCTTTCTTATACACTAACAATGAAAATACAAAAAAGAAATTAGAGAATCTATTCCATTCACTATAGCACCAAGAACCATAAGATACCTGGGAATAAACACACACTCTTAAAAGTGTCCCATAGAAGTTAGGAAGCAAGTGAGGAATAGCACTCATGGAAGCAAAATTCAGAGAAAATACCATAAAAAAAAAAAAAGCTTAGAGAATCAAAGTAACAAACCGTCCAAACTGGATAAGTAAACTCCTTACCTATCAAGAATTAATTAGCTAATTAAGTAATTAATTAATATATTAATCAACCATACATAAGAGATCCCAAACCAGAAGTCTGCCAGCAAATCCAATATCGGAGAGAAAAGGATAAATTCCAAGACACATACGCACTACCATGACAAGATCATGAGTCATACTTATCTGACGTCTCAGGTAATGACTTTTGAAGCAGCTTTGGAGGCTTTTGAAGCAGTCCACAAACATCTGCAAACACACAGGAAGCTAGGTTCAAATCAATTCCCTGGTCCACAATTCAAGATATTTAATGGTAAGTCAGCTTTTCTCATCTATTCCCAAAATGTAGGAAGAGTGAAGACTCTAATTTACAATGTCCAAAGACCCAATACACATAAGGACCTTATAGGAAAGCAATTGCACACCATTTTTATCAGTAAGATAATAAAACTAGAATTCATTTCTCTTCTCTTTCTTTCTTCATCTCCACCTGAAACAGCCTGTTTATTTTTTTTTTTTTGAAACGGCCTGTTTTGCTTTCTATTCACTATATTTTCTTATATTTGGCAAGCCAGCCTTTCATCCATCCTACGTCTTTTGACATAGTGTTCCCTGTTTCTTTAATTGCATATACCACCAAGTACTCATCCTCATATAATGCCACACCACCTCCATACTCATGAACCAGTTCCCTTTTTATGGGAGATCTTATCCTCGTGTAACCCTCAGCTTGGTCACAAAAGTCCTGAGTCTCTCCTGGTGCGTCTCCCTGTCTGACTTCTTCTATTTCCATTTTCCCTTACTACTACTCATGTCCATGGTATTCCTCATGGGCCACATAGAAGTGAAGCCATAGGATATTACCCTTGGTCAGCTTGCATTTCCATTTGGAAATCATCTTCTATATCATCATCTTCATAATCATCTTTGTCCACTAGCCCTAAAAGGCTATCTCGGCTCCTTCCACAGTGAGGCTAGAGTGGGCATGGCAGGCCATCGATGTTGGCCATTCATTTTCTTGTGAGTAAAGAGTGTTGCTCAACATGGCTCTCCCCATGACTATGGCATATAGCATTAACTAATGATGAAAAGGAGTGCTGACCAGGGCTCTTTCTTTCGGGGTAGTGATCATGCAGCATTTCAGTCTCCATGAAGCCTTTGCAACTGTGTTTATGGTAATGTCAGATTCACAGAGCATTCATCCCTTAGGACTAGTGTTTCAGGACACTAGCTGATAAGGATACGAACAGCACAACGCATCCCTGCCCTGGAAATTTTCCTGGAATTGTGACTTTCCTTCCCTTCTTCCTTCCCTCACATTCCAAGCAGACCAAGCTATGAAGGCAGACCTTACACCCGAGAAACCATAGACAAAACCTAAGAATGGACCCTCTCACCCAAGGATATCCAACCTCCCAGAGACGTAAAAGTAGCGAAGAGGCCTCGCTATTGGCTGATATCTCTAGAAATTGCAGTGGAAATAGGAACACCTTGCTCTCTCTGGAGAAATGTTGGTCTAAAGAATGGTATACAGAACATCGTTTTATTTACTCTTTGTCTAGAAAGTGGAAGGGGGAAAGAAACAGAAAAGAACCCCTGAGTTCATGATCATGATATCAGGGCCCTTTCTTCTTCCTTCCCAGTTCTTTCTACTTAAAGCCATAGGACTCATATCTCATGAGAATGGGATACCTGCTTCAGTGAAGTCAGCTTCTGTGAAGTCACAAAGCTCTGAGTTCCTAGCAACCACTCCTCAACAAAACACACCTCATCACTTCACCTGGCTGGAGTAGTTCTGCGTCAGCCAGGAGTATCAAAACCACTCAAAACTGCTGGAGCCGCCTGGGTATTTCCCCAAGACACTTTGTGAAGCGATTTGGGGTCACATTCCCCATGGCTGAATTTGTAGTCTTTGGCTGTGACTGTCACCACCACCCCTCTGGACTCCTGAGAAGGGCAAGAATCCACAATTCCATCTTAGCCACATAAGGTCAAGAAAGAGTCAGGAGTACAAGCAGACTCACATGGGGAAGTCCACACCATACTCATGTTCATGATCCTCACACCCTATAAGGATGCTTCAGACCAGGAAAAGCACCCCACACCCTTCGAGGAAAGCTCCGAACAAACACCCGCAACCATACCAATGACATCTCTGGATTATTCAGCAGTGAGGACACGTGTTCTTCTTGCATCTCCAAAAATGTTGACATAAATGCCTCCCAAATTTCCCAGCAGACTAAATATTAAACTCACACCCTACACTCTAAAAGCTTAGGCCCAGGACAGACTCATCTGTTTGGAGCTCACAGAAGCAAACATTGACCATATTGCAAGAGAACCAATCCTCATGTGAAGTCATCAGAAAAGGCTTTCGGGCCAGTTTCAGGATTACAACGTGAATCTACAAAAGGTCTCTGTCTTCTCTATTTGAAATGCTCATTCTGTTATCTACCCTGAAGATAATTAAATTAGGAAGAAGAGCTCATGGAGTGCCCAAGGGCTGGCACTTGAGAGAGTCTTCGGTGTGTGTGACAAGCCCTCTGGTGTTGTGTTCTGGCTGTCTACTCTCCTGTGGGCTCGTCCTCTGCAGAGGCTCTCCTTGCCTTCCATTCAGAGTGTTTGGTGTCTGGGCCAAATATGGTGTGCCTGTGAATCGTGACTTTCAACACACTCCCCAAAACTTAGGCCTGCTGAATTCTGTGGCCAGGTGAGAGGATGTGGGCAGGGCTTTCTTCTAGTCCCCTGCAGGATTTTCTGTTCTCCTGGAACTAAGCAACATGGCCTGAAAAAGCAGTCCCAACAGTGTTCCAGTTTCGGATCCGTGATGGCAAATTGGGCAGCCAATGTCCTCACCTTCCTGCCTGTGGCCTCTTCTCAGCCTTGATGTTGGTGGTCGTAGAGCCCGAGTATTTTGGCGCCAATTGAGGCATTTCCACCAACACTGCCCATCCCGAATGCACCACAGAAATAATAATCTTACCACGGTGTCAGCAGGTATTGTCTCTGATCATGGTTTCCAGGCTGTGTGAACCTGGTTGCTTGCTGGTGTCCTCTCCAGGAGATACACAGTGTTCTCTGGTCTATATGATTGCAGAGCATGCTGATCTGGAATCCGCGGGCCTCAGACCATTGGGTTGCAAGAACTCATGTCCTTCAGACACTTTCCTTTTCTCCACCAACAGCTATGGGTCAAAATTCAAATTGTGGGTTCTAAGTGTGCTCCTCTCCCCTGGCCTTTGTTTTTGGCCATGGCTCCGTGCCCTCTGAAGCACCAACCATCCAATTCTCCCATAACCTTGTCTACAGAATTCTCACAAAATTCAAAGAAAATACAATAAAAAAAAAAGATTAGAGAATCAATGTAAAAAACCGTCCAAACTGGATAAGTTAACTCCATAACTATCAAGAATTAATTAATTAATTAATTAATTAATTAATATATTAATCAACCATACCTAAGAGACCCCTACACAGAAGTCTGCCAGCAAATCCAATTTCAGGTAACTTATGCCATTTTTCCATTGACGTGGTCATCTTCTGGTTGTGCTGATAGCTGAAGAGAAGTCTGGAGCTCCCAGACACTTCTCCCATCTCCCTGTCCTCCAAATGCGCTATGGACTCTTATGGAGCCATAAACAAGAAGGCATTCTTGCTCCTTGTGACATGTGGCAGAAAGGGAGAGAGCTTTGTGCTGTGTCTTATCTGTCAGTCAAAGAAAGACAAGAACCATACAATTTCACTCACTCATGGAAGTAAAGAAACGTATGAAAAAGAAAGAAAAAGTGACAGGCAATTAGACTCAAACCAGGCACACAAAATTTGGTGTTTGTTCCATGCAGGCTAGTCGGAATCTGCGTTTGTAAGTGTGAATCAAATGCGACATTCAATGCAGGAAATGTGGCCGAACGGGATGTAACGTGAGTTTCCACAGTGTTTGAAGGTGAATTGTGATCTGGAATAGAGCAGCTTCATATCTCCTAAAATATCATTTTTTTGCGTTTTGTGAAACACACACACACAAACACTTAAATGAGTCCCACAGAAGTTAGGTAGCAAGTGAGGAATAGGACTCATGGAAGCAAAATTCAGAGAAAGTACCATAAAAAACAAAAGCTTAGAGAATCAACGTATCAAACCATCAAATCTGGATACGTTAACTCCTTACCTAGAAAGAAAGAATTAATTCTTTCTAGGAAAGGAGTAACGTATAAAGATTAGTAATTAATTATTTAATTCATTAAAAACCTTACCTAAAGACACCTACACACAACTCTGCCAGAAAATCCAAGACTGGACAGAAAAGGATAAATTCCAAGACACATACGCACTACCATGACAAGATCATGAGTCATACATATCTGACGACTTAGGTGTTGTCGAAAGCTTTTGAAGCAGTCCCCAAACATCTCCCAACACAAAGAAAGCCAGGTTCAAATCAATTCCCTGGTCCACAATTCGAGACATTTAATGCTAATGTCAGCTTTTCTCATCTATTTCCAAAATGTAGGAAGAGGATACACTCTAATTGACAATGTCCAAAGACCCAATTCACATAAGGACCATATAGGAAACCAATTGCATACCATTTGAATCAGTAAGATTATAAAACTAGAATTCATTTCTCTTCTCTTTCTTTCTTCATCTCCACGTGAAAAGACCTGTTTTGCTTTCTATTCACTATTTCTTCTTATATTCGGCAAGCCAGCCTTTCATCCATCCAACGTTTTTTGACATATTGTTCCCTGATTCTTTAATCGCATGTACCACCAAGGGCTCATCCTCATATAATGCCACACCAACTCCATACCCATTAACCAGTACTCTCTTCGTGGAAAGTCTTATCCTCCTGTCACCCTCAGCTTGTTCCCCAAAGTCCTGAGTCTCTTCTGGTTCATCTCCCTGTCTGAATTCTTCTCCTTCCGTTTTCCCTTACTACTGCTCACGTCCATGGTATACCTCATGGGCCACATAGGAGTGAAGCCATAGTATATTTCCCTTGGTCTGCTTCCATTTTCATTTGAAAATCACCTTCTTTATCATCATCTTCATAATCATCTTTATCCACTAGCCCTTAAAAGGGTATCTCGGCTCCTTCCACACTGACGCTAAAGTGTGCATCGCAGGCCATCAATGTTTGCCGTTCATTTTCATCTGAATAAAGAGAGTTGCTCAACATGCCTCTCCTCATGACTATGGCATGTAGCATTAACAAATGATCATAAGGAGTGCTGACCAGGGCTCTTTCTTTAGGGGTAGCGATCATGCAGAGTTTCACTCTCCATGAATGCTTTGCAACGGTGTTAAGGTAATGTCAGGTAGACACAGCCTTCACCCCTTGGGACAGGTGTTTCAGGACACTAGCAGATAAGGACACGGACAGCACAACGCATCCCTTCCCTGGCAATTTTCCGGGAATTTTGACGTTCCTTCCCTTCTTCCTTTCCTCACCTTCCAAGCTGACCAAGCACCAAAGGCAGACCTTACACCCAAGAAACCATAGGGAACAGCAACTAAGAATGGACCCTCTCACCCAAGGATATCCAAACTCCCAGAGACATAATGGGAGCCAAGAGGCCACGCTGTTGATTGACTTCACAAGAAATTGCAGTATAAATAAGAACACCTTGCTCTCTCTGGAGAAATGTTGGTCTATAGAATGGTAGACAGAGCATCGTTTTCTTTTCTCTTTGCATACAAAGTGGAAGTGGGAAAGAAACAGAAAAGACCACCCGAGTTCATGATGAGGCTAACAGGGCTCTTTCTTGTACCTTCCCAGGTGTTTCTACTTAAAGCCATAGGACTCATATGTCATGAGAATGGGATTGCTGCTTCAGTGAAGTCAGCTTCTGTGACATCACAAAGCTCTGAGGTCCTAGCAACCACTCCTCACCAAACCACGCCTCATCACTTCACCTGGCTGGCGTAATGCTGGGTCAGCCAGGAGTATCAACATCACTCGAAACCCCAGGAGCCGCCTGGGTATTTCCCCAAGAGAGTTTGTGAAGCGATTTGGGGTAACCTTCTCCATGGCCGGATTTGTAGTCTTTGGACGGGACTGTCACCTTCACCCCTCTGGACTCTGGAGAAGGGCAGGAATCCACAATTCCATCTTACCCACGTACGGTCAAGTAAGAGTCAGGAGTACAAGCAGCGTCACACGCGGATCTCCACGCCATACACATGTTCATGGTCCTCACACCCTATCAGGATGCTTCTGACCAGGAAAAATGCCCCACGCCTCCGAGGAAAGTTCCAAGTTAACACTGGAAACCATACCAAGACATGTCTGGAGTCTTCAACAGTGAGGACACGAGTTCTTCCCACATCTCCAGAAATCGTGACATAAATGCCTCCCAATTTTCCCAGCGGACCAAACATTAAAGGCAGACACTACACCCTAGAAGCTTACGCCCAGGTCGGATTCATCTGTTTGGAGCTCACAAGAGCAAGCACGGAGCATGTTGGAAGAGCCAGTCCCCATGTGAAGAAGTCGGAAATGGCTTTCGGGCCAGTTTCAGGAATACAACGTGAATCTACCAAAAGTCTCTGTCTTCTCGTTATTCAAAACGCACATTCTGTTATCTACCCTGAAGATAATTGCTTTAGGAAGTAGAGCTCATGGAGTGCCCTAGGGATGGCACTTGAGAGAGTCTCAGGTGTGTGTGTGACATGCCCTCTGGGGTTGTGTTGTGGCTGTCCACTCTCCTGTGGGCTCGTCCTCTGCAGAGGCTCTCCTTGCCTTCCATTCAGAGTATTTGGTGTCTGGGCCAAATATAGTGTACCTGTGAAACGTGACTTTCAACAAACTCCCCAAAACTTAAGGCCTGCTGAATTCTGTGTCCATGTGACAAAATGTGGGCAGGGTATTCTTCAAGTCCCCTTCAAGATTTTCTGTTCTCCTGGGACTAAGCAACATGGCCTGAAGAAGGCAGTCCCAACAGTGTTCCCGGTTTGGGAATCCGTGGTTGCATATTGGGCAGATAATATCCTCATGAATCTGCTTGTGGCAACTTCTCAGTCTTGATATTGGCGGTCGTAAAGCCCAAGTATCTTTGGCACCCATCGAGGCATCTCCACCAACACTGCCCATCACCAATGTACAAAAACAAATAATTATCTTACCACGGTGTCACCAGGTATTGTCTCTGATCATGTTTTCCATGCTGTCTGAACCTGGTTGCTTGCTGGTTTCCTCTCCAGAAGATACACTGTGTTCTCTGGAGTCTGTGTCTGCAAAGCATGATGATCTGGAATCCCCAGGCCTCAAGACCCTTAGGTTGTAAGATCTCATGTCCGTCCGAATTCTCCATTTCCCCACCAACAGCTATGGTTCTACATTCAAATTGTGGGTTCTAAGTGTGCTTCTCTGTCCTGGGCCTTTGTCTTTGGGCGTGGCTCCCTGCCCTCTGAAGAACCAAACGTCCAATTCTCCCAAAAGCACTGTCTACACCCTTCTCCCATGGTCTCACTGACTTCTTCTCTCTTTCCCATTTGGGGTGTGATTTCTAGGCTTCAGGTCCATTTACACCATGTTTCCATTGATGTGGTCATCTTCTGGTTGAGCTGATGGCTGAAGACAAGCCTAGAGCAGGCTAGTCAGAATCTGCGTTTCTAAAACTGGATCAAATGGGACATTCAATGCAGGAAATGTGGCCGAACGGGATGTAAAGTGCATTTCCAATGTGTTTAAAGCTGAATTGTGATCTGGAATAGAGTAGCTACATATCTCTAAAAATATAATTTTTAACGTTTTGTGAAACACACACACACACACACACACACACACACACACACACTCAAAAGAGTCCCACAGAATTTAGGGAGCAAGTGAGGAATAGCACTCATGGAAGCAAAATTCAGGGAAAATACCATAAAATACAAAAGCTCCGAGAATCAAAGTAACAAACCGTCCAAACTGAATAAGTAATCTCCTTACCTGTCAAGAATTAATTAATTAATTAATTATTAATTATTTAAACAACCTTACCTAAAAGACCCCTAAGCACAAGTCTGGCAACAAATCCAATACCGGAGAGAAAAGATTAAATTCTAAGACACAGGGGCGCCTGGGTAGCTCAGTGGGTTAAAGCCTCTGCCTTTCGCTCAGGTCATGATCCCAGGGTCCTGGGATCGAGACCTGCATCGGGCTCTCTGCTTGGCAGGGAGCCTGCTTCCTCCTCTCTCTCTCTCTCTCTCTCTTTCTCTCTGCCTGCCTCTCTGCCTACTTGTGATCTCTGTCTGTCAAATGTATAAATAAAATCTTAAAAAAAAATTCTAAGACACATACGCACTACCATGAGAAGATCATGAGTCATACATATCTGACGTCTCAGGTAATGACTTTTGAAGCAGGTTTGGAGCCCTAAAGCAGTCCTCAAACATCGTCCCGCACACAGAAATCCAGGTTCAAATCCAATCCCTGGTCCACAATTCGAGACATTTACTGGTAATGTCGGCTTTTCTGGTCTATTCCAAAACTGTAGGAAGAGGGAATAGTCTAATTTACCATGCCCAAAGACCCAATTCAGATAAGGACATTACAGGAAACAAATGGCATACCATTTTAATCAAAAGATAATAAAATTAGAATTCCTTTCTCTTCTCCTTCTTTCTTCATCGCCATGTGAAACGGCCTGTTTTGCTTTCAATTCACTATTTTTCTTATATTCGGCAAGCCAGCCTTTCATTCATCCTATGTTTTTGGATATAGTGTTCCCTGATTCTTTAATTGCATATACCACCATGTGCTCATCCTCATATAATGCCACACCAACTCCATACCCATTAACCAGTACCCTCTTCATGGAAGGTCTTATCCTCCTCTAACCCTCACCTTGGTCCCCAAAGTCCTGAGTCTCTCCTCGTGCATCTTCCTGTCTGACTTCTCCTTCCGTTTTCCCTTACTACTGTTCACGTCCATGGTATTCCTAATGGGCCACATAGGAGTGAAGCCATAGGATATTTCCCTTGGTCTGCTTCCATTTTCATTCGAAAATCACCTTCTTTATCATCATCATCATAATCATCTTTATCCACTAGCCCTTAAAAGGGTATTTTGGCTCCTTCCACAGTGATGGTAGAGTGTGCATCTCAGGCCATCGATGTTGGCCGTTCATTTTCATCTGAATAAAGAGAGTTGCTCAACATGCCTCTCCTCATGACTATGGCATGTAGCATTAACAAATGATCATAAGGAGTGCTGACCAGGGCTCTTTCTTTAGGGGTAGCGATCATGCAGAGTTTCACTCTCCATGAATGCTTTGCAACGGTGTTAAGGTAATGTCAGGTAGACACAGCCTTCACCCCTTGGGACAGGTGTTTCAGGACACTAGCAGATAAGGACACGGACAGCACAACGCATCCCTTCCCTGGCAATTTTCCGGGAATTTTGACGTTCCTTCCCTTCTTCCTTTCCTCACCTTCCAAGCTGACCAAGCACCAAAGGCAGACCTTACACCCAAGAAACCATAGGGAACAGCAACTAAGAATGGACCCTCTCACCCAAGGATATCCAAACTCCCAGAGACATAATGGGAGCCAAGAGGCCACGCTGTTGATTGACTTCACAAGAAATTGCAGTATAAATAAGAACACCTTGCTCTCTCTGGAGAAATGTTGGTCTATAGAATGGTAGACAGAGCATCGTTTTCTTTTCTCTTTGCATACAAAGTGGAAGTGGGAAAGAAACAGAAAAGACCACCCGAGTTCATGATGAGGCTAACAGGGCTCTTTCTTGTACCTTCCCAGGTGTTTCTACTTAAAGCCATAGGACTCATATGTCATGAGAATGGGATTGCTGCTTCAGTGAAGTCAGCTTCTGTGACATCACAAAGCTCTGAGGTCCTAGCAACCACTCCTCACCAAACCACGCCTCATCACTTCACCTGGCTGGCGTAATGCTGGGTCAGCCAGGAGTATCAACATCACTCGAAACCCCAGGAGCCGCCTGGGTATTTCCCCAAGAGAGTTTGTGAAGCGATTTGGGGTAACCTTCTCCATGGCCGGATTTGTAGTCTTTGGACGGGACTGTCACCTTCACCCCTCTGGACTCTGGAGAAGGGCAGGAATCCACAATTCCATCTTACCCACGTACGGTCAAGTAAGAGTCAGGAGTACAAGCAGCGTCACACGCGGATCTCCACGCCATACACATGTTCATGGTCCTCACACCCTATCAGGATGCTTCTGACCAGGAAAAATGCCCCACGCCTCCGAGGAAAGTTCCAAGTTAACACTGGAAACCATACCAAGACATGTCTGGAGTCTTCAACAGTGAGGACACGAGTTCTTCCCACATCTCCAGAAATCGTGACATAAATGCCTCCCAATTTTCCCAGCGGACCAAACATTAAAGGCAGACACTACACCCTAGAAGCTTACGCCCAGGTCGGATTCATCTGTTTGGAGCTCACAAGAGCAAGCACGGAGCATGTTGGAAGAGCCAGTCCCCATGTGAAGAAGTCGGAAATGGCTTTCGGGCCAGTTTCAGGAATACAACGTGAATCTACCAAAAGTCTCTGTCTTCTCGTTATTCAAAACGCACATTCTGTTATCTACCCTGAAGATAATTGCTTTAGGAAGTAGAGCTCATGGAGTGCCCTAGGGATGGCACTTGAGAGAGTCTCAGGTGTGTGTGTGACATGCCCTCTGGGGTTGTGTTGTGGCTGTCCACTCTCCTGTGGGCTCGTCCTCTGCAGAGGCTCTCCTTGCCTTCCATTCAGAGTATTTGGTGTCTGGGCCAAATATAGTGTACCTGTGAAACGTGACTTTCAACAAACTCCCCAAAACTTAAGGCCTGCTGAATTCTGTGTCCATGTGACAAAATGTGGGCAGGGTATTCTTCAAGTCCCCTTCAAGATTTTCTGTTCTCCTGGGACTAAGCAACATGGCCTGAAGAAGGCAGTCCCAACAGTGTTCCCGGTTTGGGAATCCGTGGTTGCATATTGGGCAGATAATATCCTCATGAATCTGCTTGTGGCAACTTCTCAGTCTTGATATTGGCGGTCGTAAAGCCCAAGTATCTTTGGCACCCATCGAGGCATCTCCACCAACACTGCCCATCACCAATGTACAAAAACAAATAATTATCTTACCACGGTGTCACCAGGTATTGTCTCTGATCATGTTTTCCATGCTGTCTGAACCTGGTTGCTTGCTGGTTTCCTCTCCAGAAGATACACTGTGTTCTCTGGAGTCTGTGTCTGCAAAGCATGATGATCTGGAATCCCCAGGCCTCAAGACCCTTAGGTTGTAAGATCTCATGTCCGTCCGAATTCTCCATTTCCCCACCAACAGCTATGGTTCTACATTCAAATTGTGGGTTCTAAGTGTGCTTCTCTGTCCTGGGCCTTTGTCTTTGGGCGTGGCTCCCTGCCCTCTGAAGAACCAAACGTCCAATTCTCCCAAAAGCACTGTCTACACCCTTCTCCCATGGTCTCACTGACTTCTTCTCTCTTTCCCATTTGGGGTGTGATTTCTAGGCTTCAGGTCCATTTACACCATGTTTCCATTGATGTGGTCATCTTCTGGTTGAGCTGATGGCTGAAGACAAGCCTAGAGCAGGCTAGTCAGAATCTGCGTTTCTAAAACTGGATCAAATGGGACATTCAATGCAGGAAATGTGGCCGAACGGGATGTAAAGTGCATTTCCAATGTGTTTAAAGCTGAATTGTGATCTGGAATAGAGTAGCTACATATCTCTAAAAATATAATTTTTAACGTTTTGTGAAACACACACACACACACACACACACACACACACACTCAAAAGAGTCCCACAGAATTTAGGGAGCAAGTGAGGAATAGCACTCATGGAAGCAAAATTCAGGGAAAATACCATAAAATACAAAAGCTCCGAGAATCAAAGTAACAAACCGTCCAAACTGAATAAGTAATCTCCTTACCTGTCAAGAATTAATTAATTAATTAATTATTAATTATTTAAACAACCTTACCTAAAAGACCCCTAAGCACAAGTCTGGCAACAAATCCAATACCGGAGAGAAAAGATTAAATTCTAAGACACAGGGGCGCCTGGGTAGCTCAGTGGGTTAAAGCCTCTGCCTTTCGCTCAGGTCATGATCCCAGGGTCCTGGGATCGAGACCTGCATCGGGCTCTCTGCTTGGCAGGGAGCCTGCTTCCTCCTCTCTCTCTCTCTCTCTCTCTTTCTCTCTGCCTGCCTCTCTGCCTACTTGTGATCTCTGTCTGTCAAATGTATAAATAAAATCTTAAAAAAAAATTCTAAGACACATACGCACTACCATGAGAAGATCATGAGTCATACATATCTGACGTCTCAGGTAATGACTTTTGAAGCAGGTTTTGAGCCCTAAAGCAGTCCTCAAACATCGTCCCGCACACAGAAATCCAGGTTCAAATCCAATCCCTGGTCCACAATTCGAGACATTTACTGGTAATGTCGGCTTTTCTGGTCTATTCCAAAACTGTAGGAAGAGGGAATAGTCTAATTTACCATGCCCAAAGACCCAATTCAGATAAGGACATTACAGGAAACAAATGGCATACCATTTTAATCAAAAGATAATAAAATTAGAATTCCTTTCTCTTCTCCTTCTTTCTTCATCGCCATGTGAAACGGCCTGTTTTGCTTTCAATTCACTATTTTTCTTATATTCGGCAAGCCAGCCTTTCATTCATCCTATGTTTTTGGATATAGTGTTCCCTGATTCTTTAATTGCATATACCACCATGTGCTCATCCTCATATAATGCCACACCAACTCCATACCCATTAACCAGTACCCTCTTCATGGAAGGTCTTATCCTCCTCTAACCCTCACCTTGGTCCCCAAAGTCCTGAGTCTCTCCTCGTGCATCTTCCTGTCTGACTTCTCCTTCCGTTTTCCCTTACTACTGTTCACGTCCATGGTATTCCTAATGGGCCACATAGGAGTGAAGCCATAGGATATTTCCCTTGGTCTGCTTCCATTTTCATTCGAAAATCACCTTCTTTATCATCATCATCATAATCATCTTTATCCACTAGCCCTTAAAAGGGTATTTCGGCTCCTTCCACAGTGATGGTAGAGTGTGCATCTCAGGCCATCGATGTTGGCCGTTCATTTTCATCTGAATAAAGAGAGTTGCTCAACATGCCTCTCCTCATGACTATGGCATGTAGCATTAACGAATGATGATAAGGAGTGCTGACCAGGGCTCTTTCCTTAACGGTAGCAATCATGCAGAGTTTCACTCTCCATGAATGCTTTGCAACGGTGTTAAAGGTAATGTCAGGTAGACAGAGCCTTCACCCCTTGAGAATGGTGTTTCAGGACACTCTCAGATAAGGACACAGACAGCACAACGCATCCCTGCCCTGGCAATTTTCCTCGAATGGTGACTTTCCTTCCCTTCTTCCTTCTCTCACCTTCCAAGCTGACCAAACACCAAGGGCAGACCTTACACCCGAGAAACCATAGGGAACAGAAGCTAAGAATGGACCCTCTCACCCAAGGATATCCAACCTCCCAGAGACATAATGGGAGCCAAGAGGCCACGCTGTTGATTGACTTCTCAAGAAATTGCAGTATAAATAAGAACACCTTGCTCTCTCTGGAGAAATGTTGGTCTACAGAATGGTAGACAGAGCATCGTTTTCTTTTCTCTTTGTATAGAAAGTGGAAGTGGGAAAGAAACAGAAAAGACCACCTGAGTTCATGATCAGGCTAACAGGGCTTTCTTGTTCCTTCCCATGTCTTTCTGCGTAAAGCCATAGGACTCATATGTCATGAGAATGGGATTGCTGCTTCAGTGAAGTCAGCTTCTGTGACGTCACAAAGCTCTGAAGTCCTAGCAACCACTCCTCACCAAACCACGCCTCATCACTTCACCTGGCTGGCGTAATGCTGGGTCAGCCAGGAGTATCAACATCACTCGAAACCCCAGGAGCCGCCTGGGTATTTCCCCAAGAGAGTTTGTGAAGCGATTTGGGGTCACCTTCTCCATGGCCGGATTTGTAGTCTTTGGACAGGACTGTCACCATCACCCCTCTGGACTCCGGAGAAGGGCAGGAATCCACAATTCCATCTTACCCACGTAAGGTCAAGAAAGAGTCAGGAGTACAAGCAGCGTCACAAGGGGAACTCCACGCCATAAACATGTTCATGGTCCTCACACCCTATCACGATGCTTCTGACCAACAAAAAGGCCCCACGCCTCCGAGGAAAGTTCCTAGTTATCACTGGAAGCCATACCAAGACATGTCTGGAGTCTTCAATAGTGAGGACACGAGTTCTTCTCGCATCTCCAGAAATCGGGCCATAAATGCATCCCAATTTTCCCAGCTGACCAAACATTAAAGGCAGACCCTACACCCTAGAAGCTTAGGCCCAGGTCGGACTCATCTGTTTGGAGCTCACAAGAGCAAGCTTGGAGCATGTTGGAAGAGGAACAGTCCCCATGTGATGCCCTAGAAAAGGCTTTTGGGCCTGTTTCAGGAATACAACCTGAATCTACCAAAAGTCTCTGTCTTCTGGGTATTCAAAACTCGCATTCTGTTATCAACCCTGAAGATAATTGCTTTAGGAAGTAGAGCTAATGGAATGCCCAAGGGATGGCACTTGAGAGGGTCTCAGGTGTGTGTGACATGCCCTCTGGGGTTGTGTTGTGGCTGTCCACTCTCCTGTGTGCTCGTACTCTGCAGAGGCTCTCCTTGCCTTCCATTCAGAGTGTTTGGTGCTGGGGCAAATATGGTGTGCCTGGGAATCGTGACTTTCAATACACTCCCCAAAACTTAAGGCCTGCTGAATTCTGTGGCCAGGTGACAGGATGTGGGCAGGGCTTTCTTCTAGTCCCCTTCAAGATTTTCTGTTCTCCTGGGACTAAGCAACGTGGCCTGAAGAAGGCAGTCCCAACAGTGTTCCCGGTTTGGGAATCAGTGATTGCAGGTTGGGCACCTAATATCCTCACGAATCTGCCTGTGGCCACTTCTCATTCTGGATGCTTGCAGTCGTAGAGCCCAAGTATCTTTGGCGCCCATCGAGGCATTCCACCAACACTGAACTTCACCAATGCACACAAAGAAATAATTATCTTACCATGGTGCCAACAGGTATTTTCTCTGATCATGTTTTCCATGCTGTCTGAACCTGGTTGCTTGCTGGTGTCCTCTCCAGAAGATACACAGTGTTCTCTGGAATCTGTGTCTGCAAAGCATGATGATCTGGAATCCCCAAGCCTCAAGACCCTTGGGTTGTAAGATCTCATATTCTTCCGACACTCTCCTTTTCTCAGCCAACAGCTATGGTTCAACATACAAATTGTGGGGTCTAAGTGTGCTTCTCTGCACTGGGCCTTTGTTTTTGGCAATGGCTCCCTGCCCTCTGAAGCACCAAACGTCCAGTTCTCCCATAAGCCCTGTCTACACCCTTCTCCCATGGTCTCACTGACCTCTTCTCTCTTTCCCATTTGGGGTGTGATTTCTAGGCTTCAGGACCATTTACACCATGATTCCATTGATGTGGTCATCTTCTGGTTGAGCTGATGGCTGAAGACAAGCCTAGAGCTCCAAGGCACTTCTACCATCTCCCTGTCCTCCAAATGCACTGCAGACTTTATGGAGCCAGAAGCAAGAAGGCATTCTTGCTCCTGGTGGCATGTGGCAGAAAGGGAGAGAGTATTGGGCTGTGCAATATCTGTCAGTCAGAGAAAGACGACTACCATAAGATTTCCCTCACTCATGGAAGTAAAGAAACATGTGAAAAACAAGAAAAAGGGACAGGCAATGAGACTCTAACCAGGCACAGAAAATATGGTGTTTATTCCAGGCAGGCTAGTCAGAATCTGCGTTTCTAAAAGTGGATTAAATAGGACATTCAATGCAGGAAATATGGCCGAAGGGGATGTAAAGTGCATTTCCACTGTGTTAAAGGTGAATTGTGATCTGGAATAGAGTAGCTACATATCGCTTAAAATATAAATTTTAGCGTTTTGTGAACCACACACACACACACACACACACACACACACACACACACTTAATAGAGTCCCACAGAAGATAGGGGGCAAGTGAGGAATAGCACTGATGGGAGCAAATTCAGAGATTACACCATAAAATACAAAATCATCAAGAATCAAAGTAACAAACCGTCCAAACTGAGTAAGTGAACTCCTTACCTGTCAAGAATTAATTAATTAATTAATTAATTAATTATTAATTATTTAAACAACCTTACCTAAAAGACCCTTACACACAAGTCTGCCAGCAAATCCAATACCGGAGAAAAAGGATAAATTCCAAGACACATAGGCACTAACCATGAGAAGATCATGAGTCATACATATCTGACGTCTCAGGTAATGATTTTTGAAGTAGGTTTTGAGGCTTTAAAGCAGTCCTCAAACATCGTCCCACACACAGAAATCCAGGTTCAAATCCAATCCCTGGTCCAATTTGAGACATTTAATGGTAATGTCGGCTTTTCTCATCTATTGCCAAACTGTAGGAAGAGGGAAGACTCTAATTTACCATGCCCAAAGACCCAATTTAGATAAGGGCATTACAGGAAACAAATGGCATACAATTTTAATCAAAAGATAATAAAATTAGAATTCATTTCTCTTCTCCTTCTTTCTTCAACACCATGTGAAACGGCCTGTTTTGCTTTCAATTCACTATTTTTTCCAATATTCGGCAAGCCAGCCTTTCATCCATCCTATGTTTTTTGACATAGTGTTCCCTGATTCTTTAATTGCGTATATCACCAAGTGCTCATCCTCATATAATGGCACACCAACTCCATACCCATTAACCAGTACCCTCTTCATGGAAGGTCTTATCCTCCTGTAACCCACAGCTTGGTCCCTAAAGCCTGAGTCTCTCCTGGTGCGTCTCCCTGTCTGACTTCTTCTCCTTCCGTTTTCCCTTACTACTACTCATGTCCATGGTATTCCTCATGGGCCACATAGGAGTGAAGCCATAGGATATTTCCCTTGGTCTGCTTGCATTTTCGTTTGGAAATCATCTTCTTCATCATCATCTTCATAATCATCTTTATCCACTAGCCCTTAAAATGGTATTTCGGCTCCTTCCACAGTGATGCGAGATTGGGCATCTCAGGCCATCGATGTTGGCCGTTCATTTTCATCTGAATAAAGAGAGTTGCTCAACATGCCTCTCCCCATGACTATGGCATGTAGCATTAACTAATGATGATAAGGAGCTCTGACCAGGGCTCTTTCTTTAGGGGTAGCGATCATGCAGATTTTCACTATCCATGAATGCTTTGCAATGGTGTTAAAGGTAATGTCAGGTAGACAGAGCCTTCACCCCTTGCGACTGGTGTTTCAGGACACTATCAGATAAGGACACGGACAGCACAACGCATCCCTGCCCTGGCAATTTTCCTGGAATGGTGACTTTCCTTCTCCTTCTTCCTTCCCTCAACTTCCAAGATGACCAAACACCAAAGGCAGACCTTAAACCCGAGAAACTATAGGGAACAGAAGCTAAGAATGGACCCTCTCACCCAAGGATATCCAAACTCCCAGAGACATAATGGGAGCCAAGAGGCCACGCTGTTGATTGACTTCTCAAGAAATTGCAGTATAAATAAGAACAACTTGCTCTCTCTGGAGAAATGTTGATCTAGAGAATGGTAGACAGAGCATCGTTTTCTTTTCTCTTTGTATAGAAAGTGGAAGTGGGAAAGAAACAGAAAAGACCACCTGAGTTCATGATCAGGCTAACAGGGCTCTTTCTTGTTCCTTCCCATGTCTTTCTACATAAAGCCAAAGGACTCATATGTCATGAGAATGGGATTGCTGCTTCAGTGAAGTCAGCTTCTGTGACGTCACAAAGCTCTGAGGTCCTAGCAACCACTCCTCACCAAACCACGCCTCATTACTTCACCTGGCTGAAGTATTTCTGGGTCAGCCAGGAGTATCAAAATCACTCCAAACTGCTGGAGCCGCCTGGGTATTTCCCCAAGAGAGTTTGTGAAGCGATTTGGTGTCACCTTCTCCATGGCCGGATTTGTAGTCTTTAGCCAGGACTGTCACCATCACCCCTCTGGACTCTGGAGAAGGGCAGGAATCCACAATTCCAACTTACCCAGGTAAGGCCAAGAAAGTGTCAGCAGTACAGACGGCGTCACATGGGGGTGTCCACGCCATACACATGTTCATGGTCCTCAAACCCTATCAGGATGCTTCTGACCAGGAATAACGCCCCACGCCTCCAGGGAAATCTCTGAGTTAACACTGGAAACCATACCAAAGGCATGTCTGGAGTCTTCAACAGTGAGGACATGAGTTCTTCCTGATCTCCAGAAATCGTGCCATATGCCTCCCAATTTTCCCAGCTGACCAAACACTAAAGGCAGACACTACACACTAGAAGTTTAGGCCCAGGTCAGACTCATCTGTTTGGAGCTCACAAGAGCAAGCACAGAGCATGTTGGAAGAGGATCAGTCTCCATGTGAAACCGTCGAAATATCTTTTGGGCCAGTTTCAGGAATACAACGTGAATCTACCAAAAGTCTCTGTCTTCTTGGTATTCAAAATGCGCATTCTGTTATCAGAATATCTTATACCTGAAAATAATTGCTTTAGAAGTAGAGCTAATGGAATGCCCAAGGGATGGCACTTGAGAGAGTCTCAGGTGTGTGTGACATGCCCTCTGGGTTGTGTTGTGGCTGTCCACTCTCCTGTGGGCTCGTCCTCTGCAGAGGCTCTCCTTGCCTTCCATTCATAGTGTTTGGGGTCTGGGGCAAATATGGTGTGCCTGTGAATCATGACTTTCAACACACTCCCCAAAACTTAAGGCCTGCTGAATTCTGTGGCCAGCCCTCTGGGTAGGGCTTTCTTCTAGTGCCCTTCAAGATTTTCTGTTCTCCTGGGACTAAGCAACGTGGCCTGAAGAAGGCAGTCCCAACAGTGTTCCAGGTTTGGGAATCAGTGATTGCAGGTTGGGCAGCTAATATCCTCACGAATCTGCCTGTGGCCACTTCTCAGTCTTGATATTGGCGGTTGTAGAGCCCAAGTATCTTTGGTGCCCATCGAGGCATCTCCACCAACACTGCCCTTCACCAATGCACACAAAGAAATAATTATCTTAGCACGGTGTCAACAGGTATTGTCTCAGATCATGGTCCAGGCTGTCTGCACTTGCTTGCTTGCTGGTGTCCTCTCCAGGAGATACAAAGTGTTCTCTGGAGTGGATATCTGCAAAGCATGATGATCTGGAATCCCCAGGCCTCAAGACCCTTGGGTTATAAGATCTCATGTCCTTCCGACACTCTCCTTTTCTCCGCCAACAGCTAAGGTTCAACATACAAATTGTGGGGTCTACATGTGCTTCTCTGCCCTGGGCCTTTGTCTTTGGCCATGGATCCCTGCCCTCTGAAGCACCAAACGTCCAATTCTCCCATAAGACCTGTCTACACCCTTCTCCCATGGTCTCTGTGACTTCTTCTCTCTTTCGCTTTGGAGTGTGATTTCTAGGCTTCAGGTCAATTTACGCCATGTTTCCATTGATGTGGTCATCTTCTGATTGATCTGATGGCTGAAGACAAGCCTAGAACTCCCAGACACTTCTACCATCTCCCTGCCCTCCAAATCCACTGCGGACTTTATGGAGCCAGAAGCAAGAAGGCATTCTTGCTCCTTGTGACATGTGGCAGTAAGGGAGAGAGCATTGGGCTATGTCTTATCTGCCAGTCACAGAAAGACAAATACCATATGATTTCCCTCACTCACGGAGTAAGAAACATGTGAAAAACAAGAAAAAGGGACAGGCAATGAGACTCTAACCAGGCACAGGAAATATGGTGTTTATTCCAGGCATGCTAGTCAGAATCTTCATTTCTAAAAGTGGATCAAATGCGACATCAATGCAGGAAATGTGGCCAAACGGGATGTAAAGTGAGTTTCCACTGTGTTTAAAGGTGAATTGTGATCTGGAATAGAGTAGCTACATATCGCTATAAATATAATTTTTAATGTTTTGTGAAACAAACACACACATACACACACACACACACACAAACACTTAAAAGAATCCCCAAAAAGTTAGGGAGCAAGTGAAGAATAGCACTCATGGAAGCAAAAATCAGAGAAAATATCATTAAAGAAAAATCTTAGAGAATCAAAGTAACAGACCGTCCAAACTGAATCAGTTAACTAATTACTTGTCAGGAATTAATAATTATTTAATAATTATTTAAACAACCTTACCTTAAAGATCCCTACACACAAGTCTGCCAGGAAATCCAATACTGGAGAGAAAAGGTTAAATTCCAAGACACATACGCACTACAATGAGAATTTCATGAGTCATACATATCTGAGGTCTCAGGTAATGACTTTTGAAGCAGCTTTTGAGGCTTTAAAGCAGTCCTCAAACATCGCCCAACACACAAAGCCAGGCTCAAATCAAATCCCTGGTCCACAATTCGAGACATTTACTGGTAATGTAGGCTTTTCTGGTCTATTCCAAAATTGTAGGAAGAGGGAATACTCTAATTTACCATGCCCAAAGACCCAATTCAGATAAGGACATTACAGGAAACTAATGGCATACCATTTTAATCAAAAGATAATAAAATTAGAATTCGTTTCTCTTCTCCTTCTTTCTTCATCGCCATGTGACACGGCCTGTTTTGCTTTCAATTCACTATTTTTTCTCATATTAGGCAAGCCTGTCTTTAATCCATCTGATGTATTTGGACATAGTGTTCCCTGATTCTTTAATTGCATATACCAAGTGCTCATCCTCATATAATGCCACACCAACTCCAAACCAATTAACCAGTACCCTCTTCGTGGAAGGTCTTAACCTCCTGTCACCCGCAGCTTGGTCCCCAAAGTCCTGAGTCTCTCCTGGTGCGTCTTCCTGTCTGACTTCTCCTTCCGTATTCCCTTACTACTACTCATGTCCATGGTATACCTCATGGGCCACATAGGAGTGAAGCCATAGGATATTTCCCTTGGTCTGCTTCCATTTTCATTTGGAAATCACCTTCTTTAACATCATCATCATAATCATCTTTATCCACTAGCCCTTAAAAGGGTATTTCGGCTCCTTCCACAGTGATGCTAGATTTTGTATCGCAGGCCAAAGATGCTGGCCGTTCATTTTCATCTGAATAAAGAGAGTTGCTCAACATGCCTCTCCCCATGACTATGGCACGTTGCATTAACTAATGATGATAAGGAGTGCTGACCAGGGCTCGCTCTTTAGGGGTAGCGATCATGCAGAGTTTCACTCTCCACGAATGTTTTGCAATGGTGTTAAAGGTAATGTCTGCTACCTTCACGTCATGTCCCTGAAGGACAGAGCCTTCATCCCTTGCGACTGGTGTTTCAGGACTAGCAGATAAGGACACGGACAGCACAACGCATCCCTGCCCTGGCAATTTTCCAGGAATTGTGACGTTCCTTCTCTTCTTCCTTTCCTCACCTTCCAAGATGTCCAAGCACCAAAGGCAGACCTATACCCGAGAAAACATAGGGAACAAAAGCTAAGAATGGACCCTCTCACCCACGGATATCCAACCTCCCAGAGACATAATGGTAGCCAAGAGGCCGCGCTTTTGATTGACTTCTCTAGAAATTGCAGTATAAATAAGAACACTTTGCTCTCTCTGGAGAAATGTTGGTCTACAGAATGGTAGACAGAGCATCGTTTTCTTTTCTCTTTGTATAGAAAGTGGAAGTGGGAAAGAAACAGAAAAGACCACCTGAGTTCATGATCAGGCTAACAGGGCTCCTTCTTGTTCCTTCCCATGTCTTCCTACTTAAAACCATAGGATTTATATGTTGAGAATGGGATTGCTGCTTCAGTGAAGTCAGCTTCTGTGACATCACAAAACTCTGAGGTCCTAGCAAAGACTGCTCACCAAACCATGCCTCATCTCTTACCGGGCTTTAGTAGTTCTGGGTCAGCCAGGAGTATCAAAATTACTTCAAACAGCTGGTGCCGCCTGGGTATTTCCCCAAGAGAGTTTGTGAAGCAATTTGGGGTCATCTTCTCCATGGCCGAATTTCTTGTCTTTTGCCGTGACTGTCACAACCACCTCTCTAGATTCCTGGGAAGGGTAAGCATACACAATTCCATCCTACCGACGTAAGGTAAAGAAACTGTCAGGAGTAAAAGCAGCATCAAACAGGGAACCCCACGCCATACACATGTTCATGGTCCTCACAGTCTATCAGGATGCTTCTGACCAGGAAAAGCACTCCCCGCTCTCCGAGGAAAGCTCCGAGTTAACACCCGCAACCATACCAAAGACCTGTCTGGAGTCTTCAGCAGTGAGGACACGAGTTCTTCTTGCATCTCAAGAAATCGTGCCATAAATGCCTCCCAATTTTCCCAGCTGACCAAACATTAAATGCAGAACCTATGACCTAGAAGCTTAGGACCAAGAATGACTCATCTGTTTGGAGCTCACAGTAGGAAGCACGGAGCATTTTGGAATAGAACCAATCCACATATGAAGACATCGGAAAAGACTTTTGGGCCAGTTTCAGGAATACAACGTGAATCTACAAAAGGTCTCTGTCTTCTCTGTATTAGAAACCACATTCTGTTATCTACCCTGAAGTTAATTTCTTTCGGAAGAAGAACTCATGGTGGGCACAAGGGCAGGCACTTGAGAGAGTCTCAGGTGTGTGTGATATGCCCTCTGGGATTGTGTTGTGGCTGTCCACTCTCCTGTGGGCTCGTCCTCTGCAGAGGCTCTCCTTGGCTTCCATTCAGAGTGTTTGCTGTCTGGGCCAAATATGATGTGCCTGTGTAATGAGACTTTCAGCCCCCTCCCCAACACTTAAGGCGTGCTGAATTTTGAGCGCAGGTGAGAGGATGTTGCAGGGCTTTCTTCTAGTCTGCTGCAGGATTTTCTGTTGTCCTGGGACTAAGCAACGTGGCCTGAAGAAGGCAGTCCCAATAGTGTTCCAGGTTTGGGAATACGTGATTGCAGGTTGGGCAGCTAATGTCCTCACCGTCCTGCCTGTGGCCACAACTCATTCTTGATGCTGGTGTTCATAGAGACGAAGTCGCCCATGGAGGCATCTCCACCAACACTGCCCATCACCAATGCACACAAAGAAATAATAATCTTACAACAGTGTTAACAGTTATTGTCTCTGATCATGGTTTCCAGGCTGTCTGCACCAGGATGCTTGCTGGTGTGCTCTCCAGGAGTCACACAATGTTCTCTGGAGTCTATGTCTGCAAAGCATGCTGATCTGGAATCCCCAGGCCTCAACCCTTGTGCTCAAGAACTCATGTCCTTCAGTTACTCTCCTTTTCTTTGGCAACAGCTAGGTGTTAACATTCAAATTGAGGGTTCTAAGTGTGCTTCTCTTTCCTGGGCCTTTTTCTTTGGCCATGGCTCCCTGCCCTCTGAAGCACTAAGCCTCCAATTCTACCATAAGCCCTGTCTACACCCTTCTCCCATGGTCTCTGTGACTTCTTATCTCTTTCCCTGTGGAGTGTGATTTCTAGGCTTCAGGTCCATGTATGCCATGTTTACATTGATGTGATTATCTTCTGGTTGTGCTGATGGAAGAAGATAAGCCTGGAACTTCCAGACACTTCTACTGTCTCCCTGTCCTCCAAATGCACTGCAGACAAATATGGAGCCAAAAGCAAGAAGGCATTCATTCTCCTTGTGACATGTGGCAGAATGGGAGAGAGCATTGGGCTGTGTCATATCTGTCAGTCACAGAAAGACAACTACCATATGATTTCACTCACTCATGGAAGTAAAGAAACATGTGGAAAATCAAGAAAAAAGGACAGGCAATGAGATTCTAATCAGGCACACAAAATTTGTTGTTTGTTCCAGGCAGGCTAGTCAGAATCTTCGTTTCTCAAAGTGGATCAAATGGGACATTCAATGCAGGAAATATAGTTGAACAGGATGTAACGTGAGTTTCCACTGTGTTTGAAGGTGAATTGTGATCTGGAATAGAGCAGCTTCATAGCTCTTAAAATATCATTTTTCGCCTTTATGAAACACACACACACAAACGCACACTTCAAAGAGTCCCACAGAGGTTAGGTAGCAAATGAGGAATAGCACTCATGGAAGCAAAATTCAGAGAAAATACCATAAAAAAACCAAAAGCTTAGAGAATCAAAGTAACAAACCATCCAAATTGTATAAGTTAACTCCTTACCTATCAAGAATAATTAATTAATAAATTAAATATTTCATTAATTAAACAACCTTACCTAAAAGACCCCTCCACACAAATATGCCAGCAAGTCCCATACGTGAAAGAAAAGGGTAAATTCCAAGACACATACGTACTACCATGACAAGATCAAGAGTCATACATATCTGACGTCTCAGGTAATGACTTTTGAAGCAGAATTTGAGGCATTTGAATCAGTCCTCAAACATCTCCAAACACACAGAAAGCTGGGTCAAATCAATTCTCTGGTCCACCATTTTAGACATTTAATGGTAATGTCGGCTTTTCTCAGTCTATTCCCAAAATGTAAGAAGAGGAAAGACTCTAATTTACAATGTCCAAAGACACAATTCACATAAGGACCTTATAGGAAATCAATTGCATACAATTTTAATCAGTAAGACAATAAAACTAGAATTAATTTCTCTTCTCTTTCGTTCTTCATCTCCATGTGAAACGGCCTGTTTTGCTTTGTATTCACTATTTTTATTTATATTCGGCAAGCCAGCCTTTACTCCATCCTACGTTTTTTGACATAGTGCTCCCTGACTCTTTAATTGCATATACCACCAAGGGCTCATCCTCATATAATGCCACACCACCTCAATACCCATGAACCAGTTCCCTCTTTATGGCATGTCTTATCCTCTTGTAACCCTCAGCTTGGTCCCCAAAGTCCTCATTCTCTCCTGGTGAATCTCCCTCTCTTACTTCTTCTCCTTCCATTTTCCTTTACTACTATTCATCTCCATGGTATTCCTCATGGGCCACATATGAGTGAACCCATAGGATATTTCCCTTGGTCTGCTTGCATTTTCATTTGGAAATCATCTTCTTTATCATCATGTTCATAACCATCTTTATCCATTTAGCCCTTAAAAGGGTATCTCGGCTCCTTCCACAGTGATGCTAGATTGGGCATGGCAGGCCATCGATGTTGGCCGTTCATTTTCATCTGAATAAAGAGAGTTGCTCAACATGGCTCTCCCCATGACTATGGCATGGAGCATTAACTAATAATGACAAGAAGTGCTGACCAGGGCTCTTTTTTAGGGGTAGCAATCATGCAGAGTTTCACTCTCCATGAAGCCTTTGCAACGGTGTTTAAGTTAATGTCAGGTAGACATAGCCTTCATGCTTTAGGACTGGTGTTTCAGGACACTAGCAGATAAGGACACAGAAAGCACAACGCATCCTTACCCTGGCAATTTTCCTATAAATTTAACTTTCTTTTAACTACATGCTTCCCTCAACCTCCAAGCTGACCAAAAACCGAACACAGACCTTACACCCGAGAAACCATAGGGAACAGATGCTAAGAATGGACCCTCTCTCCCAAGGCTATCAAACCTCCCAGAGACTTAAGGGTAGCCAAGAGGCCTCACTGTTGATTGAGGTCTCTAGAAATTGCCGTGGATATAGGAACACCTTGCTCTCCCTGGAAAAATGTTGGTCTAATCAATGGTATACAGAACATCGTTTTCTTTTCTCTTTGTATAGAATGTGGACATGGGAAAGAAAGAGAAAATACTACCTGAGTTCATGATCAGGTTAACAGAGGTCTTTCTTGTTCCTTCCCATGTCTTTCCACTAAAAGCCATAGGATTCATATGTCATGAGAATGGGATTGCTGCTTCAGTGAAGTCAGCTTCTCTGACATCACAAAGCTCTGAGGTCCTAGCAACCGCTCCTCACCAAACCATGCCTCCTCACTTCACCTTGCTGGAGTAGTTCTGGGTCAGCCAGGAGTTTCAAAATCACTCCAAACCGCTGGAGCCGCCTGAGTATTTCAACAAGAGAGTGTGTGAAGCGATTTGGGGTCACCTTCTCCATGGCCGAATTGGTAGTCTTTGGCCGTGACTGTCACCAACACCCCTCTGGACTCCTGAGGAGAGCAAGAATCCACAATTCCATCTTACGCACATAAGGTCAAGAAAGGCTCAGGAGTACAAGAAGCCTCAGATGGGGAACTCCACGCCATACACATGGTCATGGTCCTCACAATCTATCAAGATGCTTTTGACCAGGAAATGCGCCCCCCGCAATCTGAGGAAAGCTCAGAGTTAACACCCGCAACCATACCAAAGACATTTCTGGCGTCTTCAACATTGAGGACAGGAGTTCTTCTTGCCTCTTCAGAAATCGTGCCATAAATGCCTCCCAATGATCGCAGCTGACCAAACATTAAAGGCACACCCTACCCATTAGAAGCTTAGACTCATCTGTTTGGAGCTCACAGGAGCAAGCACAGAGCATGTTGGAAGATAAACAATCCCCATGTGGATTGGGCAGCCAATGTCCTCACCGTCCTGCCTGTGGCCACTTCTCAGTCTTGATGCTGGTGGTCGTAAAGCCCAAGTATCTTTGGCGACAATCGAGCCATCCCCACCAACACTGCCCATCACCAATGCACCCAAAGAAATAATAATCTTACAACGGTGTCTACAGGTATTATATCTGATCATAGTTTCCAGGCTGTCTGCACCTTGTTGCTTGCTGGTGTGCTCTCCAGGAGAAACACAGTGCTCTCTGGAGTCTATGTCTGCAAAGCATGATGATCTGGAATCCCCAGGCCTCAAGACCCTTGTGTTGCAAGAACTCTTGTCCTTCAGTCACTCTCCTTTTCTTTGGCAAAAGCTATGTGTCAACATTCAAATGTGGGTTCTAAGGGTGCTCCTCTCCCCTGGTTTTGTCTTTTGTCATGGCTCCCTGCCCTCTGAAGTACCAACCATCCAATTCTACCATAAACCCTCTCTACACCCTTCTCCCATGGTCTCTGTGACTTCTTCTCTCTTTCGTGGGAGAGTGTGATTTCTAGGCTTCAGGTCCATGTATGCCATGTTTACATTGATGTGGTCATCTTCTGTTTGTTCTGATGGATGAAGATATGCCTGGAGCTCCCAGAAAGTTCTACCATCTCCCTGTCCTCCAAATGCACTGCGGACAAATATGGTGCCATAAGCGAGAAGGCATTCATTCTCCTTGTGACATGTGGCACAAAGGGAGAGAGCATTGGGCTTTGGGAAATCTGTCAGTCACAGAAAGATAACTACCATACGATTTTACTCACTCATGGGAGTAAAAAACATGTGAAAAGGCAAGAAAAAGTGACAGGCAATTAGACTCTAACCAGCATTCAATGCAGGAAATATGGCCGAACGGGATGTAACGTGAGATTCCAATGTGTTTGAAGGTAAATTGTGATCTGAGTATAGAGATCTGGAATAGAGCAGCTTCATATCTCTTAAAATATCATTTATAGCATTTTTTGAAACACACACACACACACACACACACACTTAAAAGAGTCCCACAGAGGTTAAGGATCAAGTGAGGAATAGCACTCATGGAAGCAAAATTCAGAGAAAAATACCATAAAAAACAAAATTTAGAGCATCGAAGTAAAAACCATCCAAATTGTATCAGTTATCTCCTTACCTATCAAGAATAATTAATTAATTAATTAATTAATTAATTAAACAACCTTACCTAAAAACCCCTACACATAAGTATGTCAGCAAGTCCCATACGTGAATGAAAAGTGTAAATTCCAAGACACATATGTACTACCATGACAAGATCATGAGTCATACATATCTGAAGTCTCAGATAATGACTTTGAAGCAGACTTTGAGGCTTTTGAAGCGGTCCTCAAACATCTCCCAACACACAGAATGCCAGGGTCAAATCAATTCTTTGGTCCACAATTTGAGACATTTAATATTAATGTCGGCTTTTCTCAATCAATTCCCAAAATGTAAGAAGAGGGAAGACTCTAATTTACAATGTCCAAAGAGCCAATTCAGATAAGCACTTTATAGGAAACCATTTTCATACAATGTTAATCAGTAAGATAATAAAGCTAGAATTCATTTCTCTTCTCTTTCATTCTTCACCTACATGTGAAATGGCCTGTTTTGCTTTCTATTCACTATTTTTTCTTACGTTCGGCAAGCTAGCCTTTCATCGATCCTACGTTTTTGACATAATGCTCCCTGACCCTTTAATGCATATGCCACGAAGGGCTCATCCTCATATAATGCCCCACCACCTCCATACCCATGAACCAGTTCCTTCTTTATGGCAGGTCTTATCCTCCTTTAACCCTCAGCTTGTAACTTGTAACCCAAAGTCCTGAGTCTCTCCTGCTACTTCTCTCTGACTTCTTCTCCTTCCATTTTCCCTTACTACTACTCATGTCCATGGTATTCCTCATGGGCCACATATGAGTGAAGCCATAGGATATTTCCCTTGATCTGCTTGCATTTTCATTTGGAAATCTTCCTTATCATCATCTTCATAATCATCTTTATCCACTAACCCTTAAAAGGGTATCTCGGCTCCTTCCACAGTGATGCTAGAGTGGGCATGGCAGGTGATCGATGTTGGCCGTTCATTTTCATCTGAATAAAGAGAGTTGCTCAACATGGCACTCCCCATGACTATTGAATGTAGGATTAACAAATGATGACAAGGAGTGTTGACCAGGGCACTTTCTTTAGGAGTAGCGATCATGCAGAGTTTCTCTCTCAATGAAGCCTTTGCAAAAGTGTTTACGTTAATGTCAGGAAGACAGAGAATTCATCCTTTGGCACTGGTGTTTCAGGACACTAGCAGATAAGGACGTGGACAACACAACGCATCCCTGCCTTGCAAATTTTCCTGGAATGGTGACTTTCCTTCCCTTCTTCCTTCACTCAACTTCCAAGCTGACCAAGCATCAAAGGCAGACCTTACACCCGAGAAACCATAGGGAACAGAAGCTAAGAATGGGCCCTCTCACCCAAGGATATCAAACCTCCCAGAGACCTAATGGTAGCCAAGATGCCTCGTGGTTGATTGAGATCTCTAGAAATTGCAGTGGATATAAGAACACCTTGCTCTCTCTGGAGAAATGTTGATCTAAAGAATGGTATACAGGACATAGTTTTCTTTTCTCTTTGTATAGAAAGTGGAATTGGGAAAGAAACAGAAAAGACCACCTGAGTTCATAATCAGGCTAACAGGGCTCTTTTTTGTTCCTCCCCAGGTCTTTCTACTTAAAGCCATACGACTCATATGTCATGAGAATGGGATTGCTGCTTCAGTGAAGTCAGCTTCTGTGATGACACAAAGCTCAGAGTTCCTAACAACCACTCCTCACCAAACGAGGCTTCATCACTTAACCTAGCTGGAGTAGTTCTGGGTCACCCAGTTGTATCAAAATCACTCCAAACCGTTGGAGCCACCTAGGAATTTCTCCAAGAAACTTTGTGAAGGATTTGGGGTACATTCTCCATTGCCAAATTTGCAGTCTTTGCCCGTGACTGTCACCACCACCCCTCTGGACTACTGAGAAAGGCAAGAATTCACAATTTCATCTTACCCACCTATGGTCAAGAAAGAGTCAGAAATATAAGCAGCCTCACACGGGGAACTCCACGCCATACACATGTTCATGGTCGTCAAACACTATCAGGACGCTTCTGACCAGGAAAAGCGCACCCCACACTCCGAGGAAAGCTCAGAGTTAACACCCGCAACTATTACAAAGACATGACTGAAGTCTTCAACAGTGAGGACACAAGTTCTTCTTGCATCTCGAGAAATCGTGCCATAAATGCCTCCCAATTTTCCCAGCTGACCAAACATTAAAGGCACAGCCTCCACCATAGACGCTTAGGCCAAGACGGACTCATCTGTTTCGAGCTTACAGGAGCAAGGACGGAGCATGTTGGAAGAGAACCAATCCCCATGTGAAGCCATCAGAAAAGGCTTCCGGCCCAGTTTCAGGAATAAAACGTGAATCCACAAAAGGTCTCTTTCTTCTCTGTGTTCAAACGTGCATTATGTTACCTACACTGAAGATAATTTCTTTAGCAAGAAGAGTTCATGGAGTGCCCAAGGGATGGTACATGAGAGTCTCAGGTGTGTGAGACATGCGCTCTGGGGTTGTGTTGTGGATGTCCACTCTCCTGTGGGCTCGTCCTCTGCATTGGCTCTCCTTGCCTTCCATTCAGAGTGTTTGGTGTCTAGGCCAAATATGTTGTGCCTGTGAAACGCGACTTTCCACCCACGCCAAAAAACTTAGGGCCTACTGAATTCTGTGGCCAGGTGAGAGGATGTGGGCAGGGCTTTCTTATAGTCCCCTGAAGGATTTTCTGTTCTCCTGGGACTAAGCATCATGGCCTGACGAAGGCAGTCCCAACAGTGTTCCAGGTTTGGGAATCCATGATTTCAAGTTGGGCAACTAATGTGCTCACCGTCCTGCCTTTGCCCACTTCTCATTCTGGATGCTTGCAGTCGTAGAGCCCAAGTATCTTTGGCGCCCATCGAGGCATCTCCACCAACACTGCCCATCACCAATGCACACAAGGAAATAATAATCTTACAAAGGTGTCAACAGGTATTGTCTCTAATCATGGTTTCCAGGCTGTGTGCACCTTGTTGCTTGCTGGTGTACGCTCCAGGAGGTACACAATGTTGTCTGGAGTCTAAGTCTGCAAAGCTTGCTGATCTGGAATCCCCGGGCCTCAGGACCCTTGGTTTGCAAGTACTCGTGTCATTCAGACACTCTCCTTTTCTCTGCCAACAGGTTTGGGTCAACATTCAAATTGTGGGTTCTAAGTGTGCTTCTCTACCTTGGGCCTTTGTATTTGGCCATGGCTCACTGCCCTCTGTAGCACCAAACGTCCAATTCTCCCATAAGCCCTGTCTGCCCCCTTCTCCCATGGTCTCTGTGACTTCTTCTCTCTTTCGCTGTGGAGTGTGATTTCGAGGCTTCAGGTCCATTGATGTCATGTTTCCATTGATGTGGTCATCTTCTGGTTGTCCTGATGGCTGAAGACAGGCCTGGAGCTCCCAGACACTTCTCCCATCTCCCTGTCCTCCAAATGCATTGCGGACTCTTATGGAGCCAAAAGCAAGAAGGCATTTTTGCTCCTTGTGCCTCGTGGCAGAAAGGGAGAGAGCATTGTGCTGTTTCATATCTGTCAGTCACAGAAAGACAACTAACATACGATTTCACTCACTCATGCAAGTATAGAAACATGTGAAAAGGTAAGAAAAAGGGACAGGCAATTCGACTCTAACCAGGCACACAAAATTTGGTGTTTGTTCCAGGCAGGCTAGTCAGAAACTGCGTTTCTAAAAGTGGATCAAATGGGACATTCAATGGGGGAAATGTGGCCGAACGGAATATAACGTGAGTTTCCACTGTGTTTAAAGGTGAATTGTGATCTGGAATAGAGCAGCTTCATATATCTTAAAATATCATTTTTAGGGTTTTGTGAAAACACACACACACACACACACACACACACACACACACTCTTGAATGAGTCCCACAGAATTTAGGGAGCAATTGAGGAATAGCACGCATGGAAGCCAAATTCAGAAAAAATACCATAAAAAACAAAATCTTAGAGAATCAAAGCACCGAACCGTTCAAATTGGATATGTTAACCCCTTACCTATCAAGAATAAATAAATAAATTAATTAATTAATTAATTAATTAATTAAACAACCTTATCCAAAAGACCCCTTCACAGAAGTGCCAGCAAATCCAATACCAGAGAGAAAAGGATAAATTCCAAGACACATATGCACTACCATGACAAGATCATGAGTCATAGATATATGACGTCTCAGGTAATGACTTTTGAAGCCAATTTTGAGGCTTTTGAAGAAGTCCTCAAGCATCTCCCAACACACAGAAAGCCAGGTTCAAATCAATTCCCTGGTACACAATTCGAGATATTAAATGTTAATGTCGGCTCTTCTCATCTATTTCCAAAATATAGGAAGAGTGAAGACTCTAACTTACAATGTCCAAAGAACCAATTCACATAAGGACCTTATAGGAAACCAATTGCATACAATTTTAATCAGTAAGATAATAAAACTAGAATTCATTTCTCTTCTCTTTCTTTCTTCATCTCCATGTGATACGGCCTGTTTTGCATGCTATTCACTATTTTTTTCTTATATTCGGCCAGCCAGCCTTACATCCATCCTACGTTTTTTGACATGGTGTTCCCTGATTCCTTAATTGCATGTAACAACAAGTTCTCCTCCTCATATAATGCCACACCACCTCCATACCCATTAACCAGTTCCCTCTTTATGGCATTTCTCTCCTCCTGTAACCCTCAGCATGGTCCCCAATGTCCTGAGTCTCTCCTGGTGCGTCTCCCTGTCTATCCTCTTCTCCTTCCATTCCCTTACTACTACTCCTTTCCATGGTATTCCTCTCGGGACACATATGAGTGAAGCCATAGGATATTTCCCTTGATCTGCTTGCATTTTCATTTGGAAATCATCTTCTTTATCATCATCTTCATAATCATCTTTATCCACACGCCCTTAAAACTGTATCATGGCTCTTGCCACAGTGATGCTACAGTGGGCATGACAGTCCATAGATGTTATCGATTCATTTTCATGTGAATAAAGAGCATTGCTCAACATGGCTTTCCCCATGAGTATGGCATGTAGCATTAACTAATGATGACAAGGAGTGCTGTCCAGGGCTCTTTCTTTCAGGGTAGCGATCATGCAGAGTTTCACTCTCCATGAAGCCTTTGCAACGGTGTTAAAAGTAATGTCAGGTAGACAGAGACTTCATTCCTTAGGACTGGTGTTTCAGGACAATAGCAGATAAGGACATGGACAGCACTATGTATCCCTGCACTGGCAATTTTCCTGGAATTGTGACTTTCCTTCTCCTTCTTCCTTCCTTTGACTTCCAAGCTGACCAAGCACCAAAGGCAGACCTTACCCCGAAAAACATAGGGAACAGAAGCTAATAATGGACCCTCTCACCCAAGGATATCAAACCTCCCAGAGAATTAATGGTAGCCAAGAGGCCTCGCGGTTGATTGAGATCTCTAGAAATTGCAGGGCAAATAGGAACACCATGCTTCTCTGGAGAAATGTTGTTCTAAATAATGGTATACAGAACATCGTTTTCTTTTCTCTTTGCATAGAAAGTGGAAGTGGGAAAGAAAGATAAAAGACGACCTGAGTGCATGATCAGGCTAACAGGGCTCTTTCTTGTTCCTTCCCAGGTCTTTCTATATAAAGCCATAGAATGCATATGTCATGAGAATGGGATTGCTGCTTCAGTGAAGTCAGCTTCTGTGACGTCACAAAGCTCTGAGGTCCTAGCAACCACTCCTCACCAAACCATGCCTCATCACTTCACCTGGCTGGAGTAATGCTAGGTCAGCCAGGCGTATCAAAATCACTCTATACAGCTGGAGCTCCTTTGGGATTTCCCCAAGGGAGTTTGTGAAGCTATATGGGTTTTCTTCTCCATGGACAAATTTTGACAGTCTTTGGCCATTACTGTCACCACCACCCCCTTTGGACTCCTGAGAAGGGCAAGAATCCACAATTCCATCTTACCCACGTAAGGTCAAGAAAGAGTCAGGAATACAAGCAGCCTCACACGGGGATCTCCATGCCATACACATGTTCATGGTCCTCACACCCTATCAGGATGCTTCTGACCAGGATACGCGCCCACCGCCCTCCGAGGAAAGCTCTGAGTTAACACCCGCAACCATATCAAAGACATGTTTGGAGTCTTCAACAGTGAGGACAGGAGTTCTTCTTGCATCTCCAGAAATCGTGCACTAAATGCCTCACAATTTTCCCAGCTGACCAAACATTAAAGGCAGACCCTATACCCTAGAAGCTTAGGCCCAGGACAGATTCATCTGTTTGGAGCTCACAGGACCAATCACGGAGCTTGTTGGAAGAGAACCAATACCCATGTGAAGCCATTGGAAAAGGCTTTTGGGCCAGTTTCAGGAATACAACGTGAATCTACAAATGCTCTCTCTCTTCTCTGTATTCGAAACACGTATTCTGTTCTCTACCCTGAAGATAATTTCTTTAGGAAGAAGAGCTAATGGAGTGCCCAAGTGCTGGCACTTGAGAGAGTCTCAGGTGTGTGTGACATGCCATCTGGGGTTGTGTTGTGGCTGTCCACTCTCCTGTGGGCTCGTCCTCTGCAGAGGCTCTCCTTGCCTTCCATTCATAGTGTGTGGTGTCTGGTTCAAATATGGTGAGTTTAAGCTTCCTGTGTCTGGTGTGTGTGTGAAACGTATCTTTCAACCCACTCAACAAAACATAAGGCCTGCTGAATTCTGTGGCCAGTTTAGAGGATGTGGACAGGGCTTTCTTCTAGACACCTGCAGGATTTTCAGTTCTCCTAGGATGAAGCAACTTGGCCTGAAGAAGGTAGTCCAAAAGTGTTACAGGTTTGGTGATCCGTGATTGAATTTTGGGCAGCTAATGTCCTCACCGTCCTGCCTGTGGCACCTTCTCAGTCTTGATGGTGGATGTCCTAGAGCCCAAGTACTTTGGCCCCAATCAAGGCGTCTACAGCAACACTGCCCATCACGAATGCACACAGAAAATAATAATCTTACCGCTGTGTCAAGAGGCATTGTCTATGATCATGGTTTCCAGGCTCTCTGCACCAGTTGTTTGCTGGTGTCCTCTCCAGGTGATACACAGTGTTCTCGGGAGTCTATGTCTGCAAAGCATGGTGATCTGGAATTCCCCCTTCTGACACTCTCATTGTCTTGGACAACAGCTATGGGTCATCATTCAAATTGTGGGTTCTAAGTGTGCTCCTCTTCCCTGGGCCTTTGTCTTTGGCCATGGCTCCCTGCCCTCTGACGCACCAACCCTCAAATTCTCCCATAAGCCCTGTCTACACCCTTCTTCCATGGTCTCTGTGACTTCGTCTCTCTTTTGCTGTGGAGTGTGATTTATAGGCTTCAGGTCCATTTATGACATGTTTCCATTGATATGGTCATCTTATGGTTGTGTTGATGGCTGAAGACAAGCCTGGAGCTCCGGAAACATCTACCATCTCCCATCTACCATCTACCATCTCCCATCTAACATCTACAATCTACCATCTAACATCTACCATCTCCCAGGTGTTTTGTTCTTTCCCAGGTCTTTCTACTTAAAGCCATAGACTCATATGTCATGAGAATGGGATTGCTGATTCTGTAAAGTCAGCTTCTCTGACGTCATAAAGCTCTGAGGTCCTAGCAACCACTCCTCACCAAACCACGCCTCATCTCTTCACCTGAGGGAGTAGTTCTGGGTCAGCCAGGAGTATCAAAATCACTCCAAACCGCTGTGCCGCCTAGGTATTTGTCCAAGACAGTTTGTGAAACGATTTGGGGTCACCTTCTCCATGGCCGAATTTGTAGTCTTTGTCCGTGATGGTCACCACCACCACTATGGACTCCTGAGAATGGCAAGAATTCACAATTACATCTTACCCAGGTAAGGTCAAGAAAGAGTCAGGGGCACACAGCCTCACAGGGGGAACCCCACGCCATACACATGTACGTGGTCCTCACACCCTATCAGGATGCTTCTGACCAGGAAACGCCCCCCCCCGCCTCCGAGGAAAGCTCATAATTAACACCCACTACCATAACAAAGACATATCTGGAGTCTTCAAAAGTGAGGACAAGAGTCCTTCTAGCATCTCCAGAAATCGTGCCATAAATGCCTCCAAATTTTTCCAGCTGACCAAACATTAAAAGCAGACCCTACACCCTAGAAGCTTAGGCCCAGGATGGACTTATCTCTTTAGCTCACAGGAAAAAGAACGGAGCATGTTAGAAGAGAACCAATCCCCATGTGAAGCCATTGGAAATCGCTTTCGGGCTAGTTTCAGGAATACAACGTGAATCGACAAAAGATCCCTGTCTTCTCTGTATTTGAAACGCGATTTTGTGATCTTCACTGAAGATAATTTCTTTAGGAAGAAGAGCTGATCTAGTGCCCAAGGGCTGGCACTTGAGAGTCTCAGGTGTGTGTGACATGCCCTCTGGTGTTGTGTTGTGGCTGTCCCCTCTCCTGTGGTCTCGTCCTCTGCAGAGGCTCTCCTTGCCTTCCATTCAGAGTGTTTGGTGTCTGGGCCAAATTACGTGAGGTTAAGTTTCGTGGGTCTGGTGTGCCTGTGAAACATGTATTTCCACCCACTCCAAAAAACTTAAGCCCTGATGAATTCTGTGGCCAGGTGAGGGGATGTGGGCAGGGCTTTCATCTAGTCCTCTGCAGGATTTCCTGTTCTCTTGGGACTAAGCATAGTGGCCTGACGAAGCCAGTACCAACAGTGTTCCAGGTTTGGGTTCCGTGATTGCAGTTTGGGCAGGTAATGTGATCACCGTCCTGCCTGTTGCCAGTTCTCAATCTGTATCCTGGTGGTCGTAGAGACCAAGTATCTTTGGCGCCCATCGAGGCATCTCCACCAACACTACCCATCACCAATGCACACAAAGAAATAATAATCTTACCAAGGTGTCAACAGTTATTGTCTCTGATCATGGTTTCCAGGCTGTCTGCAACAGTTTGCTTGCTGGTGTCCTCTCCAGGAGATACACAGTGTTCTCTGGAGTCTATGTCTGCAAAGTAGGCTGATCTGGAACCCCAGGCCTCAAGTCCCTTGGCTTGAAAGACCTCGTGTCATTCAGACACTCTCCTTTTCTCCGCCAGCGGCTATGCATCAGCATTCAATTTGTGGGTACTAAGTGTGCTCCGCTCCCATGGGCCTTTGTCTTCGTCCATGGTTCCCTGCCCTCTGAAGCACCAACCGTCCAATTCTCCCATAAGCCCTGTCTACCCAATTCTCCCATGCTCAATGTGACTTCTCTCTTTCACTGTGGAGTGTGATTTCTGGGCTTCAGGTCGATTTATGCCATGTTTCCATTGAAGTGGTCATCTTCTTGTTATGCTGATGGCTGAAGGCAATCCTGGAGCTCCCAGACACTTCTACCATCTCACTGTCCTCCAAATACACTCAGATTCTTATGTAGCCATATGGAGAAGGCATTCTTGCTCCTTGTGAAATGTGGCAGAAAGGGAGAGAGCATTACGCTGTCATATCTGTCAGTCACAGAAAGACGACTACCATACGATTTCAATCACTCATGGAAGAAAAGAAACATGTGAAAAAGCAAGAAAAAGGAACAGGCAATGAGAATCTTACCAGGCACACAAAATGTGGTGTTCGTTCCAGGCAGGCTAGTCAGAATCTACCTTTCTGTAAGTGGATCAAAAAGGACATTCAATGCAGGAAAAGTGAATGAACGGGATGTAACGTGAGTTTCCACTGTGTTTGAAGGTGAATTGTGATCTGGACTAGAGCAGCTATATATCTCACTAGATATCATTGTTAAAGTTTTGGGAAACACACGCGCACACACTCACACACACTTAATGAGTCCCACAGAATTAGGGAGGAAGTGAGGAATAGCACTCATGGAAGCAAAATTAAGAGAAAATACTATAAAAACAAAGGCTTAGAGAATCAAAGTAACAAACCGTCAAAAGTGGATAAGTTAACTCCTTACCTATCAAGAATTAATTACTTACTTATTACTTACTTACTTACTTACTTACTTAATTAATTAATTAAACAACCATACTAAAAGACCCTCCACACAAGTATGCCAGCAAATCCAATACTGGAGAGAAAAGGATAAATTCCAAGACACATATGCACTACCATGACAAGATCATGAGTCATCCATATCTGACATCTCAGGTAATGACTTTTGCAGCAGATTTTGAGGCTTTTGAAGCAGTCCTCAAACATCTCCCAACACACAGAAATCCAAGTTCAAATCATTTCCCTGGTCCACAATTCGTGACATTTAATGGAAATGTCAGCTTTAATCAACTATTCCCAAAATATAAGAAGAGGGAAGACTCTAATTTCCATTGTCCAAAGACCCAATTCAGATAAGGACCTTATACGAAACCAATTGCATACCATTTTAATCATTAAGTTAATAAAACTAAAATTCATTTCACTTCTCTTTCTTTCTTCAGCTCCATGTGAAACGTCCTGTTTTGCTTTCTATTCACTATTTTTCCTTATATTCGGCATAACAGCCTTTCATCCATCATACGTTTTTTGACATAGTGTTCCCTGATTCTTTAATTGCATATACCACCAAGTGCTCATCCTCATATAATGACACACCTCCTCCATACCCATTAACCACTTCCTTCTTTATGGCATGTCTTATCCTCCTGAAACCCTCAGCTTGGTCTCCAAATTCTTGAGTCTCTCCTGGTGTGTCAGCTGTCTGACAACTTCTCCTTCCGTTTTCCCTTACTACTACTTATGTCCATGGTATTCCTCATGGAAAACATATGAGTGAAGCCATAGGATATTTCTCTTGGTCTGCTTGCATTTTCACTTGGAAATCATCTTCTTTATCATCATCTTCATAATCATCTTTATCCACTAGCCCTTGAAAGTGTCTCTCGGCTCCTTCCACAGTAATGCTAGAGTGAGCATGGCAGGCCATCGATGTTGGCCGCTCATTTTCATCTGAATAAAGAGAGTTGCTCAACATCGCTCTCGCCATGACTATGTCATGTAGCTTTAACTAATGATGACAAGAAGTGATGACAGGGGCTCTTTCTATAGGGGTAGCGATCATGCAGACTTTCACTTTATATGAAGCCTTAGAAAATGTTTTAAGGTTTTGTCAGGTAGACAGAGCTTTCATCTCTTAGGACTGGAGTTTCAAGATACTAGCAGATAAGGACACGGAAAGCACAACGCATCCATGCCCTGGCAAGTTTCCTGGATTGGTGACTTTCTTTCCCTTATTATTTCCCTCGCCTTCCAAGCTGTCCAAGTACCAAAGGCAGACCTTACACCCGAGAAACCATAGGGACCAGAAGCTAAGAATGTACCCTCTCACCCAAGGATATCCAAACTCCCAGAGAGCTAATGGTAGCCAAGAGGCCTCGCTGTTGATTGAGATCTCTAGAAATTGCAGTGGAAATAGGAACACCTTGCTCTCTCTGGAGAAATGTTGGGAGAAAGAATGGTATACAGAACATCGTTTTCCTTTGTCTTTGCATAGAAAGTGGAAGTGGGAAAGAAACAGAAAAGACCACCTGAGTTCATGATCAGGCTAACAGGGCTCTTTCTTATTCTTTCCCATGTCTTTCTCCTTAAAGCCATAGGTCTCATATGACATGAGAATGGGATTGCTGCTTCAGTGAAGTCAGCTTCTGTGACGTCACAAAACTCTGAGGTCCTAGCAACCACTCCTCACCAAACCATGCCTCAACACTTCACCTGGCTGGAATAGTTCTCGGTCAGCCAGTAGTATCAACATCACTCCAAACCGCTGGAGCCGCCTGAATGTTTCACCAAGACAGTATGTGGAGTGATTTGGGGTCATCTTCTCCATGGCCGAATTTGTAGTCTTTGTCCGTGAATGTCAGCACCACCACTCTGGACTACTAAAAAGGGCAAGCATCCACAATTCCATCTTACCTACGTAAGGTCAAGAAAGGGTGAGGAGTACAAGCAGCCTCACTCGGGGAACTCCACACCATACACATGTTCATGGTCCTCACACCCTATCAGGATGCTTCTGACCAGAATAAGCGCCCACCGCCCTCTGAGGAAAGCTCTGAGTTAACACTGGAAACCATATCAAAGACATGTCTGGAGTCTTCAACAGTGAGGACACGTGATCTTCTTGCATCTCCAGAAAACGTGCACTGAATGCCTCGCCATTTTCCCAGCTGACCAAACATTGAAGTCAGACCCTACACCCTAGAAACTTAGGGTCAGGACGGACTCATCTGTTTAGAGCTCACAGGACCAATCACGGAGCATGTGGGAAGAGAACCAATCATCATGTGAAGCCATCGGAAAAGGCTTTCGGGCCAGTTTCAGGAATAAACATGAATCTACAAAAGGTCTCTGTCTTCTCTGTATTCGAAACACGCCTTCTGTTATCTACCCTGAAGTTAATTTCTTTCAGAAGAAGAACTCATGCAGTGCGCAAGGTCTGGCACTTGAGAGAGTCTCAGGTGTGTGTGACATGCCCTCTGGGGTTGTGTTGTGGCTGCCCACTCTCCTGGGTGCTCGTCCTCTGCAGAGGCTTGCCTTGCCTTACATTTAGAGTGTTTGGTGTCTGGTCCAAATACGTTGAGATTAAGCTTCGTTGATGTGATGTCCCTGGAAACGTGAATTTCAACACACTGCACAAAACTTAAGGCCTCCTGAATTCTGTGGCCAGGTGAGAGGGTGTGGGCAGGGCTTTCTTCTAGTCCCCTGAAGGATTTCCTCTTCTCCTGGGACTAAGCAACATGGCCTGAAGATGGCAGTCCCAGCAGTGTTCCAGGTTTTGGAATCCGTGATTGTAGATAGGCAAATAACGTCCTCACTGCCCTGCCTGTGGTCTCTTCTCAGTATTGATGCTGGCGGGCGTAGAGCCCAAGTATCTTTCACGCCTAAGTGAAGCATCTCAAGCCACACTGCCCATCACGAATGCACACAAAGAAATAATAATCTTACCACTGTGTCAAAAGGTATTGTCTCTGATAACATTTTCCAGGCCGTCTGCACTGGTTTGCTTGCTGGTGTCCTCTCCAGGAGATACACAGTGTTCTCTGGAATCTATGTCTGTGAAGCATGTTGATCTGGATTCTCTGGTTCTCAAGACCCTTGGGTTGCAAGAATTCATGTCATTCAGACTCTCTCTTTCTCTGCCAAGAACTATGGGTCAACATTCAAATTGTGGGTTCTAAGAGTGCTCCTCTCCCCTGGGAGGTTGTCTTTGGCCATGGCTCCCTGCCCTCTGAAGCACCAACCGTCCATTCTCCCATAAGCTCTGTCTACCCTCTTCTCCCATGGTCTCTGTGACTTCTTCTCTCTTTCGCTGTGGAGTGTGATTTCTAGGATCCAGGTCCATTTATGACATATTTCCATTGATGAGATCCTCATCTGGTTGTGCTGACGAATGAAGACAAGTCTGCAGCTCCCAGAAACCTCTACCATCTTCCTGTCCTCCATAAAGAGGGAACTGGTTATGGGTATGGAGGAGGTGTGGCATTATATGAGGATGAGCACTTGGTGGTATATGCAATTAAAGAACCAGGGAGCACTATGTCAAAAAACGTAGGATGGATGAAAGGCTGGCTCGCCGAATATAAGAAAATATAGTGAATAGAAAGAAAAACAGGTCGTTTCACATGGAGATGAAAATAGAAAGAGAAGAGAAATGAATTCTATTTTCATTATCTTACTGTTTAAAATTGTATGCACTTGGTTTGCTATAAGGTCCTTATGTGAATTGGTCTTTGGACATTGTAAATTAGAGTCTTCCCTCTTCCTACATTTTGGGAATAGATGAGAAGAGCTGACATTACCAATAAATATCTCGCATTCTGTACCAGGGAATTGATTTGAACCTGGCTTTCTGTATGTTTGGAGATGTTGGAGGACTGCTTCAAAAGCCTCAAAAGCTGCTTCAAAAGTCATTACCTGGGACGTAAGATATGTATGACTCATGACCTTATCATGGCAGTGGGTATGTGTGTCTTGGAATTTATCCTTTTCTCTCCAGTATTGGATTTGCTGGCAGACACCTTTGTAGGGTTTAGGTAAGGCTGTTTAATTAATTAATTAAATAAGTAATTAATTGTTGATAGGTAAGGCGTTAAATTATTCAGTTTGTACGATTTGTTACTTTGATGCTCTAAACTTTTGTTTTTTATGGTATTTTCTCTGAATTTTTCTTCAATGAGTGCTATTCCTCACTTGCTCCCTAAATTCTCTGGGACTCATTTAAGTGAGTTTGTGTGTGTGTGTGTGTGTGTGTGTGTGTCTTTCACAAACTGCTAAAAATTATATTTTAAGAGATATGAAGCTGCTCTATTCCAGATCACAATTCACCTTCAAACACAGAGGAAACTCATGGTATATCCCATTCAGACACTTTTCCTGCATTGAATGTCCCATTTGATCCAGTTTTAGAAAAGCAGATTCTGACTACCCTGCCAGGAACAAACACCATATTTTCTGTGCCTGGTTAGAGTATAATTTCCTGTCCTTTTTTTTTTTTTTTTTTTTGCTTTTTCACATATTTCTTTACTTCCATGAGTGAGTGAAATCGTATGGTAGTTGTCTTTCTATGAATGACAGATATGACTCAGTCTAATGTTCTCTCCCTTTCTGCCACATGTCACAAGGAGCAAAATGCCTTCTTGGTTATGGCTCCATAACAGTCCGCAGTGCATTTGGAGGACAGGGAGATGGGAGAAGTTTCTGGGAGCTGCAGGCTTGTCTTCAGCTATCAGCTCAACCAGAAGATGACCACATCAATGTAAACAGGGCATAAATGGACCTGTATCCTAGAAATCACACTCCACAGCGAAAGAGAGAAGAAGTCACAGAGACCATGGGAGAAGGGCGTAGACAGGGATTATGGAATAATTGGACGTTTGCTGATTCAGAGGACAGGGAGCCATGGGCAAAGACAAAGGTCCAGGTGAGAGGAGCACACTTAGAACCCACAATATGAATGTTGTCCCATAGCTGTGGGTGGAGTAAAGGAGAGTGTCTGAAGGACATGAGTTCTTGCAAAAGAAGGGTCTTCAAGCCCACGGATAGTTGCAGACAGCCTGGAAACCATGATCAGAGACAATACCTCTTGACACCATGGTAAGATTATTATTTCTTTGTGTGCATTCGTGATGGGCAGTGATGGTGGAGATGCCTCGATGGGCCCCAAAATACCTGGGCTCTCTGACCGCCAGCATCAAGACTGAGAAGTGGTCACAGGCTGGATGGTGAGGATATTAGCGGCCCAAACTGCAATCACGGATTCCCAAACCTGGAGCACTGTTGGGACTGCTTCTTCGGGCCACGATGCTTAGTCCCAAGAGAAGAGAAAATCGTGCAGAGCACTAGAAGAAAGCCCTGCCCACATCCTCTCACCTGGCCACAGAATTCAGCAGGTCTTAAAATTTGTGGAGAGGATTTAAGGACTCGTTTCACAGGCACAACACACCCACGAAGCTTAACCTCACCATATTTCTCCCAGACAACAAACACTCTGAATGGAAGACAAGGAGAGCCTCTGCAAAGGACGAGCCCAGAGGAGAATGGACAGCCACAACACAACCCCAGACAGCACGTCACACACACACGACACTCTCTCAAGTCCAGACCTTGGGCATTCCATGAGCTCTTCTTCCTATAGATATGATCTTCAGGGTAGATAACAGAAGGCACGTTTCGAATACAGAGAAGACAGAGACCTTTTGTAGATTCACGTTGTATTCTTGAAATTGGCCTGAAAGCCTTTTCCAATGGCTTCACATGGGGATTGGTTCTCTTCTAACACGCTCTGTGCTTGCTCCTGTGAGCTCCAAACAGAAGAGTCTGTCCTTGTCCTAAGTTTCTAGGGTGTAGGGTCTGCCTTTAATTTTTGGTCAGCTGGGAAAATAGGGAGGCATTTAGTGCACGATTTCTGCAGATGCAAGAAGAACTCTGTCCTCACTGTTGAAGACTCCAGAAATGTCTTTGGTATGGTTGCGGGTGTTAAATCTGAGCATTACTCGGATGGTGGGGGGAGCTTTTCCTGGTCAGAAGCATCCTGATAGGGTGTGAGGACCAGGAACATGTTTATGGCGTGGATTTCCCCGTGTTAGGCTGCTTGTCATCCTGACTCATGCTTAAACTTACGTGGGTAAGATGGAATTGTGGATTCTTGCCTTTCGAAGGGGTCCAGAGGGGTGGTTTTCACAGTCGCGGCCAAAGACTACAAATTAAGCCATGGAGAAGGGTACCTCAAATAGCTTCACAAACTGTCATGTTGAAATACCCAGTCAGCTCCAGCAGCTTGTAGTGGTTTTGATACTCCTGGCTGACGCAGAACTACTCCAGCCAGGTGAAGTGATGAGGCGTTGTTTGGTGAGGAGTGGTTGCTAGGACTTCAGAGCTCTGTGACCTCACAAAGGCTGACTTCACTGAAGCAGCAATCCCATTCTCATGATATATGAGTCCTATGGCTATAAGTAGAAAGAACTGGCAAGGAACAAGAAAGAGCCCTGTTAGCCTGATCATGAACTCAGGTGGTCCTTTCTCTTTCTTTCCCACTTCCACTTTCTATGCAAAGAGAAAAGAAAACGATGTTCTGTATTCCATCATTTAGACAAACTTTTCTCCAGAGAGAGCAAGGTTTTCCTATTTCCACTGCAATTTCTAGAGATCTCAATCAACTGCGTGGCCTCTTGGCTACCATTAGGTCTCTTGGAGGTTTGATATCCTTGGGTGAGAGGGTCCATTCTTAGCTTCTGTTCCCCATGGTTTCTCGGGTGTAAGGTCTGGCTTTGGTGCTTGGTCAGGTTGGAAATTGAGGGAAGGAAAACGGGAAGGAAGTCACAATTCCAGGAAAATGGCCAGGGCAGGGATGCGTTGTGCTGTCCGTGTCCTTATCTGCTAGTTTCTGAAACACCAGTCCCAAGGGATGAAAGCTTTGTCTACCTGACATTACTTTAAACACCGTTGCAAAGGCTTCATGGAGAGGGAAAATCTGCATGATCACTACCCCTAAAGAAAGAGCCCTGGTCAGCACTCCTTGTCATCATTAGTTAATGCTACATGCCATAGACATGGGGAGAATCATGTTGAACAACTCTCTTTCTTCAGATGAAAATGAACGGCCAACATCGATGGCCTGTCATGCCCACTCTAGCATCACTATGGAAGGAGTCCAAATACCCGTTTAAGTGCTATTGGATAAAGAAGATTATGAAGATGATGATAAAGACGATGATTTCCAAATGAAAATAAAAGCAGACCAACGGAAATATCCTATGGCTTCACTCATATGTGGCCCATGAGGAATTCCATGGACATTAGTAGTAATAAGGGAAAATGGAAGGAGAAGAATTCAGACAGGGAGATGTAGCAGGAGAGACTCAAGGACTTTGGGGACCAAGCTGAGGATTCCAGGAGGATAAGACATGCCATAAAGAGGGAACTGGTTAACGGGTAGGGAGTTGGTGTGGCATTATATGAGGATGGGCACTTGGTGGTATATGCAATTAAAGAATCAGGGAACACTATGTCAAAAAACGTAGGAGGGATGAAAGACTTTCTTGCCGAATATAAAAAAAAAATAGTGAATAGAGAGCAAAACAGGCCGTTTCACCTGGAGTTGAAGAAAAAATTGAAGAGAAATGAATTCTAGTTTTATTATCTTACTGATTAAAATTGTATGCAATTGGTTTCCTATAAGGTCCTTATCTGAATTGGGTCTTTGGGCGTGGTAAATTAGAATCTCCCTCTTCTACATTTTGGGAATAGATTAGAAAAGCCTACATTACTATTAAATGTCTCGAATTGTGGACCAGGGAATTGATTTGAAACTCGCTTTCTGTGTGTTGGGAGATGTTTCAGGACTGCCTCAAAGCCTCAAATGCTTCTTAAAAGTCATTCCTGAGATGTCAGATATGTATGATTCATGATCATGTCATTGTAGTGCGTATGTGTCTTGGAATTTATCCTTTTCTCTCCGGTATTGGATTTGTTGGCAGACTTCTGTGTAGTTGTCTTTTAGGTAAGGTTGTTTAATATATTAATTAATTAATTAATTAATTAATTAATTAATTAATTAATTCTTTATAGGTAAGGAGTTAACTTATCCAGTTTGGCCTGGTTTATACTTTGATTCTCTAAGCTTTTGTTTTTATGGTATTTTCTCTGAATTTTGCTTCCATGAGTGCTATTCCTCACTTGGTCCCTAACTTCTGTGGGACTGTTTTAAGTGTGTGTGTGTGTGTGTGTGTGTGTGTGTGTGTTTCAGAAAATGCTAAAAACGATATTTCAAGGGATAAAAAGCTTCTCTATTACAGATCACAGTTCAACTTCAAACACAGTGGAAACTCACGTTACGTCCCATTCGGCCACATTTCCTGCATTGAATGTCCCATTTGATCCACTTTCAGAAACACAGATTCAGACTAGCATGCCTGGAACAAACACCAAACGTTGTGTGCCTGGTTAGAGATTACCTGCCTGTCCCTTTTTCTTGCTATTTCACATGTTTCTTACCTCCATGAGAGAGTGAAATCGTATGGTATTAGTCTTTTGAGACTGACAGATATGACACCACACAATGCTCTCTCCCTTTTTGCCACATGACACAAGAAGCAAGAATGCCTTTTTGCTTATGGCTCTATAAGAGTCCACAGTGCATTTGGAGGATGGAGAGATGGTAGAAGTGTCTGGGAGCTCCAGGATTGCCTTCAGCCATCAGCACAACCAGAAGATGACCAAATCAATATAAAGATGGCATTATAGGACCTGAAGCCTAGAAATCACACTCCACAGCTAAAGAGGGAAGAAGTCACAGAGATCATGGAGAATAGTGTAGACAGGGCTTATGGGAGAGTTGGATGGTTGGTGCTTCAGAAGCCAGGGAGCCATGGACAAAGACAAAGGCCCACGGGAGAGGAGCACACTTAGAACCCACAATTTGAATGTTGACCCATAGCTGTTGGCAGAGAAAAGGAGAGTGTCTGAGGGACACGAGTTCTTGCAACCCAAGTGTCTTGAGGCCCGGCGATTCCAGATCACCATGCTCTGCAGACATAGACTGCAGAAAACACTGTGTATCTCCTGGAGAGGACACCAGCAAGCCACCAGGTGCAGACAGCCTGGAAACCATGATCAGAGACAATACGTGTTGACACCTTTGTAAGATTATTATTTCTTTGTGTGCATTGGTGATGGGCAGTGTTGATGGAGATGGCTCAATGGGCGCCAAAGATACTTGGGCTCTACGACCGCCAGCATCAAGACTGAGAAGTGGCCACAGGCAGGATGGTGAGGACATTAGCTGCCCAACGTGCAATCATGGATTTCCAAACCTGTACCACTGTTGGGACTGCCTTTTCGTGCCATGTTGCTTTGTCCCAGGTGAAAAGAATATCCTGCAGGGTACTAGGAGAAAGCCCTGCCCGTATCCTCTCACCTGGCCACAGAATTCAGCAGGCATTATGTTTTATGGAGTGGGTTGAAAGTTACGTGTCATAGGCACAACACACCCAGGAAGCTTAACCTCAACATATTTGGCCCAGACACCCAAAACTCTAAATGGAAGGCAAGGAGAGCCTCTGCAGAGTACGAGCCCACAGGAGAGAGGACAGCAACAACACAAAACACAAAAACCAAAATCATAGAGAATCAAAGTAACAAACCATCCAAAATGGATAAGTTAACTCCTTACCTATCTAGAATTAATTAATTAATTATGCATCATTACCTAAAACACCGCTCCACACAAGTATGCCAGCAAATCAAATACTGGAGAGAAAATGATAAATTCCAAGACACATACGCACTATCATGAAAAGATCATGAGTTATACATATCAGACGTCTCACATAATGACCAAATTTTGAAGCAGTCCTCAAACATTGCACAACACAGAGAAAGCCAGGTTCAAATCAATTCCCTGGACAACAATTTGAGATATTTAATGGTAATGCTGGCTCTTCTCATCTATTCCGAAAATGTAGGAAGTGAGAAGACTCTAATTTACAATGTCCAATGACCCAATTCAGATAAGGACCTTATAGGAAACCAATGGCATACAATTTTAATCAGAAAGATAATAAAATTGGAATTAATTTCTCTTCTCTTTCTTTTCTTATCTATGTGTGAAACGGCCTGTTTTGCTTTCAATTCACTATTTTTTCTTATATTCGGTCAGCCAGCCTTAAATCCATCCTATGTTTTGTAACATATGTTCCTGATTCTTTTATTGCATATACCACCAAGTGCTCATCCTCATATAATGCCACACCACCTCCATACCCATTAACCCCTTCCCTCTTTATCGCAGGTCTTATCCTCTTGTAACCCTAAGCTTGGTCTCCAAAGTCCTGAGTCTCTCCTTGTGTGTCACCTGTCTGACTTCTCCTTCCGTTTTCCCTTTCTAATACTTATGTCCATGGTATTCCTCACGGGTTACATATAAGTGAATCCAAAGGATATTTCCCTTGATCTGCTTGCATTTTTATTTGGAAATCATCTTCTTTATCATCATCTTCATAATCATCTTTATCCACTAGCACTTAAATTGTATCTCGGCTCCTTCCACAGTGATGCCAGAGTGGGCGTGACAGGCCATTGATGTTGGCCGTTCATTTTCATCTGGTTAAAGAAAGTTGCTCAACATAGCTCTACTCATGTCTAAGGCATGTAGCATTAACTAATGATGACAAGGAGTGCTGACCAGGTATCTTTAATTCGGGGTAGCGATCATGCAGAGTTTCACTCTCCATGAAGCCTTTGCAATGGTTTTAATGTAATGTCAGGTAGAGAGAGCATTCATCCCTTAGGACTGCACTTTCAGGACACTATCAGATAAGGACAAGGACAGTACAACGCATCCTTGCCCTGGCAATTTTCCTGCAATTGTGACTTTCCTTGTCTTCTTCCTTCCCTCACCTTCCAAACTGAAAAAGCACCAAAGGTAGACCTTACACTCGAGAAACCATAGGGAACAGAAGCTAAGAATGGACCCTCTCACCCAAAGGTATCCAACCTCCCAGAGACCTAATGGTAGCCAAAAGGCCTCGATGTTGATTAGATCTCCAGAAATTGCAGTGGAAATTGGAACACCTTGCTCTCTCCGGAGAAATGTTGGCCTAAATGATGGTAAACAGAACATCGTTTTCTTTTCTCTTTGTATAGAAAGTGGAAGTGGGAAAGAAACAGAAAAGGCCACCTGAGTTCATGATCAGGCTAACAAGGCTCTTTCTTGTTCCTTCCCAGGTCTTTCTACTTAAAGCTATACGACTCATATATTATGAGAATGGGATTGCTGCTTCAGTGAAGTCAGCTTCTATGACGTCACAAAGCTCTGAGGTCCTAGCAACCACTCCTCACCAAACCATGCCTCATCAGTTTACCTGGATGGAGCAATTCTGGGTCAGAAATTAGTATCAAAATCACTACAAACCGCTGAAGCCTCCTGGGAATTTCAACAAGACAGATTGTGAAGCGATTTTGGGTCAATTTCTCCATGGCCGAATTTCTAATCTTTGGCCGTGACTGTCACCACCACCTCTCTGGACTCCTGAGACGGGTTAGAATCCACAATTCCATCTTACCCACGTAATGTCAAGAAAGAGTCATGAGTAATGCAGCCTCACACGGGGAACTCCATGCCATATACATGTTCATGGTCCTCACAGCCTATCAGGATGCTTCTGACCAGGAAAAACACCCACCGCCCTCTGAGGAAAGTTCTGAGTTAACACCTGCAACCATCCCAGAGACATGTCTGGAGTCTTCAACCGTGAGGACACGATTTCTTCTTGCACCCCAGAAATCGTGCAATAAATGCCTCCCAATTTTCCCAGCTGACGGAACATTAAATGCAGATGCTACAACCCAGAACCTTAGGCCCAGGATGGACTCATCTGCTTAGAGCTCACAGGAGCAAGCACCGAGCATGTTGGAAGAGAATCAATCCCCATGTGAAGGCATCCGAAAAGGCTTTCGGGCCAGTTTCAGGAATACAACCTGAATCCACAAAAGGTCTCTCTCTTCTTGGTACTCAAAACGCACATTCTGTTATCTACCCAGAAGATACTTTCATTAGGAAGAAGAGCTCATGGAGTGCCAAGGACTGGCACTTGAGAGAGTCTCAGGTGTGTTTGACATGCCCTCTGTGGTTGTGTTGTGGCTGTACACTCTCCTGTGTGCTCGTCCTCTGCAGAGGCTCTCCTTGCCTTCCATTCCAAGTGTTTCATGTCTTGGCCAAATATGGTGTGCCTATGAAACGTGACTTTCAACCCACTCACAAAACTTAAGGCTTCCTGAATTCTGTGGCCAGGTGAGAAGATGTGTTCAGGGCTTTCCTCTAGTCCCCTGTAGGATTTTTTCTTCTCTTGGGACTAAGCAACGTGACCTGAAGAAGGCAGTCCCAACAGTGTTCCAGGTTTGGGAATCATTGATTGCAGGTTGGGCAGCTAATGTCCCCACCGTCCTGCCTGTGGCCACTTCTCAGTCTTGATGCTGGTGTTCGTAGAACCCAAGTATCTTTGGGGCCCATTGAGGCATCTCCACCAAACCTGCACACATCACGAATGCACCCAAAGAAATAATAATCTTACTACGGTGTCTTAAAAGTGTCCCACAGAAGTTAGGGAGCAAGTGAGGAATAGCACTCATGGAAGCAAAATTCAGAAAAAAATTTCATAAAATACAAAAGCTCAGAGAATCAAAGTAACAAACCATCCAAACTGGAGAAGTTAACTCCTTACCTATCAAGAATTAATTAATTAATTAATTAATTAATTAATTAATTAAACAACCTTACCTAAAAGACCCCTCCAAACAAGTGTGCCAGCAAATCCAATACTGGAGAGAAAAGGATAAATTCCAAGGCACATACGCACTACCATGACAAGATCATGAGTTATACATATCTGATTTCTCAGGTAATGACTTTTGAAGCAGCTTTTGAGGCTTTTGAAACAGTCCTCAAACATTTTCCAACAAACAGAAAGCCAGGTTCTAATCAATTCCCTGGTCCACAGATCGAGACATTTAAGGGTAATGTTGGCTTTTCTCATCTATTCCCAAAATATAGGAAGAGGGATGTCTCTAATTTAAAATGTCCAAAGACCCACTTCTCATAAGTACCTTATAAATTTTTTTTCAGCGTAACAGTATTCATTGTTTTTGCACAACACCCAGTGCTCCATGCAATATGTGCCCTCCCTGTTACCCACCACCTGGTTCCCCCAACCTCCCACCCCACCCCTTCAAAACACTCCTGTTGTTTTTCAGAGTCCACAGTCTCTTATGGTTTGCCTCCCCTTCCAATTTTTTTTTATAAACATATAATGTATTTTTATCCCCAGGGGTACAGGTCTGTGAATCTCCAGGTTTACACACTTCACAGCCCTCACAATAGCAAATACCCTCCCCAATGTCCATAACACCCTCCCCCTCTCTCAACCCCACCTCTCCCAGGCAATCCCCAGTTTGTTTTGTGAGATTAAGAGTCATTTATGGTTTGTCTCCCTCCCAATCCCATCTTGTTTCATTTATTCTTCTCCTATCCCTCTAACTCCCCCTGTTGCATCTCCATGTCCTCATATAAGGGAGATCATATGATATTTGTCTTTCTAAGATCAGAGCAGAAATAAATGAAATAGAAAGCCAAAAAAAAAAATAGAAAAAAATCAATGAAACTAAGAGCTGGTTCTTTGAATGAATCAATAATATTGATAAACCTGTGATGTCACAAAGCTCTGAGGTCCTAACAAAAACTCCTTACCAAACCACCCCTCATCTCTTCACCTGGCTGGAGTATTTCTGGGTAAGCAAGGAGTATCAAATCATTCGAAACCACTGGAGCTGTCTGGGTATTTCCCCAAGACAGTGTGTGAAGAGATTTTTGGTCAACTCCTCCATGGCCGAATTTGTAATCTTCGGCCAGGACTGTCTCCACCACCCCTAGGGACTCCTGAGAAGGGCAAACATCCACAATTCCATCTTACCCATGTAATGTCAAGAAAGAGTCAGGAGTACAAGTAGCCTCACATGGGGAACTCCACGCCATACACATGTTCATGGTCCTCACACACTATGGGATGCTTCTGACCAGGAAAAGCGTCCCCCGCCCTCCAAGGAAAGCTCAGCGTTAACACCCGCAACCATACCAAAGACATGTCTGGAGTCTTCACCAGTGAGGACATGATTTCTTCTTGCATCTCCAGAAAACCTGCCATAAATGCCTCCCCATTTTCCCAGCTAACCAAACATTAAAGACAGACCCTAAACACTAGAAGCTTAGGCCCAGGACGGACTCATCTTTTTGGAGCTCACAGGAGCAGCATAGACCATGTTGGAAGAGAACCAATCCCCATGGGAAGCCACCTGAAAAGGCTTTTGGGCCAGTTTCAGGAATACGTGAATCTACAAAAGGTCTCTGCCTTTTCGGTATTCAAAACATGCATTTTGTTATCTACCACAATGATAATTTAGAAAGAAGAGCTCATGGAGTGTCCAGGGCTGGCACTTGAGAGAGTCTCAGGTATGTATTACATACCCTCTGTGGTTGTGTTGTGGCTGTCCAATCTCCTGTGGGCTCGTCCTCTGCAGAAGTTCTCCTTGCTTCCATTCACAGTGTGTGGTGTCTGGGCCAAATATGGTGAGTTTAAGCTTCGTGGGTCTGGTGTGCCTGTGAAATATTACACTCAACCCAGTACACAAACTTAAGGCCTGCTGAATTCTATGGTCAAGTGAGATGATGTGGGCAGGGCTTTCTTCTAGTCCCCTGCAGGATTTTCTGTTTTCCTGGGACAAAGCAACATGGCCTGAAGAGGGAAGTCCCAACAGTGTTTCAGGTTTGGGAATCCGTGATTGCAGGTTGGGAAGCTAATGTCCTCACCGTCCTGCCAGTGGCCACTTTTTATTCTTGATGCTGCTGGTCATACAGCCCAAGTTACTTTGGCGCCCATCGAGGCATCTCCTCCAACACTGCCCATCACCAATGCCCCCAAAGAAATAATAATCTTACCATGGTGTCAACAGGTATTGTCTCTGATCATGGTTTCCAGGCTGCCTGCAACTGGTTGCTTGCTCGTGTCCTCTCCAGGAGATACACAGTGTTCTCTGGAGTCTATGTCTGCAAAGCGTGTTGATCTGGAATCCCCGGGCCTCAAGACCCTTGGATTGCAAAAACATGTGTCCTTCAGACACTCTCCATTTCTCCGTCAACAGCTATGGTTCAACATTCAAATTGTGGGTTCTAAGTGTTCTCCTCTCCCGTGGACCTTTGTCTTTGCCCATGGCTCCCTGCCCTCTGACGCACCAAACATCCAATTCTCCCTTATGTCCTGTCTACACACTTCTCTTATGGTCTCTGTGACTTCTTCTCTATTTTGCTATGGAGTGTGATTTCTAGGCTTCAGGTCCATTTATGCCATGTTTCCATTGATGTAGTCATCTTCTGGTTGTGCTGATGGCTGAAGACATGCCTGAGCTGCTGACACTTCTACCATCTCACTGTCTTCTAGATGCACTCTGTTTTCTTATGTAGCTATAAGAAAGAAGGCATTCTTGGTCCTTGTGACATGTGGCAGAAAGGGAGAGAGCATTGGGCTGTGTCATATCTGTCAGTTACAGAAAGACAAATACCATACGATTTCACTCACTCATGGAAGTAAAGAAACATGTGAAAAAGCAAGAAAAAGTGACAGGTAATGAGGCTCTAACCATGGACAAAAAATTTGGTGTTTATTCCCGGCAGGCTTATCAGAAACTGCCTTTCTAAAAGTGGATCAAATGGGACATTCAATGAAGGATATGTGACCCAATGGGGTGTAACCTGAGTTTCCATTGTGGTTGAAGGTGAATTGTGATCTGGAATAGAGCAGCTTCATATCTCTTAAAATATAATTTTCAGCGTTTTGTGAAACACACACACACACACACACACACACACACACACACACCACATACCTAAAAGTGTCCCACAAAAGTTACGGAGCAAGTGAGCTATAGCACTCATGGAAGGAAAATTCAGAGAAAATACCATAAAAAAACAAAGCTTAGAGAATCAAAGTAACAAAACCTCCAAACTGGATAAGTTAACTCCTTACCTATCAAGAATTAATTAATTAATTAATTAAATAGCCTTACCTAAGGACCCTCCACAGAAGTATGCCAGCAAGTCCAATACCAGAGAGAAAATGGTAAATTCCAAGAAACATACGCACTACCGTGCCAAGATCATGTGTTATACATATCTGAGTCCCAGGTTATGATTTTGAAGCAGCCTTTGAGGCTTGTGAAGCAGTCCTCAAACATCTCCCAAAACACAGAAAGTCAGGTTCAAATCAATTCTTTGGTCCACAATTTGAGACATTTAAAGGTAATGTAGGCTTTTCTCAATCAATTCCCAAAACGTAGGAAGAGGGAAGACTCTAATTTACAATGTCCAAAGACCCAATTCACATAAAGACCTTGTAGGAAACCAATTGCATACAATTTTTATCAGTAAGATAATAAAGCTAGAATTCATTTCTCTCATGTTTCTTTCTTCATCTCCATGTGAAACGGCCTGTTTTGCTTTCTATTTAATATTTTTACTTATATTCAGCAAGCCAGCATTTCATCCTACATTTTTTGACATAGTGCTCCTTGTTTCTTTAATTGTATATACCACCAAGTGCTAATCCTCACATAATGCCACAACACCTCCATACTCATTAAACACTTCCCTCTTTATGGAATGTCTTATCCTCCTGTAACCCTCAGCTTGGTCCCCAAAGTCCTGAGTGTCTCCTGGTGCGTCTTCCTGTCTGACTTCTTATCCTTTCATTTTGCCTTCCAACTACTCATGTCCATGGAATTCCTCATGGGCCACATATAAGTGAATCCATAGGATATTTCCCTTGGTCGGCTTGCATTTTCATTTGGAAATAATCTCCTTTATCATCATCTTCATAATCATCTTTATCCACTAGCCCTTAAAAGTGTATCTAGGCTCCTTCCACTGTGATGCTATAGGGGGCATGGCAGGCCATCGATGTTGGCCGTTCATTTTCATCTGAATAAAGAGAGTTGCTCAACATGGCTCTCTCCATGACTATGCATGGAGCATTAACTAATGATGACAAGGAGTGCTTACCAGGGCTCTTTCTTTAGGGGTGGCGATCATGCAGAATTTCTCTCTCCTTGAAGCCTTTGCAACGGTGTTAAAGGTAATATCAGGTAGACACAGCCTTCATCCCTTAGGACTGCTGATTCAGGACAGTAGCAGATAAGGACACGGACAGCACAAGACATCCCTGCCTTGGCAATTTTCCTGGAATGTTGACTTTAATTCCCTTCTTCCTCCCTCACCTCCAAGCTGACCAAGCACCAAAGGCAGACCGTACACCCGAGAAACCATAGGGAACAGAAACTAAGAATGGACCTTCTCACCCAAGCATATCCAACCTCACAGAGACCTAAGGGTAGCCACGAGGCCTCGCTGTTGATTGAGATCACTAGAAATTGCAGTGGAAATAGGAACACCATGCTCTCTGGAAACATGTTGGTATAAAGAATGTTATACAGAGCATCCTTTACTTCTCTCTTTGTATAGAAAGTGGAAGTGGGAAAGAAACAGAATAGACCACCTGAGTTCATGATCAGGCCTAACGGTTTGTTTCTTGTTCCTTCCCAGGACTTTCTACTTAAAGCCATAGGACTCATATATCTTGAGAATGGAATTGCTGCTTCTGTGAAGTCAGCTTTTGTGACGTCACAAACCTCTGAAGTCCTAGAAACCACTCCTCACCAAACCAAGCCTCATCTCTTAACCTGGCTGGAGTAATGCTGGGTCAGCCAGGAGTATCAAATCACTCCAAACCACGGGAGCCAACAGGGTATTTCCCCAAGACAGTTTGTGAAGCGATTTGGGGTCACCTCTACATGCACGAATTTGTAGTCTTCAGTCGGACTGTCTCCACCACCCCTTTGGATTCCTGAGAACTGCAAGAATCCACAAGTCCACCTTACCCACGTAAGGTCAAGAAAGAGTCAGGAGTACAAGCAGCCTCACATGGGGAACTCTACATCATACACATGTTCATGGGCCTCACACTCTATCAGGATGCTTCTGAACAGGAAAAGCATCCCCCGCCTCGGAGGAAAGCTCTGAGTTAACACCCGCAACCATACAAAAGCCATGTCTGGAGTCTTCAACTTTGAGCCACGATTTCTTCTTGCATCTCTAGAAATCGTGCCATAAATTCTTTCCCATTTTCCCAGCTGACCAAACATTAAAAGCAGACTGTAAACCCTAGAAGCTTAGGGCCAGGACAGACTGATCTTTTAGGAGCTCACAGGAACAGCAAGGAGCATGTTGGAAGAGAACCAATCCCAATGTGAAGCCTTCGGAAAAGGCTTTCAGGCCAGTTTCAGGAATACGTGAATCTACAAAAGGTCTCTGTCTTCTCGGTATTTGAAACGTGTATTTTGTTATCTACCATGACGATAATTTAGAAGAAGAGCTCATGGAGTGCCCAAGGGTGGGCACTTGAGAGTCTCAGGTGTGTATCACATTCCCTCTGGGTTGTGTTGTGGCTGTCCACTCTCTTGTCATCTCGTCTTCTTCAGAGGCTCTCATTGCCTTCCATTCACAGTGTGTGGTGTCTGGGCCAAATATGGTGAGTTTAAGCTTCATGGGTCTGGTGTGCCTATGAAACGTTACATTCAACCCACTCCACAAAACTTAAGCCTGCTGAATTGTGTGGCCAGTGAAACGATGTGGGCAGGGCTTTCTTCTAGTCCCCTGCAGGATTTTCTGTTCCCTGGGACTAAGTAACATGGCCTGAAGAATGCTATCCCAACAGTTTTCCAGGCTTTGGAACCCGTGATTGCAGGTTGGGCTGCTAATGTCCTCACCGTCCAGCCTGTGGCCACTTCTCAGTCTTGATTCGGCGGTCCTAGAGCCCAAGTATCTTTGGCGCCCATCAAGACATCTCCACCAACACTACCCATCATGAATGCACACAAAGAAACAATAATCTTACCAGGGTGCCGACAGGTATTGTCTGTGATCATAGTTTCCAGGCTGTCTGCACCTGGTTGCTTGCTGGTATCTCCAGGAGATACGAAGTCTACTCTGTAGTCTATGTCTTCAAAGCATGCTGATCTGGAATCCCCGGGCCTCAAGACCCTTGTGTTGCAAGAACTTGTGTCCTTCAGACACTCTCCTTTTCTCCGCCAACATCTATGGTTCAACATTCTCTGCCAACATCTATGGTTCAACATTCAAATTGTGGGTTCTAAGTGTGCTCCACTCCCCTGGGCCTTTGTCTTTGGCCATGGCTCTCTATCCTCTGAAGCACCAACCATCCAATTCTCCCTTATGCCCTGTCTACACACTTCTATGGTCTCAGAGACTTCTCTCTTTCGCTGTGGAGAGTGATTTCTAGGCTTCAGTTCCATTTATACCATGTTTCCATTGAAGGTCATGTTCTGGTTGTGCTGATGGCTGAAGACAAGCCTGAGCTGCTGACACTTCTACCGTCTCACTGTCTTCTAGATGCACTGCGTTTTCTTATGCAGCTATAAGAAAGAAGGCATTCTTGCTCCTTGTGACATGTGGCAGAAAGGGAGAGAGCATTGGGCTGTGTCATATCTGTCAATTACAGAAAAACAAGTACCATATGATTTCACTCACTCATGGAAGTAAAGAAACATGTGAAAAAGCATCAAAATGGGAGAGGTAATTAGTCTCTAAAAAGGCACACAAAATTTGGTGTTTGTACCAGGCAGGCTAGTCAAAATCTATGATTCTTAAAATGGATCAAATGAGACATTCAGTGCAGGAAATGTGGCTGAACAGGATGTAATGTGAGTTTCCACTGTGTTTAAAGATGAATTGTGATCTGGAATAGAGCAGCTTCATATCTTTCAAAATATCATTTTTAGCGTTTTGTGAAACACACACACACACACACACAAAAGAGTCCCACAGAAGTTAGGGAACAAGTGAGGAATAGCACTCATGGAAGCAAAATTCAGAGAAAATACCATAAAAAAACAAAAGTTTAGATTATCAAAGTAACAAACCGTCCAAACTGGATAAGTTAATTCCTTACCTATCAATATCAATTAATTATTAGTTAATTACTTAACTAATCAATTAACTAATTAAACAAAGCTACCTAAAAGACCCCTACACAGAAGTCTGCTAGCAAATCCAATACCGGAGAGAAAAGGGTAAGTTCCAAGACACGTGTGCACTACCATGAACAGATCATGAGTCATACATATCTGCCGTCTCAGGTGTTGACTTTTGAAGCAAGTTTTGAGGGTTTTGAAGCTTAGGGAATCAAAGTACCAACCCATCCAAACTGGTTAAGTTAACTCCTTACGTATCACGAATTAATTAATTAATTAATTAATTAATTAATTAATTAAACAACCTTACCTTAAAGACCCCTCCACACAAGCATGTCAACTAATCCAATACCAGAAAGAAAAGAATAAATTCCAAGACACATACTCACTACCATGAGAAGACCATGAGTCATACATATCTGACATCTTAGGTAATGATTTTGAAGCAGCTTTTGAGGCTTTTGAAGCAGTCCTCAAACATCTCCAAACACAGAAAGACAGGTTCAAATCCAATCCCTTGTCCACAATTCGAGACATTTAATGGTAATGTCGGCTTTTCTCACCTATTCCCAAAATGTAGGAAGAGGGAAGACTCTAATTTACAATGTCCAAAGACCCAATTCACATAAGGACGTTATTGGAAACCAATTGCATACCATTTTAATAAGTAAGAAAATGAAACTAGAATTCATTTCTCTTCTCTTTCTTCATCTCCACGTGAAACGACCTGTTTTCTTTCTATTCACTATATTTTCTTATATTCGGCAAGCCAGCCTTTCGTCCATCCTACGTTTTTTGACATAGTGTTCCCTGAATCTTTAATCGCATATACCGCCAAGTTTTCATCCTCATATAATGCTACACCACCTCCATACCCATTATCCAGTTCCCTCTTTATGTCATGTCTTATCCTCCTGTAACCCTCAATTGGTCCCCAAAGTCCTGAGTCTCTACTGGTGCGTCTCCCTGTCTCACTTCTTCGCCTTCAGTTTTCCTTTACTACTACTCATGTCCATGGTATTCCTCATGGGCCACATAGGAGTGAAGCCATAGGATATTTGCCATTGTCTGCTTCCATTTTAATTTGGAAATCATCTTCTTTATCATCATCTTCATAATCATCTTTATCCACTAGCCCTTAAAAGGGTATCTCGGTTCCTTCCACTGTTATGCTATAGTGGGCATGGCAAGCCATCGATGTTGGCCCTTCATTTTCATCTGAATAAAGAGGGTTGCTTAACATGGCTCTCCCCATGACTGTAGCATGTAGCATTGACAAAGGATAACAAGGTGTGCTGGTCAGGGATCTTTCTTGAGGGGTAGCGATCATGCAGAGTTTCACTCTCCATGAAGCCTTTGCAATGGTGTTTAAGGTAATGTCAGGTAGAGAGTGATTTCATCCCTTGGGACTGGTGTTTCAGGACTCTACCAGATAAGGACACGGACATCACAACGCATTGGTGCCCAGGCAATTTTCCTGGAAATGTGATTTCCCTTCCCTTCTTCCTTCCCTCAACTTCCAAGCTGACCAAACACCAAAGGCAGACCTTACAACCGAGAAACCATAGGGAACAGAAGCTAAGAATGGACCCTCTCACCCAAGGATATCAAACCGCCACGAGACCTGATGGGAGCCAAGAGGCCTCGCTGTTGATTGAGATCTCTAGAAATTGCAGGGGAAATAGGAACACCTTACTCTCTCTGGAGAAATGTTGGTCTAAAGAATGGTATACAGAACATCGTTTTCTTTACTCTTTGTATAGAAAGTGGAATTGGGAAAGAAACAGAAAAGACCATCGGAGTTCATGACCAGGCTAACAGGGCTCTTTCTTGTTCCTTCCCAGGTCTTTCTCCTTAAAGCCGTAGGACTCATATGTCATGAGAATGGGATTGCTGCTTCAGTGCAGCCAGCTTCTGTGATGTCACAAAACTCTGAGGTCCTAGCAACCACACCTCACCAAACCAAGCCTCATCACTTCACCTGGCTGGAGTAGTTCTGGGTAAGCCAGGAGTATCAATATCACTCCAATCCACTGGAGCTGCCTGGGTATTTCCCCAAGAGAGTTTGTGAAGCGATTTATGGTCACCTTCTCCATGGCCGAATTCGTAGTCTTTGACCGGGACTGTCACCACCACCCCTCAGGACTCCTGAGAGAGGCAAGAATCCACAATTCCATCTTACCCACGTAAGGTTGAGAAAGATTCTGGAGTACTAGCAGCCTCACACGGGGAACTCCAGGCCATACACATGTTCATGTCATAACTATGTCATAACACCCGCAACATACCAAAGACATGTCTGGAGTCTTCAACAGTGAGGACAAGAGTTCTTCTTGCATCTCCAGAAATCGTGCCATAAATGCTTCCCAATTTTCCCAGCTGATCAAACATGAAAGGCAGACCCTACACCCAAGAAGCTTAGGCCCAGGACGGACTCATCTGTTTGGAGCTCACAGGAGCAAGCACGGAGCATGTTGGAAGAGAACCAATCCCATGGGTAGCCATCTGAAAAGGCTTTGGTCTAGTTTCAGGAATACAGCATTAATCTACAAAAGGTCTCTGTCTTCTCTGTATTGGAAATTCGCCTTTTCTTATCTACACTGAAGATAATTTCTTTAGGAAGAAGAGCTCATGCAGTGCCCAAGGGCTGGCACTTGAGAGAGTCTCAGGTGTGTGTGACATGCCATCTGGCGTTGTGTTGTGGCTGTCCACTCTCCTGTGGGCTCGTCCCCTGCAGAGGCTCTCCTTGCCTTCCATTCACAATATGTGGTGTCTAGGCCAAATATGGTGAAGTTAAGATTCGTAGGTCTGGTGTGCCTGTGAAACGTGTCATTCTACCCACTCTATAAACCTTACAGCCTGCTGAATTCTGTGGCGAGGTGAAAGGTTGTGGGCATGGCTTTCTTCTAGTCCCCTGTAGGATTCTCTGTTCTCCTGGGTCTAAGCAACGTGGCCTGAAGAATTCAGTCCCAACATTTTTCCAGGTTTGGGAACCGAGGATTGCACGTTGGGTAGGCAATGTCCTCACCCCCCTGCCTGTGGCCACTTCTCAATCTTGATGCTGGCGGTCGTAGAGAACAAGTATCTTAGACGCCCATCAAGGGATCTCCACCAACACTGCCCATCACCAATGCACAAGAGGAAATAATAACCTTACCGAGGTGTCAACAGGTATTGTCTCTGATCATGGTTTCATGGCTGTCTGCACCTGGTTGCTTCCTGGTGTCCACTCCAGGAGATACAAAGTCTACTCTGGAGTCTATGTCTGCAAAGCATGCTGATCTGGAATCCCCAGGCCTCAAGACCCTTGGGTTGAAAGAACTCGTGTCCTTCAGTCACACTCGTTTTCTCTGCCAACATCTATGGTTCAACATTTAAATTGTGGGTTCTAGGGGCGCCTGGGTGGCTCAGTGGGTTAAATCCTCTGCCTTCAGCTCAGGTCAAGATCCCAGGGTCCTGGGATCGAGCCCTACATTGGGCTCTCTGCTCAGCTGGGGGCCTGCTTCCTCCTCTCTCTCTGCCTCCCTCTCTGACTACTTGTGATCTGTCTGTCAAATAAATAAATAAAATCTTTAAAAAAATTGTGGATTCTAAGTGTGGTCCTCTCCCCTGGGCATTTATCTTTGGCCATGTTTCGCTTTCCTCTAAAGCACCAACCATCCAATTCTTCCTAAAGCCCTGTCTACACCCTTCTCCCATGGTCTCTGTGATTTCTTCTCTCTTTCGCTGTGGAGTGTGATTTCTAGGCTTCAGGTCCTTTTATGCCATGGGTCCATTGATGGTCATCTTCTGGTTGTGCTGATGGCTGAAGAGAAGTGTGGAGCTCCCAGACACTTCTCCCATCTCCCTGTCCTCCAAATGCACTGCGGAATCTTATGGAGCCAAAAGCAAGAAGGCATTCTTGCTCCTTGTGACATGTGGCAGAAAGAGAGAGAGCATTGGGCCATGACATATCTGTCAGTCCCAGAAAGACAAATACCATACAATTTCACTCACTCATGGAAGTAAAGAAACATGTGAAAAAGCAAGAAAAGAGACAGGAAATGAGACTCTAACCAGGCACACAAAATTTGGTGTTTGTTCCAGGCAGGCTAGTCAGAATCTGCCTTTCTAAAAGTGGATTAATGGGACATTCATTTCAGGAAATGTGGTCGAACGCCATGTAATATGAGTTTCCAATGTGTTTGAAGCTTAATTGTGATCTGGAATAGAGACCTTCATATCTCTTAAAATATCATTTTTTGCGTTTTGTGAAACACACACACACACACACACACGCACAGACACACACACTTAAAAGTATCCCACAGAAGTTAAGGTGCAAAAGAGGAAAAGCACTCATGGAAGCAAAATTCAGAGAAAATACTATAAAAAACAAAAGTTTAGAGAATCAAAGAAACAAACTGTTCAAACTGGTTAAGTTAACTCCTTACCTATCAAGAATTAATTAATTAATTAATTAAACAACCTTACCTTAAAGACCGCTCCACACAACCATGCCAGCAAATCCAATACAAGAGAGAAAAGAATAAATTCCAAGACACATACACAATACCATGACAAGATCATGAGTCATACATATCTGACATCCCAGGTAATGACTTTTGAAGAAGTTTTGGAGGATTTTGAAGCAGTCCTCAAATATCTCTCAACATACAGAAAGCCAGGTTCAAATCAATTCCCTGGTCCACAATTTGAGACCTTTAATGGTAATGTCGGCATTTGTCATCTGTTCCAAATGTAGGAAGAGGGAAGACTCTAATTTACAATGTACGAAGCCCCAAATCACATAAGGACCTTATAGGAATCCAATTGCATACAATTTTAATCAGTAAGATAATAAAACTAGAATTCATTTCTCTTCTCTTTCTTTCTTCATCACCAAGTGAAAGGGCCTGTTTTGCTTGCTATTCACTATATTTTCTGAATTCGCAAGCCAGCCTTTCATCCCTCCTACGTTTTTTGACATAGTGTTCACTGATTCTTTAATTGCATATACCACAAAATTCTCATCCTCATATAATGCCACACCACCTCCATACTCATCCAGTTCCCTCTTTATGGCATATCTTATTCTCCTCTAACCCACAGCTTGGTTTCCAAAGGCCTGAGTGTCTCCTCGTGCGGCTCCCTGTCTGACATCTTCTCCTTCCGTTTTCCTTTACTACTACTCATGTCCATGGTATTCCTCATGGGCCACATAGGTGTGAAGACATAGGATACTTCCCTTGGTCTGCTTGCATTTTCATTTGGAAATCATCTTCTTTATCATCATCTTCATAATCATCTTTATCCACTAGCCCTTAAAGGGGTATCTTGGCTCCTTTCACAGTGATGCTAGAGGGGGCATGGCAGGACATCAATGTTGGCCGTTCATTTTCATCTGAAGAAAGAGAGTTTCGCAACATGGCAAACCCCATGACTATGGCATGTAGCAATTACTAATGATGACAAGGAGTGCTGAACGAGCTCTTTCTTTAGGGCTAACGATCATGTAGAGTTTCACTCTCCATGAAGCCTTTGCAACGGTGTTGAAGGTAATGTCAGGTAGAGAGCCTTCTTCCCTTGGGACTGGTGTTTCAGGACACTAGCAGAAAAGGACACGGACAACACAACGCATCCCTGCCCTGGCAATTTTCCTGGAATTTTCCTGGAATTGTGATTACCCTTCCCTTCTTCCTTCCGTCAACTTCCATGCTGAACAAGCACCAAAGGCAGACATTACACCCGAGAAACAATAGCGACCAGAAGTTAAGAATTGACCCTCTCACCCAAGGATATCCAACCTCCCAGTGACTGAATGGTAGCCAAGAGGCCTCGCTGTTGATTGAGATCTCTAGAAATTGCAGTAGAAATAGGAACACCTTGCTCTCTCTGGAGAAATGTTGGTACAAATGGTACACAGAACATCATTTTCTTTTTCTTTGTATAGAAAGTGGAAGTGGGAAAGAAACCGAAAAGACCACCTGAGTTCATGATCAGGCTAACAGGGCTCTTTCTTGTTCCTTTCCAGGTATTTCTACTTAAGCCATAGTACTCATATGTCATGAGAATGGAAATGCTGCTTCAATGAAGTCAGCTTCTGCGATATGACAAAGCTCTGAGATCTTAGCAACCATTCCTCACCAAACCACGCCTCATCACTTCACCTGGCTGGAGTAGGTCTAGGTCAGCCAGGAGTATCAAAATTACTCCAAACCGCTGGATCAGAATGGGTATTGCCCCAAGACAGTTTGTGAAGCGATTTGGGGTCACTTTCTCCATTGCCGAATTTGTAGTCTTTGGCCAGGACTGTCACCACCACCCCTCTGGACTCCTGAGAAGCACAAGAATTCACAATTCCATCCTACACACGAAAGGTCAAGAATGAGTCAGGAGTTCAAGCAGCCTCACAAGGGGAACTCAATGCCATACACATGTTCATGGTCCTCACACCCTATCACAATGCTTCTGACCAGGAAAAGCGCCACCCCGTGCTCTAGGAAAGCTCCGAGTTAACACCTGCAATCATACCAAAGACATGTCTGGAGTCTTCAACTGTGAGGACACGAGTTCTTGCATCTCCAGAAATCGTGCCATAATTACCTCCGCATTTTCCCAGCTGACCAAACATTAAAGGCAGACCCTACCCTAGAAGCTTAGGCTCAGGACCGACTCATCTGTTTGGAGCTCACAGGAGTAAGCACGGAGCATGTTGGAAGAGAACCAATCCCCAAGTGAAGCCATCGGAAAAGGCTTTTGGGCCAGTTTCAGGAATACAACGTGAATCTACCAAAAGTCTCTGTCTTCTCGGAATTCGAAACGTGTATTCTGTTATCTACATTGAAGATAATTTCTTTAGAAAGAAGAGCTCATGGAGTACCCAAGGGATTGCCCTTGAGAGAGTATCAGTTGTGTGTGACATGCCCCCCCTGGGGTTTTGTTGTGGTTGTTCCCTCTCCTGTGGGCTCGTCCTCTGCAGAGTCTCTCCTAGCCTTCCATTCAGAGTGTTTGGTGTCTGGGCCAAATATGGTGAGGTTAAGCTTCGTGGGTCTGGTGTGCTTGTGAAATGTTACTTTCAACACACTCCACAAAACTTAAAGCCTTCTGAATTCTGTGGCCAGGTGAGAGGATGTGGGCAGGCTTTCTTTTAGTCCCCTGTAGAATTTTCTGTTCTCTTGTGCTAAGCAACGTGGCCTGAAGAAGGCAGTCCCAACAGTGTTCCAGGTTTGGGAATCCGTGATTGCAGGTTGGGCAGCTAATGTCCTCACCATCCTGTCTGTGGCGAATTCTCAGTCTGGATGCTGGCGGTCGTAGAGCCAAGTATATTTGGGACTCATCGAGGCATCTCCACCAACCCTGTCCATCACGAATGCACACAAAGATATAATAATCTCACCGTGATGTCAAAAGCTATTGTCTGTGATCATGGTCCAGGCTGTCTCCACCTGTTTGCTTGCTGGTGTCCTCTCCAGGAGATACACAGTGTTCTGCAGTTCTGGAGTCTCTTTCTGCAATGCATGCTGATCTAGAATCCCTGAGCCTTAAGAACCTTGTGTTGCAAGAACTCAAGTCATTCAGACACTCTCCTTTTCTCCGCCAACAACTATGGGTCACTAATCTTATTGTGGGTTATAAGTGTGCTCCTCTCCCCTGGGCCTTTGCCTTTGGCCATGGCTCCCTGCCTTCTGAAGCACCAACCGTCCAATTCTCCTGTAAGACCTGGCTACACCCTTCTTCCATTGTCTCTGTGACATCTTCTCTCTTTCTCTGTGGAGTGTGATTTCTAGGCTTCAGATACATTTATTCCATGTTTACATTGATGTGGTCATCTTATGGTTGTGCTGATGGCTGAAGACAGAGGGGAGCTCCCAGACTCTTCTACCATGTCCCTGTCCTCCAAATGCACTGCAAACTCTTACAGAGCCATAAGAAAGAAGGCATTCTTGCTCCTTGTGACATGTGGCAGAATGGGATTGAGCATTGTGTTGTGTCTTATCTCTCAGTCACAGAAAGACAACTACCATATGATTTCACTCACTCATCAAAGTAAAGAAACATGTGAAAAAGCAAGAAACGGGACAGGCATTAGATCAAACCAGGCACCCAAAATTTGGTGATTGTTCCAGGCAGGCTAGTCAGAATCTGCCTTTCTAACAGAGGATCAAATGGGTCATTCAATGCAGGAAATGTGACCGAACGGGATGCAACGTGAGTTTCCACTGTGTTTGAAGGTGAATTGTGACCTGGAATAGAGCAGCTTCATGTCTCTTAAAATATCATTTTTAGCGTTTTCTGAAACACACACAAAGACACACACAAACACACACACACAGAGACACTTAAAAGAGTCCCACAGAAGTTAGGGAGCAAGTGAGGAATAGCACTCATGGAAGCAAAATTCAGAAAAAAATAAAATAAAAATCAAAAGCTTAGAGAATCAAGGTACCAAACCATCCAAACTGGAAAAGTTAACTCCTTCCTATCAAGAATTAATTAATTAATTAATTTTAAAGACTTACCTTAAAAACCCCACCACACAAGCATGCCAGCATATCCAATACCAAAGAGAAAAGGATAAATTCCAAGACACAAACGCACTACCATGACAAGATCATGAGTCATACATATCTGACGTCTCAAGTAATGAAATTTGAAGCAGCTTTTGAGGCTTTGAAGCAGTCCTCAAACATCTCACAACACACATAAAGCTCCATTCAAATCAATTACCTGGTCCACAATTCGAGATTTTATTGGTCATATTGGATTTTCTCATCTATTGCCCAAATATAAGAAGAGGGAAAACTCTAATTTACAATGTCCAGAGGCCGAATTCACATAAGGACCTTATAGGAAACCAATTGCATACAATTTTAATCAGTAAGATAATAAAAGTAGAATTCATTTCTCTTCTCTTTCTTTCTTCATCTCCATGTGAAAGGGCCTGTTTTGCTTTCTAATCACTATTTTTTCTTATATTCGGCAAGCCAGGCTTTCATCCATTCTACGTTTTTTGACATCATGTTCCCTGATTCTTTAATTGCATATACCAAAAAGTGCTCATCCTCATAAAATGCCACACCAACTCCATACCCATTAACCAGTAGCCTCTTTATGGCAGGTCTTCTCTTCCTATAACCAAGCTTGGTCCACAAAGTCCTGAGTCTCTCCTGGTGTGTCTCCCTGTCTGACTTCTTCTCCTTCCATTTTCCCTTACTACTACTCATGTCCATGGTATTCTTCCTGGGCCACATATGAGTGAAGCCATAGGATATTTCCCTTGGTCTGCTTCCATTTTCATTTGGAAATCACCTTCTTTATCATAATCTTCATAATCATCTTTATCCACTAGCCCTTAAAAGGGTATCTCGGCTCCTTCCACAGTGATGCTAGATTGGGCATGGCCGGCTTTCGATGTTGGCTGTTCATTTTCATCTGAAAAAAGAAAGTTGCTCAACATGGTTCTCCCAATGGCTACAGCATGTATCATTAACTAATGATGACAAGGAGTGCTGACCAGGGCTCTTTCTTTAGGGTTAGCGATCATGCAGAATTTCACTCTCCCTGAAGTCTATGCAATGATGTTGAAGGTAATGTCAGGTAGAGAGAGCATTCATCCCTTAGGAATGGTGTTTCAGGACACTAGCAGATAAGGACACGGACAGCACAATGCATCCCTGCCCTGGCAATTTTCCTGGAATTGTGACTTTTCTTCCCTTCTTCCTTCCCTCAACTTCCAAGCTGACCAAGCACCAAAGGCATTCCTTACACCTGAGAAAAAAATAGGGAAAAGAAACGAAGAATGGACCCTCTCACCCAAGGATATCAAACATCCCAGAGACATAATGGTAGTGAAGAGGCCTTGCTGTTGATTGAGATCTCTAGAAATTGCAGTGAAAATAAGAACCCCCTGCTCTCTCTGGAGAAATGTTGGTCTAAAGAATGGTATACAGAACATCGTTTTCTTTACTCTTTGTATAGAAAGTGGAATTGAGAAAGAAACAGAAAAGACCACCTGAGTTCATGATCAGGCTAACAGGGCTCTTTCTTGTTCCTTCCCATGTCTTTCTACTTAAAGCCATAGGACTCATATGTCATGAGAATGGTAATTCTGCTTCAGTGAAGTCAGCTTCTGCGATGTCACAAAGCTCTGAGGTCCCAGCAACCACTCCTCACCAAACGACGCCTCATCACTTCACCTGGCTGGAGTAGTTCTGGGTCAACCAGGATTATAAAAACAAACCGCTGGAGCTGACTGGGAATTTCCCCAAGACAGTTTGTGAAGCGATTTAAGGTCACCTTCTCCATGGCTGAATTTGTAGTCTTTGGTCGGGACTGTCACCAAGATGGGCAAGAATCCACAATTACATCTTACACACGTAAGGTCAAGAAAGAGTCATTAGTACAAGCAGCCTCACACGGGGAATTCCACGCCATACAAATGTTCATGGTCCTCACACCCTATCAGGACGCTTCTGACCAGGAAAAGCGCCACCTGCGCACTCGGAAAGCTCAGAGTTAACACCCGGAACCATACCAAAGCCATGTCTGGAGTCTTCAACACTGAGGATAAGATTTCTTCTCGCATCTCCAGAAATCGTGCCATAAATGCCTCCCAATTTTCAGAGCTGACCAAACATTAAAGCCAGACTCTACACCCTAGAAGCTTAGGCCCAGGATGGACTCATCTGTTTGGAGCTCACAGGAGCAATCACGGAGCATGTTGGAAGAGAACCAATTCCCATGTGAAGCCATCGGAAAAGCGTTCGGGCCAGTTTCAGGAATACAACGTGAATCTACAAAATGTCTCTGTCTTCTCGGTATTCAAAACACGCATTCTGTTATCTACATTGAAGATAATTTCTTTAGAAAGAAGAGGTCATGGCGTACCCAAGGGCTGGCCCTTGAGAGAGTCTCAGGTGTCTGTGACATGCCCTCCGGGGTTGTGTTTTGGCTGTCCACTCTCCTGTGGGCTCATCCAGGGCAGAGGCTCTTCTTGCCTTCCATTCAGTTTGTGGTGTTTGGGCCAAGTATGTTTAGGTTATCCTTCGTGGGTCTGTTTTGCTTGTGAAACGTGACTTTCAACCCATTCCACAAAACTTAAGGCCTTCTCAATTCTGTGGCCAGATGTGAGAGGAGGACAGGGCTTTCTTCTAGTACCCTGCAGGATTTTCTGTTCTCCTGGGACTAAGCAACCTGGCCTGAAGAAGGCAGTCCCAACAGTGTTCCAGGTTTGAGAATGCGAGATTTCAAGTTGGGCAGCTAATGTCCTCACCGTCCTTCCTGTGACCACTTCTCAGTCTTGATGCTGGTGGTCGTAGAGCCCAAGTATCTTTGTGCCCATTAAGGCATCTCCACCAACACTGCCCATCACGAATGTACACAAAGAAATAATAATCTGACCACGGTGTCAACAGGTTCTGTCTGTAATCATGATTTCCAGGCTGTATGCACCTGTTAGATTGCTGGTGTCCTCTCCAGGAGATACACAGTGTTCTCTGGAATCTATGTCTGCAAAGCATGCTGATTTGAAATTACTGGGCTTCAAGACCCTTGGGTTGCATGAACTTGTGTCCTTCAGACACTCTCCTTTTCTCCACCAACAGCTATGGGTCAACATTCAAACTTTGGGGTCTAAGTGTGCTCCTCTCCCCTGGGCCTTTGTCTTTGGCCATGGCTCCTTGCCCTCTGAAGCACCAACCGTCCAATTCTCAAATAAGCCCTGTCTACACCCTTCTGGCAAGGTCTCTGTGACTTCTTTTCTCTGTCGCTGTGGAGTGTGATTTCTAGCCTCCAGGTACATTTATGCCATGTTTCCATTGATGTGGTCATCTTCTGGTTGTGCTGATGGCTGAATACAAGCCTGGAGTTCCCAGACACTTCTACCATCTCCCTGTCCTCCAAATACACTGCTTCCTCTTATGGAGCCATAATTAATTAATTAATTCTTGATAGCTAAGGAGTTAACTTATCCAGTTTGGACGGTTTGTTACTTTGATTCTCTAAGCTTGTGGTTTTTATGGCATTTATCTGATTTTTGCTTCCATGAATGCTATTCTTCACTTGCTCCATAACTTCTGTGGGACTCTTTTAAGTGTGTGTGTGTGAGAGTGTGTGTGTGTGTGTGTGTGTTTGTTTGTTTGCGTGTTTCACAAAACGCTAAAAATTATATTTTAAGAGATATGAAGCTGCTCTATTTCAGATCACAATTCACCTTCAAACACAGTGGAAACCCACGTTACATGCCGTTCGGCCACATTTCCTGCATTGAATGTCCCATTTGATACACTTTTAGAAACCCAGATTTTGAATAGCCTTCCTGGAACAAACACTAAATTTTGTGTGCCTGGTTAGAGTCTCATTGCCTGTCCCTTTTTCTTGCTTTTTCACAGGTTTCTTTACTTCCATGAGTGAGTGAAATCATATGGTAGTTGTCTTTCGGTACTAACAGATACGACACAGCCCAATGCTCCCTCCCTTTCCGCCACATGTCAAAAGGAGCAAGAATGCTTTCTTGCTTATGGCTCCATAAGAGTCCTAAGTGCATTTGGAGGACAGGGAGACGGTAGAAGTGTCTGGGATCTCCAGGCTTGTCTTCAGCCATCCGCACAACCAGAAGATGACCACATCAATGATATCATGGCATAAATGGACGTGAAGCCTAGAAATCCCAATCCACAGAGAAAGAGAGAAGAAGTCACAGAGACCATGGGAGAAGGGTGTAGACAGGGCTTATGGGAGAACTGGATGGTTGGTGTTTAGTAGGGCAGGGAGCCATGGCCAAAGATAAAGTTCCCAGGGATAGGAGCACACTTAGAACCCACAATTTGAATGTTGAAACATAGCTTTTGTTGGATAAAAGGAGAGTGTCTGAAGGACAGGAGTTCTTGCAACCCAAGGATCTTGAGACCCGGGGATTCCAGATCAGCATGTTTGCCAACATAGACTCCAGACAACACTGTATATGTCCTGGTGAGGACACCAGCAAGCAACCAGGTGCATGGAGCCTGGAAACCATGCTCAGAGACAATACCTGTTGACACCGTGGCCAGATTATTATTTCTTTGTGTACATTCGTGATGGGCAGTGTTGGTGGGGATACCTCAATGGGCACAAAGATACTTGGGCTCTACGACCACCAGCATCAAGACTGAGAAGTGGTCACAGGAAGGACGGTGAGGACATTAGCTGCCCAACTTGAAATCTCGCAGTCTCAAACCTGGAACACTGTAGGGACTGCCTTCTTCATGCCAGGTTGCTTAGTCCCAGGAGAAAAGAAAATCCTGCAGGGGTCTAGAAGAAAGCCCTGCCCACATCTTCTCATCTGGCCACAGAATTCAGCAGGCCTTAAGTTTTGGGGAATGGGTTGAATGTCACGTTTCACAGGCACACCAGATCCACCAAGCTTAACCTCACCATATTTGGTCCAGACACCAAATACTCTGATTGGAAGGCAAAGAGAGCCTCTGCACAGTACGAACCCACAGGAGAGTGGACAGCTACAACACAACCCCAGAGGGCATGTCACACACACCTGAGATTTTCTCAAGTGCCAGCCCTTTGGCTCTTCATGATCTCTTCTTCCTAAAGAAATTATCTTCAGGGTAGATAACAGAATGCGTGTTTGGAATACAGAGAAGAGAGAGACCTTTTGTAGATTCACGTTGTATTCCTGAAACTGGCCCGAAAGCCTTTTCCGATGGCTTCACATGGGGATCGGTTCTCTTCCAACATGCTCCGTGCTTGCTCCTGTGAGCTCCAAACAGATGAGTCCGTCCTGGGCCTAAGCTTTTAGGGTGTAGGGTCTGCCTTTAATCTTTGGTCAGCTGGGAAAATTGGGAGGCATTTATGGCATGATTTCTGGAGATGCAAGAAGAACTCGTGTCCTGTCTGTTGAAGACTCCAGACATGTCTTTGGTATGGTTGCGGGTGTTAACTCAGCTTTCCTTGGAAGGCGGGGGGCGCTTTTCCTGGTCAGAAGCTTCCTGATAATGTGTGGGGATCATGAACATGTTTATGGCTTGGAGTTCCCCGTGTGAGGCTGCTTGTACGCCTTGTAGGGGCCTTATTAGCCAGAGGAACTGTAAACCCCAGATATAGGGGCGGGTCAGGCCAGATAGCCGTATCCAATTAGTGGGGGCACATATATTAACTGTGGTGAGTTGAAATCTCATTGGCCACCTGTGTGTTGGCCGGGCTCAACCACCTCTATAAAGGTTAGTCTGTGAAGCTGTGTGGGGGGAGAAGTATGAGGAGTTAGAATAGCCATTGGACAAGTAGGAGATATTAGATTAGCCATTGGAGGAGTAAGAGAAGTTAGAATAGCGGTTGGGAATTAGGAGGAGTTAGAATAGCCATTGGAGAAGTAGGAGGAGTTAGAATGGCAGTTAGAATAGAAGTTAGAATAGCCATTAGGATAGCCTTTGGGAACCATTAGGGTAGTCATAGGAGTGATAGCGTCAGGGTCATTGGGAGCAGCGCCGCCCCAAGCTAAGGGCTGGAGTGGCCTGGTCCAGAGCGGCCTCGCCAGAGCAGCGTCATTTTAGGGAGCGGCCTCGTTGGCATGCAGCCCTGTCCTTGAGCGTCCTCGTCCAGAGCGGCCTCTTCATCGCCGGAAGCGGCCTCGTCCTGTGTATGGCCTCGTCCTGGGAGTGGCCTTGTTGGAGTGGCATCATGGGGAGCAGAGTCTGTGTCGTTGGGGTTGTCGTCCTTTTCATCCTCACCCAGAGCAGCAGAGGAAGTGGCGCCGCATCGAGCTGTAACAGGAGTGGTGCCGCCCCGTGCACCGCCTAGAACAGCAGCGGCAGCAGCTCCACTGCCAGCAACACCACCCAGAGCAGCAGTGGCAGTGGCGCCACCAAGAGCAGCGCCGCCTTGTGCACCGCCCAGAGCAGCAGCGGCGGCGGCGCCACCGCCAGCAGCGCCGCCCAGTGCACCAGAGCAGTAGGGGCAGCGGCGCCGCCTCGAGCTGTAACAGGAGCAGCGCCGCTCCGTGCACCGCCCAGAGAAGCAGCAGCAGTGCCGCCACCATGGACAGCGCCGCCCCGTGCACTGCACAGAGCAAAAGCGGCGGCACCGCCACCTCATGTGGCAATGCCCTGTGCACCATCCAGAGCAGCTGCGGCTTGGCGCCACTGCCAGCAGCACCACCAGTGCACGACAGCAGCAGCGCCACCTCAAGGGGCACCGCCCAGAGAAGCAGCAGCACCAGCGCTGCCGCGAGCAACACCACCCTGAGCCAGAGCATCATCAGCAGCGCCGCCGCAAGCAGCCACGCCGCCTCGGGCAGTGCCGCCATCAGGAGCAGCCTCTCAGGAGCCAACGGTGCAGCCACGCCGGGAGTGGGTCTGTGGTACGGTGAGGGTAAGGCAGGGAGACTCCAGGAGGGACCCCAGCGACTGGGAGGCGGTGGACCCCAGCAAGACTAGGGCACCTACCAGTCAGTTTGATTTCTAATGCAGATTGGTTTTCTAATGCAGTTTGTGTTCTAATGCAGTTTAGTTTCTGATGCAGTTTGGTTTCTGATGCAGTTTGGTTTCTGATGCATAGCACGAAATAAAACTTTGCTTGATTTTCGCTTTGTGTCAGTCTCTTTCCTTTGATCACGGACCCTAAAACAACTGACACTTTCTTGACCTTACGTGACTAAGATGTAATTGTGGATTCTTGCACTTATCAGGAGTCCAGAGGGGTGGTGGTGACAGCTAAGGCCAAAGACTACAAATTAGGCCATGGAGAAGGTGACCCCAAATTGCTTCACAAACTGTCTTGGGGAAATTCCCAGGAGGCTAAAGCGGTTTGGAGTGATTTAGATACTCCTGGCTGACCCAGAACTACTCCAGCCAGGCGAAGTGATGAGGCATTCTTTGGTGAGGTTTCTAGGACCTCAGAGCTTGTGATGTTCAGAAGCTGACTTCACTGAAGCGACAATCCCACAATCATGACATATGAGTACTATGGCTTTAAGGAGAAAGACCTGGGAAGAACCAAGAAAGAGCCCTGTTAGCCTGATCATGAACTCAGGTGGTCTTTTGTGTATCTTTCCCACTTCCACTTTCTATACAAAAAGAAAAGGAAATGATGTTCTGTATACCATTCTTTAGACCCACATTTCTCCAGAGAGAGCAAGGTGTTCCTATTTCCACTGCAATTTCTAGAGTTCTCAATCAACAGCGAGGCCTCTTGGCTACCATTAGGTCTCTGGGAGGTTGGATATCCTTGGGTGAGAGGGTCCGTTATTAGCTTCTGTTCCCTATGTTTTCTCGGGTGTAAGGTCTTCCTTTGGTGCTTGGTCAGCTTGGAATGTGAGGGAAAGAAGAAGGAAAGGAAAGTCAAAATTCCAGGAAAATTGCCAGGGCAGGATGCATTGTGCTGTCCGTGCCTTATCTGCTAGTGTCCTGAAAGACCAGTCCAAAGTGATGAATGCTCTGTCTCCCTGACATTACCTTAAACATTGTTGCAAAGGCTTCATGGAGATTGAAACGCTGCTTGACCACTACCCCAAAAGAAAGAGCCCTAGTCAGCACTCCTTGTCATCATTAGTTAATGCTACATGCCATAATCATGGGGAGAGCCATGTTGAGCAACTCTCTTTATTCAGAGGAAAATGAACGGCCACCATCAATGGCCTGCCATGCCAACTCTAGCATCACTGTGGAAGGAGCCGAGATACACCACAAACAAAAGAACAAGAGACAGTACCGAAGGCTAGGGACCTAATCAAAAGAGACATTGGTAATATGTCAGATCAAGAGTTCAGAATGACGATTCTGAACATTCTAGCCAGGCTCGAAAAAGACATGGAAGATATTAGAGAAACCCTCTCTGGAGATATTAAAGCCCTTTCTGGAGAAATTACAGAACTAAAATCTAAAAAAGTTGAAATCATAAAAGCTATTAATGAGGTGCAATCAAAAATGGAATCTCTCACTGCTAGGATAAATGAGTCAGAAGAAAGAATTAGTGACATAGAAGACCAAATGACAGAGAATAAAGAAGCCGAACAAAAGAGGGAAAAACAGCTACTGGACCATGAGGGGAGAATTCGAGAGATAAGTGACACCATAAGACGAAACAACATTAGAATAATTGGGATTCCAGAAGAAGAAGAAACAGAGAGGGGAGCAGAAGGGCTATTGGAGAGAAATATTGGAGAAAATTTCCCTAATATGGCAAAGGGAACAAGCATCAAAATCCTGGAGATGCAGAGAACCCCCCTCAAATTCAACAAGAACATGTCCACACCCCGTCACCTAATAGTAAAATTTATAAGTCTTAGTGACAAAGAGAAAATCCTGAAAGCAGCCCGAGAAAAGAAGTCTGTAACATACATTGGTAAAAATATTAGATTGGCAGCAGACTTATCCACAGAGACCTGGCAGTCCAGAAAGTGCTGGCATGATATATTCAGAGCACTAAACGAGAAAAACATGCAGCCAAGAATACTCTATCCAGCTAGGCTATCATTGAAAAGAGAAGGAGAGATCAAAAGCTTCCAGGACAAACAAAAACTGAAAGAAATTGCAAACACCAAACCAGCTCTACAGGAAATATTGAAAGGGGTCCTCTAAGCAAAGAGAGAGCCTAAAAGTAGTAGATCAGAAAGGTACAGAGACAATATACAGTAACAGTCACCTTACAGGCTAATAATGGCACTAAATTCATATCTCTCAATAGTTACCCTGAATGATAATGGGCTAAATGCCCCAATCAAAAGACACAGGGTATCAGAATGGATAAAAAATCAAAACCCATCATTATGTTGCCTACAAGAAACTCATTTTAGACGCAAAGACTCCTCCAGATTTAAAGTGAGGGGGTGGAAAACAATTTACCATGCTAATGGGCATCAGAAGAAAGCTGGGGTGGCGATCCTTATATCAGATCAATTAGATTTTAAGCCAAAGACTATAATAAGAGATGAGGAAGGACACTATATTCTGCTCAAAGGGTCTGTCCAACAAGAAGATCTAACAATTTTAAATATCTATGCCCCTAACGTGGGAGCAGCCAAATATATCAACTAATTAATAACAAAATCAATGAAACGCATCAATAATAATACAATAATAGTAGGGGACTTTAACACTCCCCTCACTGAAATGCACATATCATCCAAGCAAAAGATCAACAACGAAATAAAGGCCTTAAATGACACACTGGACCAGATGGACATCACAGATATATTCAGAACATTTCATCCCAAAGCAACAGAATACACATGCTTCTCTAGTGCACGTGGAACCTTCTCCAGAATAGATCACATCCTGGGTCACAAACCAGGTCTCAACCGGTATCAAAAGATTGGGATCATTCCCTGCATATTTTCAGACCCCAATGCTCTGAAGCTAGAACTCAATCCCAAGAGGAAAGCTGGAAAGAACCCAAATACTTGGAGACTAAACAGCATCCTTCTAAAGAATGAATGGGTCAACCAGGAAATTAAAGAAGAATTGAAAAAATTCATGGAAACAAATGATAATGAAAACACAACAGTTCAAAATCTGTGGGACACAGCAAAGGCAGTCCTGAGAGGTAAGTATATAGCGGTACAAGCCTTTCTGAAGTAACAAGAAAGGTCTCAAGTACACAACCTAACCCTGCACGTAAAGGAGCTGGAGAAAGAACAAGAAAGACACCCTAAACCCAGCAGAAGAAGAGAAATCATAAAGATCAGAGCAGAAGTCAATGAAATAGAAAGCAAAAAAAAAAAAACAATAGAAAAAATCAATGAAGGAGCTGGTTCTTTGAAAGAATCAATAAGATTGATAAACCCCTGGCCAGACTCATCCAAAAGAAAAGAGAAAGGACCCAAATCAATAAAATCATGAATGAAAGAGGAGAGATCACAACTAACACCAAAGAAATACAGACAATTATAAGAACATACTATGAGCAACTCTACGCCAACAAATTTGACAATCTGGAAGAAATGGATGCATTCCTAGAGACATATAAACTACCACAACTGAACCAGGAAGAAATAGAAAACCTGAACAGGCCCATAACCAGTAAGGAGTTTGAAACAGTCGTCAAAAATCTCCAAACAAACAAAAGCCCAGGGCAAGACGGCTTCCCAGGGGAATTCTACCAAACATTTAAAGAAGAACTAATTCCTATTCTCCTGAAACTGTTCCAAGAAATAGAAATGGAAAGAAAACTTCCAAACTCATTTTATGAGGCCAGCATCACCTTGATCCCAAAACCAGACAAGGATCCCACCAAAAAAAGAGAACTACAGACCAATATCCTCGATGAACACAGACGCAAAAATTCTCACCAAAATACTAGCCAGTAGGATTCAACAGTACATTAAAAGGATTATTCACCACGATCAAGTGGGATTTATTCCAGGGCTGCAGGGTTGGTTCAACATCCGCAAATCAATCAATGTGATACAACACATTAATAAAAGAAAGAACAAGAACTATATGATACTCTCAGTAGATGCTGAAAAAAACATTTGACAATGTACAGCATCCCTTCCTGATCAAAACTCTTCAAAGTGTAGGGATAGAGGGCACATACCTCAATATTATCAAAGCCATCTATGAAAAACCCACCGCAAATATCATTCTCAATGTAGAAAAACCGAAAGCTTTTCCGCTAAGGTCAGGAACACGGCAGGGATGTCCATTATCACCACTGCTATTCAACATAGTACTAGAAGTCCTAGCCTCAGCAATCAGACAACAAAAAGAAATTAAAGGCATCCAAATCGGTAAAGAAGAATTCAAACTATCACTCTTCGCAGATGATATGATACTATATGTGGAAAACCCAAAAGACTCCACTCCAAAACTGCTAGAACTTGTACAGGAATTCAGTAAAGTGTCAGGATATAAAATCAATACACAGAACCAGTTGCATTTCTGTACACCAGCAACAAGACAGAAGAAAGAGAAATTAAGGAGTCAATCCCATTTACAATTGCACCCAAAACTATAAGATACCTAGGAATAAACCTAACCAAAGAGGCTAGGAATCTATTCACAGAAAATTATAAAGTACTCATGAAAGAAATTGAGGAAGACACAAAAAAATGGAAAAATGTTCCATGCTCCTGGATTGGAAGAATAAATATTGTGAAAATGTCCATGCTATCTAAAGCAATCTACACATTTAATGCAATCCCTATCAAAATACCATCCATTTTTTTCAAAGAAATGGAACAAATAATCCTCAAATTTATATGGAACCAGAAAAGACCTCGAATAGCCAAAGGAATATTGAAGAACAAAGCCAAAGTTGGTGGCATCACAATTCTGGACTTCAAGCTCTATTACAAAGCTGTCATCATCAATACAGCATGGTACTGGCACAAAAACAGACACATAGATCAGTGGAACAGAATAGAGAGCCCAGAAATAGACCCTCAACTCTATGGTCAACTAATCTTCGACAAAGCAGGAAAGAATGTCCAATGGAAAAAAGACAGCCTCTTCAATAAATGGTGCTGGGAAAATTGGACAGCCACATACAGAAAAATGAAATTGGACCACTTCCTTACACCACACACGAAAATAGACTCCAAATGGATGAAGGACCTCAATGTGAGAAAGGAATCCATCAAAATCCTTGAGGAGAATTCAGGCAGCAACCTCTTCGACCTCAGCCGTAGCAACATCTTCCTAGGAACAACGGCAAAGGCAAGGGAAGCAAGGGCAAAAATGAACTATTGGGATTTCATCAAGATCAAAAGCTTTTGCACAGCAAAGGAAACAGTTAACAAAACCAAAAGACAACTGACAGAATGGGAGAAGATATTTGCAAACGACATATCAGTTAAAGGGATAGTATCCAAAATCTATAAGGAATTTAGCAAACTCAACACCCAAAGAACAAACAATCCAATCAAGAAATGGGCAGAGGTCATGAACAGACATTTCTGCAAAGAAGACATCCAGATGGCCAACAGACACATGAAAAAGTGCTCCATGTCACTCGGCATCAGGGAAATACAAATCAAAACCACAATGAGATATCACCTCACACCAGTCAGAATGGCTAAAATTAACAAGTCAGGAAATGACAGATGCTGGCGAGGATGCGGAGAAAGGGGAACCCTCCTACACTGTTGGTGGGAATGCAAGCTGGTGCAACCACTCTGGAAAACAGCATGGAGGTTCCTCAAAATGTTGAAAATAGAATTACCCTATGACGCAGCAATTGCACTACTGGGTATTTACCCTAAAGATACGAACATAGTGATCCGAAGGGGCACGTGTACCCGAATGTTTATAGCAGCAATGTCTACAATAGCCAAACTATGGAAAGAACCTAGATGTCCATCAACAGATGAATGGATAAAGAAGATGTGGTATATATACACAATGGAATACTATGCAGCCATCAAAAGAAATGAAATCTTGCCATTTGCGACGACGTGGATGGAACTAGAGCGTATCATGCTTAGTGAAATAAGTCAATCGGAGAAAGACAACTATCATATGATCTCCCTGATATGAGGACATGGAGAAGCAACATCGGGGGTTAGGGGGATAGGAGAAGAATAAATGAAACAAGATGGGATTGGGAGGGAGACAAACCATAAATGACTCTTAATCTCAGAAAACAAACTGGGGGTTGCTTGGGGGAGGTGGGATTCGGAGAGGGGGAGGGGGCTATGGACATTGGGGAGGGTATGTGCTATCGTGAGTGTTGTGAAGTGTGTAAATCTGGTGATTCACAGACCTGTACCCCTGGAGATAAAAATACATTATATGTTTATTAAAAAAATAAAATTTGGAAGGGTAGGAGAACCATAAGAGACTGTGGATTCTGAGAAAGAACCTGAGGGTTTTGAAGGGTCAGGGGTGGAAGGTTGGGGGAACAGGTGGTGGGTAATAGGGAGGGCACGTTTTGCATGGAGCACTGGGTGTTGTGCAAAACAATGAATACTGTTACGCTGAAAAAATAAATAAAATGGAAAATCCCGGTGGGGGAGGGGAAAGTAGGATGGATGAAAGCCTGGCTTGCCGAGTATCAGAAAAAATAGGGAATAGAAAGCAAAACAGGCCATTTCACATGGAGATGAAGGAAGAAAGACAAGAGAAATGAATTCTAGTTTTATTATCTTACTGATGATAATTGTATGCAATTGGTTTCCTATAAGGTCCTTATGTGAATTGGGTCTTTGGACATAGTAAATTAGAGTCTTCCCTCTTCTTACATTTTGGGAATAGATGAGAAAAGCTGACATTACCATTAAATGTCTTGAATTGTGGACCACGGAATTGATTAGAACCTGGCTTTCTGTGTGTTTGGAGATGTTTGAGGACTGCTTCAAATGCTTTCGTCATTACCTGAGACAGTCACAGCCAAAGACTACAAATTCGGCCATGGAGAAGGTGATCCCAAAATGATTCACAAACTGTCTTGGTGAAATCCCCAGGCGGTCCACCGGTTTGGATGATTTTGATACTCCTGGCTGACCCAGAACTATTCCATCCAGGTGAAGTGATGAGGCGTGCTTTGCCCTGTAGTGGTTGCTAGGACCACAGAGCTTTGAGATGTCACAGAAGCTGACTTCACTGAAGTACAAATCCCATTCTCATCACATATGAGTCCTATGGCTTTAAGTAGAAAGACCTGGGAAGGAACAAGAAAGAGCCCTGTTAGCCTCATTATGAACTCAGTTCTTTTTTTTTTCTTTCCCACTTCCACTTTCTATACAAAGAGAAAAGTAAACAATGTTCTTTATACCAGTCTTTAGACAACATTTATCCAGAGAGAGCAAGGTGTTGTTATTTCCACTGCAATTTCTAGAGATCT